>NW_028277035.1:23484242-23787272 GCF_059951505.1 Python bivittatus
GTTTTGGATTATACTATAAAGTGCCTACCAATAGCTGTTCCAAGAGTACTATGTATCATTGTGCCAAACTGCCCATGTTTGGATAGGAAGGTTTCAGTGACATATGCCCTGGCATATGATAGCTAACATCCCAATGGCACGAGCTAAACAACATACTGACAGGAAAGCACTCCAGACAGCTGCCCTGTCAATCCCCCAGTTCTTCTGGATGAACTGTATGTATGCATGACAACATTGTGCAAAAATATTGTAAGGCTGTGAGGGCAGAGGATTCTAGTTACAAACGGAGAATTTATGATTTATGAATTTAAGAATGTATAGTGGGGCAAAAAAGTATTTAGTCAGCCACCAATTGTGCAGGTTCTCCCACTTAAAAAGATGAGAGAGGCCTGTAATTTTCATCATAGGTATACCTCAACTATGAGAGACAAAATGGGGGAAAAAATCCAGAAAATCACATTGTCTGATTTTTAAAGAATTTATTTGCAAATCATGGTGGAAAATAAGCATTTGGTCAATATCAAAAGTTCATCTCAATACTTTGTTATATATCCTTTGTTGGCAATGACAGAGGTCAAACGTTTTCTGTAAGTCTTCACAAGGTTTTCACACACTGTTGCTGGTATTTTGGCCCATTCCTCCATGCAGATCTCCTCTAGAGCAGTGATGTTTTGGGGCTGTCGCTGGGCAACACGGACTTTCAACTCCCTCCAAAGGTTTACCATGGGGTTGAGATCTGGAGACTGGCTAGGACCTTGAAATGCTTCTTACGAAGCCACTCCTTCGTTCCTCGGGCGGTGTGTTTGGGATCATTGTCATGCTGAAAGACCCAGCCACATTTCATCTTCAATGCCCTTGCTGATGGAAGGAGGTGTTCACTCAAAATCTCACGATACATGGCCCCATTCATTCATTCTTTCCTTTACATGGATCAGTCGTCCTGGTCCCTTTGCAGAAAAACAGCCCCAAAGTATGATGTTTCCACCCCCATGTTTCACAGTAGGTATGATGTTCTTTGGATGCAACTCAGCATTCTCTCTCCTCCAAACACGACGAGTTGAGTTTAGACCAAAACGTTCTACTTTGGTTTCATCTGACCATATGACATTCTCCCAATCCTCTTCTGGATCATCCAAATGCTCTCTAGCAAACTTCAGACGGGCCCGGACATGTACTGGCTTAAGCAGGGGGACACATCTGGCACTGCAGGATTTGAGTCCCTGGTGGCATTGTGTGTTACTGATGGTAGCCTTTGTTACTTTGGTCCCAGCTCTCTGCAGGTCATTCACTAGGTCCCCCCGTGTGGTTCTGGGATTTTTGCTCACCGTTCTTGTGATCATTTTGACCCCACAGGGTGAGATCTTGCATGGAGCCCCAGATCAAGGGAGATTATCAGTGGTCTTGTATGTCTTCCATTTTCTAATTATTGCTCCCACAGTTGATTTCTTCACACCAAGCTGCTTGCCTATTGCAGATTCAGTCTTCCCAGCCTGGTGCAGGTCTACAATTTTGTTTCTTGTGTCCTTCGACAGGTCTTTGGTCTTGGCCATAGTGGAGTTTGGAGTGTGACTGTTTGAGGTTGTGGACAGGTGTCTTTTATACTGATAACAAGGTCAAACAGGTGCCATTACTACAGGTAACGAGTGGAGGACAGAGGAGCCTCTTAAAGAAGTAGTTACAGGTCTGTGAGAGCCAGACATCTTGCTTGTTTGTAGGTGACCAAATACTTATTTTCCACCATGATTTGCAAATAAATTCTTTAAAAATCAGACAATGTGATTTTCTGGATTTTTTCCCCCATTTTGTCTCTCATAGTTGAGGTATACCTATGATGAAAATTACAGGCCTCTCTCATCTTTTTAAGTGGGAGAACTTGCACAATTGGTGGCTGACTAAATAGTTTTTTGCCCCACTGTATAGTTTACATTCATAATGGACCTTCAAGATACTTTTATTATGAAACTAATTGGAATAATTTACTTCTAAAATATGATGGTTTACTGTAAAACTTTGTATTCCTTTGGTGCTCAAACCCTTCTATGCAATATCAGATAATAGAGATCAGACTATCTCTATTTAATAGTCCTTTCCCCCTTTTGAGGGGGGGGGATAGAATCAGAGTCTCCAAGTTCCATTACAGTTAGTTGGATTTGGTTGGACGGCACAAGAAACTGTGTCCAGAAAATGAATTCAGAGAATCTATATATTGATATAGCGCTTCTTGACATCCAAATCATGTAATATGCTGTTAACTAGCATGCATTTATCTTCATAATAAAGTATCATACATATATTTTGCATGGATTTCCTCTCCTCCAATCAATTTAAAGTGAACATGTGTTGTATACGGGAAGTTGTATAGTGTGAAATCTCATGAGGAGCTTTAAATTTTGCCATAGGTCTCATGCTTTCCCCTAGATAGATTAAAATGCTGTTTTAATTATAAAGATGATTCTAAAAAACAACCAGATTGAACAAGTGAACAGCAGAGCTTCTTAACATAAACCTAATGAAAAATAAGTCTGTATTGAATTTCTCTGGAACATTACTCTCCCACCCTTGTATCAATTGCACAGAGATAATTGTCTATTCATAGCCCTTAAGTCAGACCTTGGTCAATATTTTTATCTCTGCTTCTTATGAGCTAAACACTTTTCTCTCAGTGAATTTGTTCCACTGTCTCCAGTGATAGATCTGGGTTCTTTTTTTAATTTCTATTAAGTTGTTGGAGAAGTGAACATCTATGACAGGAAGTCTAATGGTTTGACTGCCCTCCTCAACCACCTTAGAAGTGTGGTTCACACCAAAGAGCTATCTAGTACAGTACAGCCTTCTTGTTCACATAGTAGCTGGTTAAAAGCCGTTGGGAAACCTACAGCAGCACATGAAAATAAAGGTATCCTTTGTGTTCACTAATATCTGTTGAGACTCATTGCCTTTAATATTGAGTTTAATATGTAACCATTGTGACCAGCAGCCATTAATAGATATATCCTCCATGAATATGTTTAGTCCCCAGAGTTAGCCAAGTTGGCAGCCATCACTGTATTATGTAAAACAGAACCTCATAATTTAACTATGCAATATGAGAATAAGAGCTTTGTCTGTTCTGAATCTCCTACCATTTTATTTCATAGGATGAACCTGAGTTGCCAAGTTTGAAAAACACTGGCATAGCACAACAGCTTATTACTACAATTGTTGCTGTTTAATAGTTTCCCGGAGATCCATCTTGGAGTTAGGTGAAATGCTCTTTTCCAACCTGGATGCAGCTCCCAGGATCCTTAGCCTGCATTGCTGACTGAGAGTTCTGGATGTTCCAACATATACTCATGCTACACGTTTGGCAGCTATGTAGTTATTTAACTAATCTTCTTGTTCCAACCCCAAAATAGGTGTGTTTGTTTATAGGTTGGGGAGAGGAAACCTGTTCCTTACACCAGGAAGGGGAAGCAAAACTTGGCTCTTCCTTGCCTTAGGTTACTGTGCTTCATTGTTTCAAGCGGTTTACTCCATTCCCTTACATTCTGGGTGGGCTAAAATTACCCCTTCGTATCCAATTTGTTTTTTACAAAAATACATTTATTAAAACACATGACTTCTGTTTAAGGAAAAGCGGATTTAAGAATTTTCCAGGATATGAGGTAGTATGCTGACGAAAGGAAAAAAAAGTAGGATGATATTGGGGAATATAGTTCTGGGAAAAATAAATGGGTGAACAAACTTCAGTACATGTTGGTATAATGAAATTATATTAAAAGGAGAGAGAATAGATACAGCAAGAGCAGTCAGTGGGGAGAGGATAAAATGACTCCAGGTAGAATCAAGCAGATCCTTGTATTATTACTTGGGATTTAGCTATATTTTCATTGGAGACAACACAGTGTATATTGCATCTATTTTTTAATGCTGGGTCAAGAGCTGTTATTCCAGTCAGATACCCAATCTTTCTAATCTGTGGTAGGCGAGAGTTAGAAGGATCCTGATAAACCAGTTTGTGCAAACTAATGTTCCTTCTAACCAGCTTGAAGCAATCTGTGCCTTCATTCAGGTATATGGAAAAGGATATGTCACCATATGCTTTTTCCTTCTTTGTGTGGTTTGTCAAGTATGAAACAATTTTTCTTCCTCAGAATCCTTGTATATTTCCTTCACTTCTGCCTCAAGTTTAATAACGTTCTGATTTCTTTAAATCAACTATAATGTTATGGGCATGGGCATTCTCTGCCTGAAAGAAGCCTCACATTTTGATCCTATTCAACTGAATTCCTGTAAAGGAATGTTAGTTGCAAATTCTTGCCCAAGGAATAATTTGTGGAACAGTGACAGACTTTATCAGTCATTTAGTTTCTGAAATAGGCATTCAGTCTTGGTAAAAATTTCATATTTTGACCCTTATATTTCCTGGAATATATGGGTAATTGGCTTGTGAGAATTATTAAGCTGTTAGATTGTAACTCATATTTCATGTTTTTCTTGGTTTAAATGGTATTTTTCACTTAGGTTGAAATTCATAGAATAAGTACCATCCATTGCTGTTTCTTATCTCAGGTTTATTAAAGGTTCTTGGTTGTGGCTGTAACAATATACTAATGTGTCTCCAATTGATCTGGCAAGTCTGCTGTGGTACTGCCCAATTCTGTCCATGGGTTCTGCAGTGCTATTTGGCTGCACTGAGCCAGCTTCTTTATGTGTTTTTTTTTTCCTAATGGGTAGGTGGACCAATTGACCTAAAAGTGGTTACTGCCTGAACCAAGAGGTCATGCAACTCAAAGCACCCAATAGATGGACATTACAAACACACTACTCCAGTTCCATCCATGACATGCTGTAGAGTAAGTGATCCAGGGGCCTTCCTCTACACATGGAAAGTGGACACAGGGCCTTCCTCTGAATTCACAATTACTCTATATACAAAGAAGATTGGAACCCCTGCAGCTGCCTTATTCACTGTATTTTGATGTATGCACATAGGCATACACAGACATCTCCCTTTTTCAAACTCCAGCTCTTCAACAACACTTATCTAGTGACTGCATCTGAACTGCATAAATCCAGATGGCCAATAGATGGCAATGGAGAGATGTCAAAAATTAATATTTTCTATTACCCAGTAGTTGATTGGGTGGTTGGTTGACAGGTTGATAATCTTTCTGGGGGAAAAAATTGATGTACCTGAGAGCACTCCACAGCCTAACACCTCTCTCAGGTACCCCAAAACTCTCAAAAACATGTATACAGTGACTGCATCCAGGCAGCAGATATCTGGATGACCTCTATGTTGCAGTCAAGAAAGATGAGCTCTTGACTGCCATCTACTGGTTCTTAGGTTAATAGGTTAACAGTCCTTTAGGGAGGGAAGGGAGGGAGGGGCCACTCAAGCTTTATAAGCACCACCCCAACATCCACTTTGTATGGCCGTTGGTGCCAACTTTTCCCAAAGAGACTTTTGAATTTCAGCCAGATAAAATCACCTATCACAGTCCTTACAGCATTGCATGGTATAGCCTTACAGACAGGAGCACAACATAGTTGTGTTCTGGATGTACAGTAAGGGCATGCTGTTGGGACAGCAAGATTTAGAATAATAGGAGTCCCTCCCAGCTCCAGGATGAGAGAAAAGTATGGAAAAGTGGCTATGCAAGTGAGCCCAGCAACTTGCTTCTGACATCTAACAACCATTGAGCAAATACGTAGAAGGCAGTTTTGGTGCACAGCTGTTTTAGAAAAATGGTACTCCTTTCTTGATTGCAGAAAACTTAATCCTCTTGGACAAATGTTCCATAATGACCAAACAAGGACTGCTGTGATAGAACAACGTTTCAGGAGCAAGAACTTGTGATGAAGATGGATATTGGAATGTCCTGACATTGTGTTTGATGAATGAATAGAATCACATGGTGCTTAGATGTTCCCCTCTCCCAATACTGTGGCGTGAAGCATTTCTTCTTTGCCTATTCCATGGTGATTCAGCATGGAGTCAGGATGTGGAGAATGTTTGCTTTAATTCATCAATAAATACCAACCTTGCCTCTTTCACTTAGACTAACACGTACTGATTTTGCCACACCCTCACTGCTTGCATTTGAGTCTGCTCCCTTCATTCACAGTAGTCATTGTTCTGTGACTGCTTTTGAAATGCATGGGGTTGTATATATAGAGCAGTGTTTCTCAATCTTGGCAACTTTAGGATATCTGGACTTCAACTCCCAGTATTCCCCAGTTCAAACATCTTAAAGTTGCTAAGGCTGAGAAACACTGATATAGAGAGATGTCTAATAGTATACCAAAGCTGGTCAGAAACCCAGAGATTTGCAGTTTCCTTCTCAACAGAATGTAGATAAAATCCAAGTGCAGACAAAATATAATTAAATCAGAATTATAGGGATCTGCTTTAATACTAGCTTGGGAAGAACTGTGGTATAGAGAATGGATCCAGTCTCATTTTTTATACTTAATTTTGTGGCGAAAATAGCAAACTAAAGCTTGGTTAGTTGCTGAGGCATGTGCAAGAAAGTCCCCCATGCTACATAGTGTAAACTCGATCAACATTGGCTTAGAATTAAAATGTTTCCATTGTAGCTCAGTTCAAAGCTGGTATTAATAGGCTTTTTATCAGTCAGTATCATCTGTCAAAGTCTTACATGCTTTTTTCAACATCCAAGGAGTCAGTTCCAGTTGATGGAGAACACGGATTAGAAAAAGTGATTGTGCTCATGTCTTGCTCCATTAGACATCTTGATGTCTGCAGAAAAATGGTTTATATATTTTCAGAACTGGGTTCCTATCTCCCTGACCATCTCCTGAGCCTCTCTTCTTACTTTGTCCACCACTTTAGTAGCCATAATATCTCATTTCTGGAATTCACTCACCAAAGGAGCTCATGTAGGATATTCCATGTTACCCTCTAGGAACCAGCAAAAACAAACCTTTTTACTTCTCTAGACCTTTTATTAACTGTTTTGATGTCTTAATTATTATAAATACTGAGTGGTTCCTGTATTATTTCGACTTCATCTGGTTTATTGATTTTATTATTGTGTTACTTTTTATGATGTTATTGGAAACCATCTTGGGATAATTTTGATGAAAACATGTATACATTTTTAAAATAAAATTCTTTTTGCAACAAAGATTTTTTTTCTAATGGGGCAGCTGAGCAATAGGAGGCAAAGGGAAAGGAGCAAAAATTGCCTGGAAGAGTACCATTCTCCTCACGGCAGATCATTTCTCCCCCCCCCTTTGGGGGGGGGCTTGTACATCTCTACTATGTTGCATCCTCTGCTTTCCTGTCTTTTATGCCTGGCACTTGCATTGCCAGGCTCCAAATGCTTGAGAAGGGATTGAATGAAGCTAGCCTCACAGATACAGGCTGAGCTGTATTTGGAAGGACCAGTGGCAAGAGGTTCTTCTCTCTCCCCTCCTCTTTCTTTAATCACACTGCAGATGGGAGAGAATGTTCTGCTCCACTCCTGTGGAGTTCTATTAAAAAGCTTCTTGCTTCATCTTCCATCAAGATCTCAGCAGGATGTAAGAAAGTCCTATTGCATGTGATAATCCTTTGAAAGACATCCTTTGGAACACACAGAAGTGTATACAGATCATCTCCTTTTGAATTGTTAAAGTAGCCTCATCTTTTTCTAAGCTTGTATGGCTACTTCAGAAGTTGTTCCCACTTGTTTCCTGTGCCACTTCATGTGTGAAGACAACTGAGAACAGCTTCCAAAGCAGCTGTACAAACTTCGAAAAAGACCTGGCTTTTTTATCAGTTTGAAAAGAGGTACTTTGCATATGCTACCACATATCCTGAAATCCTTTCAAAAGACTTGCATAGTCCTGTTACGTGATGCTATAGCAATAATTTAAGAAGCAGTTTGAAAATTATTATTTTTTAAATATAAGTTTAAAAATGGCAGCTGCTGCAAAAGATTTGGTGATCTGTTTGGAGTTATGATAGGCTTCGTCATTTGAATTTTATTTATCTATATTTATAGACTGTTTCCTATGATGAAAAATTTCAAACCTTTATAATAAAAACAGCAAAAAATATATAGTAATTCATTCAAACAATTTAAAACAATATGCAATAAAAATAATACACATTTATTAAAACATATGGGAAAGAAAAAAATGCTCAACTGCTACTAGTATGGATGGAACATAGCAGAGGAATATACACAGGCTAGGCACAATGTTTCTGTTAGTGTTGTAAATCAATTGTGTTCAATTGGAAACTTATAGTGGAAGATATATCTAGCACCAGCTGTAATTCACAGGCACCTAGCTTAGTGGGCAAACAGTTTCAGTGAAGAGCTCATGCAAGCATGCCACCCAGAGTTATACTGGTTAAAATAGATGGTCATATAAATTTGTTTAATAAAATAAATAAGAAATAAGAAACACTTTTGGCTTAGTCTTTTCAAACAGAAAACAAGGTTGTTTAGAATAAGAGTACTCTAAATGGAGCACGTTCTGCTTTTCTTTTCTTTTTTTGAGACACAAAGAAGAAATGATGGTGAAAGAAGAAATAGATAAAGCAATTGCAATGGACAGAGTAGTAGTAGTTGAACTTGGCTATAGTTTTCTGCTCGCTTATGAATCATGTTTTCTGTTTGTTTTTCAGGACAGAGTGATTTATTTCAACCTTTACACTTTAGAGGGTGGTTGTAAGGAAAAATGGAATATCATCTTGATTCATCTTAAGAAAATCCAGGATAAAGGAAGAGGCATAGTTGAATAAAAACATCTTATACTTAATATTTCTTAACGCTGATTTCATGGCATTAAACATCTGTGTTTTATTATCTTGATGATCATCCATTTTCATTCTGTTTATGTAATGCAGTATTTTAAACCAACTTTTATAGCAGAATGTTTAAAAAAGGGCTTTTTATTCATATTTATTTGGGTGCCAGAACGTAGTTCTAAATCACTTGAGAGTGCATTCTCCATGCAGCCAACTTTAAGACTCCACATAGCTTTGTGATACCTGTTCTAATACTTAACTATACTGGAAGGACAAGTGATTTCCATCAGCCTCAGGGATTCTATAGGAGGTGGGAAAAAACTTTGATTTTACATTTGGGGTTTGGGGAAGTATTTCCATACTACAAAGCAATATTTAAATACAGAAGGCAAATTGAGATCTAGGATAGAAAAATCAGGAAATATTTTTGAGGACAGTCTCTAGCAGCTGTGCTGAAACATCCAAGCAGTTGAGTTGCCATTATGGAATCAAGGTGGTTGGGGGGAAAAACTTTCAGATTTTTGAGGAAGGAGTGGAACTTAACTTTCATTTACCCATGTCTTTTCCAGTCTCTGTCTGCTGCTGTTTCTTCATACTGTTTCTCTTCCTGTCTGAGCTTACTGGTTTCATAGCCACTGAAATGTAAGTACAAGCCATTTTTAAAAAGTATATAACCTTCTTCTCTGATGGTAAACTTTTGCATGGGAAGAAGGACTGCCTGTATGTAATATATATGTCTCTGGAAGCCTGAATTTGATCATGTAGACTTGAATGAAAGAAGAAAAAAGCATTTTAACCAGAATATGATTTAAATTAGGCAAGAACTGGTTCTGACAATGTTACCATGTTTGTAGAATTATAAAGGGGCCGTGTAAGGCAGAATTCATGCTGATAATAGACATTGTAGTCAAATATCTCTGCAGACCAAAGCTATCCTGACAACCAGTTCTGTTGCAAAAGGTCCTGGGTGTTGTTTCTTTAGTATCAATAGATATATTTGGTGCAGACCTGCTCTAAGGCACACCCCTGTTCTTCTACCTGAGATCTGAGCACCAGGTTAGCCCTCTCCTGGGCCCTCCAATTGCAGGTTTCAACACCCAGGTGCACATATAGAAACTCTCTTGACAGAGCAGAGATGCATATAAATGCTGGGTCTTGTCTGTCTTTGTCTTGGAACCAAACCATTTTCCCCTCCCCACCTACTCACTGTCCAGCCTCCCATTGGCTGCCCTCTTTCAATCAGCAAACAGGATTAGGTGACTCTCATTTTAGCCATAGCAGTTTTGTATTATCCTAGTTATTTCTAAGACAAACTAGAATTCCTCTGAAAAGCACTCTCATCGCAATGCAGAAAGCCGTCAAGGAGCCCCTCTTGCTGTTCTTGAAGGTACAACAGAGCAACATAACTGCTTTGCACAAACTGGACTGAACCAGCTAGATAAATCCCAAAGTTTAACCACTTGCATAGGGGGTGCAAGAGCTCGGGATGACCAAGTGAAAAGCAAAGAGTCTCAGAGTAGGCAAGTCCATTTTCTTAACACAAGTGCAGGTGTCTTCCAGAATTCTGTTTGGGGGGAAAAAGCAGAAAAAAATTCATTATTGTGAGAGGGCAGGAGAAAAACATCTAAGGTTTAGTCTCTGGCTTTTGGCTGCTGCTGCTAAACACCAAGTCAGCCTGTAATAAAGCCTCACTCATTTGTGATTCAATTGTGGATGAGAGGACTGATCTGGCGTGTATTACCAAGAACTGGCTGGATCCTGAAGGGGGAGTCCACCTCTTGGAAATGTGGCCAGCTGGGTTTCGGATGTGGCATCAGCTGAGAACTCAGGCAGGGGTGGAGGTGTAGTGATTGTCTTCCGGGAGTTTCTTATGGCTTTCAGGGGTGCTGCTCCACAAGTTACCAGATGTGAGACCCTGTTCATTAAGTAGGGCTCTAGGGATCAGTTGGAACTGTTGCTACTGCATCAGCCTCCCTGCTGCATAGCGACTTTTCTGCCTGAGCTCCTTGACTCTGTCTTGGGGTTGGCAGTGGAGTTTCCCAGGCCTACAGTGCTGGGGGACTTCAATCTGCCTTCTCTGGGAGTGGGGTCTGAGGTGACTCAGGAGTTCATGGTCACCATGACAACCATGGGCCTATCCCAGGTCATCCAGGGCCCGACATGGGACAGCAGTCACACACCTGATCTGGTTTTCATGTTGGAGCAATGGCAATGTGATTTGGAATTGGGGGAGCTCTCTGTGGCCCCCGTCATGGTCAGATCACACCCTGATAATTATGAGATTCTCTGGTGCTGCCCCCTGCCTGCAGAGAGGCAGGATGTATTAGATCGGTCTGCCTTCAGTGACAGATAGATCCAGAGGGAGGTGGAGATTGTTTCTGTTGGTCTGCTGCATAGCCTGACTGAGGCCTTGGTCGTCGCTTGGAATGACAGGGTGGCCAAGGCTTTGGATCCAATCATGCCCATGTGACCTCTCCCCTCCCATGGATCCCATCACTCTCCATAGTTTATGGAAGAGTTGAGGAAGATGAAATGGGTGAAGAGATGCCTATAGCATTGTTGGTGGTCAATGAAGGATGAACTCAACTGAACATGGGTTAGAGCCACTATTAAGGCCTACCTTGTAGTGGTAAGGGCGGTGAAGCATCAATACTTCTCCACCCTTATTGTATCTATGGTTAGGCCCTGTTTAGTGTAACGTGAGTCCTCTTTACCTACATGGCCACACAGAGGAATTTGCAGAGCAAATTTGGTGTAGTAGTTAAGGTGCTGGCTTAGAAACCAGGAGACTATGAGTTCTAGGCTCCCTTAGGCATGAAAGCTGCCTAGGTAATTTTGGGCCAGTTACTTTCTCTCAGCCCAACCCACCTTACAGAATTTTGTTGTGGGGAAAATAAGGGATGGGAGCATTAAATATGTTTGCCACCTTGAGTTGACACACAGTCACACAGACACACACATAAATAAATAAAGCAGAATAAAAATATCATGTTGGACAAAATCACTTGAATTAGATGCCAGCCTTGTTGCGGGTCTTGTGGAGATACCTCGGGCACAGTCTTGCCCTGTTACCTGGGAACAGTCTGAACCTGTTGGGCTTGAGGAAGTGGACAGGGTCTTTATGACTGTGAGCTCAGCCACCTGCTCATTAGATCCATGTCCCTCCTGGCTAGCTAAGGCTGCCTGACAGGTGATGTGCAGTTGGGTTCTGCAAAGAGGTGTTGGTTTGCCGCCTCCTCAAGAAGCCATTGCTAGATCCCACTATACTGGATAATTTTTGTTCAGTATCCCATCTCCCTTTCTTAGGGAAGGTTGTGGAGAAGGTGGTCACACAGCAGCTTCAGTGGACCCTGGATGAAGCGGATTATCTGGACTCCTTTCAATCAGGATTCAGGCCTGGGCATGGGACTGGAACAGTATTGATCACACTTTTGGATGACCTCTGGCAGCAGTGAGATGGCAGTAATGCATCCATCCTGACTCTACTTGATCTCTCAGTACCCTTTGATACCATTGACCATGGTATCCTCCTGGATTGGCTCTGCAGGTTGGGAGTGGGTGGCACTGTATTGTGCTGGTTCTCTTCCTTCCTAAGGGGTCGATTCCAGTTGCTGTTGATTGGGGCCCCTACAGTGTGGGGTTCACAGGGTTCGGTACTGTCCCTACTGCTATTTAGCATCTATATGAAGCCGCTGAGTGAGATCCATCTCCATGGGATGAGGTATCATCACCCAGTTATACATCTCCCTGGTGAACTAAAGAAAGCTGTTGATACCCTGTCTCAGTGCCTGGAGGCTGTGGGTTCTGTATGGGAACAACAAGCTTCAACTGAACCCTGGAAAGACTGAGTGGCTTTGGGTTTTGGGGCCTTCTGGATCTGGGAATTTACCATCTTTGGTGCTGGATGGGGTTGCACTGCCTAAACAGACCCTGTGCACAATCTGGGAGTCCTTCTGGACTCACGACTCCTGCTTAAAGACCAGGTGGCAGTTGTGGCTAGGAGAGTCTTTGTGCAACTTATTGTTGTGCTGCAGTTGTACCCGTTCCTGGATCAGGAGGCTCTACTCTCAGTTACTCATGCCCTGATCACTTCCCAAAATACGTTACAAACTATTGTAATGTGCTCTACATGGGGCTGCCCTTGAAGAGTATCCAGAAGCTCCAGCTGGTGCAGAATGCAGTGATCCTATCTGCTAAGAATTTTTATCTGACAGGAGTCAGGTGTTGAGCCTTTTCTGCCATGGCACCCGCCCTATGAATTGGCTCCAACCCTACTGATTTTCTGGAAATCCCTTAAAATTTGATTGTGTCAGCAGGCTTGGGAACCTCATGGAAATAGGGAGTCTGTGAAATAGCTATGTTGCATGTAAGACCCTGAAGGCACTCTCCATGGTTTTTAGTTATATTTATGTGTTAATTGTTCAATGGTTTTTAAAGTTCTATTTTTAATTGTTTTGTTTTTATTGTACGCTGCCCAGAGTCACATTTGTGAGATGGGTGGCTATATAAATTTGATAAATAAATAAGGTTTAAACCCTACAGGCACACTCATTCTTTCTTGTACCCAGGCACATGTGTGTGTGCACATGCACAGTTAGATTCTCATATTCTGCAGTAATTGATCTTCATAGATAAGACATTTACAATAAAGCTTTGATCTAACTATGCTCAGTTCTCGAAGACTCTGTTGTGAGCTAGTTCCTGAAGGTAGTTGTCAAGTTGTGCTGGTGGAGTCTGACAGGAACAAGCAGATCTAGATCTACACTATATTTTTTATATTGACACATTGCAAGTCTGTAAGTAGAGAGAACAGCTAATCTTTTCCTTTGTGTTGCTTGTGCTCTTCTGTTTGTTTCTTTGTTTAAAACATTTGTATTCTTCAGTCTGAAAAGTGATAAGGTTGCTTACTGGGTGATAAAAACAAGAGAGACCTGTACTCAGACTTACAAGAGAGAAGGCAAAGGGACTGGAAGGAAAAATCATAAGAGAACTTGGAGTTTTCAGTATTTGAAGATTCATAGCGGACAAGTCTCATGAAAAATGGGCTGTTTAGGGTGGCCCAAACATTCCCCTTCTCCTTTCAAAAACAACACCACTACTGGTCTTCCTCCCAGAGCAGATTCTAAGGCTACTGGTGGCAGTAGACAGTCTACCTTGACTGATCTCCAAAAAGGTAAATAGGGTTGGACTTGATAAGGGACTTGGATGGAAGATCACCAAGAAACATTTGGGCTTTCCTTTTCAATGGAAAATTGAAAAATATTCCAGAAGAAGGTACAGCAAATCGCTGCCATACTGTTGCCATAAAACAACATGGATATGTTAATGTTCAAGCTGAGGATGACTTTACGTGAAGTGAAATGATAGGATTTAATTCCAATGCTGTAGTAACCTAGTGAGAGCATTTTTCTTTCTATATTGATGATCACTGGGTAGTAAATTGTGGGTGTATGTTGGCTTTGGAAAATCAGGAGTCAAATCAGCCTCTTTAGATGGATGCTGTGGTTCCACACAGCAAAATGAGATCTCTACCAAATGACTCAAACCACCTATAAAGAGCTAAAGCTACAAGGTCATGAATGACAGTGCCCAGCTCTGAGTTACATATAACAAAAGAAAGGACCTCTTTTAATTGATGGTGATGAAAGTAAGATAAACATTTATGAATTCCCCACATGCTTACCTGATATTTTGACCATTATGTTATATATCTGTGAAAAGTACATTTTATTTAATGATAGTGTATATTTTTATAATGTTTTTAAACTTCACATATAATTTGCCTATAAACTAATTACATTTTATACTTAAAACAATTCCTATTTCATATATACATATACATATTCATATATGAAATGGTAGCTTCCCTACCAATGGCTGCACCAGTTTTGTCACGGTAAGGAGCATATGAGCATAGAATTTCATCAGCAGGGGAGAGAGAAGGACTGTTCACTTCCATTTTGCATATGTATGTTTTTATGTAGTTGCTGGTATAAATTCCCTGAAAAAGGCCACATACTAGTGCAAAAATAGGTGGGATGGGAAAATGAAGAAGTGTGTATGTCACCATAACCTCTGAATTTTTTTTGTTGGTGGCATTTTATAAACTATTATTATAATAAGGTATAAAAAAGCCATTTATGATAGCCAAAGAAAAGGTCCCAATATTCTGAGCAATAATTCAGCATTAACATCCGAGGTGTTCCTGCCCATAAGTATTGTCAGAACAGTTTCCTCGGTTACTTGATCTTGACTGTAATGACTGCAGTATGTCACCCAATTAATCGAACTCAGAATTCTTGAAGTATCTATTCAGTGGATTGGTGCTTCCTTATTGGCATGCATTTTAGGATTCTACCTTCCCCTCCCTTTCTCCCCACACCTCCCCTCAGTATAAATCTCCATCAGTCTACCACTCTCTGCAATTGGAAAAGGTGCTATCAGACTCCTGATTTTTTTTGCCACCATAGACTAACTTGGCTCTCCTCCTACAGTGGCTATAGTCAGAAGGTATTAGGTATAAGTAATATGCGGAAGAAGAAGGAAATGATGAGACAAGAATACATGACACAAATATAGCAGCGTAGGAAATTGGCTCCATTATTTTTAAAACTGAGAGACACTCAAGGGACAAAATTACCCCTTCTGGTTTCATAGGTTAAATATAAAATAACATTTTTCTCTTTAGAGAAAATAAATCAAATTGAGAGGATGTTGTACTTCAGCATTTCAAAGATATAAATAATCCTGTTGGCATCTATTATAGATAAATCTATTATATTGTATTATTGATTTGGTATTGCTAAGTTTGGATAATCAAGAAAAGATATTAGTAGCAGAATGTCAAGCTACAATTTGAGACTATCTGATTTTGGAAATTTCACATCAGAGAAGAATACAAGATCAGGAAAAAATAGAAAGTTCCTGTTTAGAATATGCATAGATTGTGACAAAAATGAATTTTCTGGTTAGCAAAATTTAAAACATGTATATTTTTCATTCTGACTAATTACAGCAATCTAGTGGCTGTGATTGTGTTCATATTCAAGTTTTCTCCCTACTTTATTTGTAAAGTCCTAATATTTGTAAATAGGGACTGAAAAATTGGTTATCAAGCAGGGTGGTTGTTAAGTGAGTCATCATGTGACCGGACCCAATTTTATGAACATTTTATGACAGCCGTAAAGTGAATCACCATGATTGTTAAACAAATCACATGGTTGTTAAATGAGTCACATGGTTGTTAAGCAAATCCCGCTTCCCCAATGGATGTTTTTTGCTGGAAACTGGTTAAAAAGGTCGCAAATTGTGATCATGTGACCACAGGATGCTGCAACTGGTCATTAATGTGAGCTGGTTGCCAAGTGCCCCATTGCGATCACATGACTGTGGGGGTGGTGCAACAGTTTATAACAGCTGTAAGTGCGAGTACAGGTCACAAAGCACTTTTTCCGAGGCTGTCGTAACTTCAAACCATTGTTAAACGAATAGTTGTAAAGCGAGGACTACCTGTATGCTTCCTGATTATCCAATAAATGACATGCTTCATTATTGTTTACAGAAGATAATATTAAATCCCTGACATAATATTAGCGGTATAGTATGAGAGACAATCTTCACCAACCTGGTACACCTTTTAGCTGTGCTAGGCTTAAAACATCCGGCTATTAGAAGTTTTAATTTTGTTCTACTTGAGGGTATTGATCACACTGTGGTTTTACAATTGCTCTCCAAATTGTTGCTATAAACTGTTAAGTTGCTTTGGAAACGTGACAATAGTTTGAATTGTTTTGTTGCTGTTTGCTGCCTACAGGCTTTGAATTGAGCTGCACATCCTAAATAAACAAACAAACAAACAAATAAAGGCTGTTTCCTGTGATGTTCATATTGAAATAAATTATTAAAAGCTCTTTGACAAAATAAAATCATATAGGTAAATATTCCAGTCAGTAGCAAATGAACTTCCTCCTTGAAGTTCTCTTTCTACAAAGCAGAAATGAGCTTTAATTAGTGACACTTAACATGAACAAATCAAGCCTGGGTTATGAATTACTCATTGGCATCCGGTCTAGAGCATGATTAACTCACGGTGTTGCCCATGACACATAATTCTTTTGGTATTAAGCATGAGTGACTTTCTCTTGAATAGAGCACTTGAATGAATAGACTGTGGTATCAAGTCACTGAGAGGTCCTGCTTGTGTTGGGATTTGATGATGGCTGAAGTAAATAGAGGCAACTTTGCCTGTGTTTTCTGACTTTCAAAGATGTACTCTTTCAGATTTATTTACATTTGTTTTGGTAGACATTTTAGGGATTATAGTTCTTATAAGTTTTTTTCAGGCTTTTTTTTTTTTAAGTCATTCTTGTATCTGGATGACCTTATCTTCAGGCTTTTCAGTGCTCCTCTTTCCAGAGAGCTCTAGATGGGTGGGAGGAATATATATTTTGACATCCTAAAAGTATATTTAGTACAATTTATTACATTATGTGGCATTTTAAAATGATATTCTTATTTTGTTATGTTTTAGCCCTACTCTCAGTGTAAGTCCTGTTGGATCCCTGATGCTGGCTGTTTGTATTGGATAGGAAAAAAAAAAAGAATATTTAGCTTCAATTCGATTTTTTTGAAAAATACAAATTATAGGAGTGTGTGTGTGTGTGTGTGTGTGTGTGTGGAGAAACAAAGCTCCCTATCTCCAGGCTATGGTCTTAGTTGGCATCAGCCACTCCACAATCATTTATTTTTTTTACAAATGAAATATAAAACAACACTGCTTTATATTTAAGGGTGGAGCTATGTAATTATTATCATACGTAGTCTGGGCCTAAGTTTGGTAAGGATAGAGGAAGCATTTCCTGATGTAAAACTTCCTGTAAATGTATTGTCTGAGGCCTGATGTAAACATAACATTTCTTTATCTCTTAATCAGCAATTTCTTTCTTAACAAAAACACCTGTGGAAGCATCACATTACTGGTGCGGGTTTTCCTAAGTAAATGGCAGCATCAGAAGCCTCGGAATACAGACACTTTATAAGTCATTGAAATTATCAGCAGATCCCTGATTTATAATCATTGCATCTGTCTGAAAAGTTGGATGTCAGGAATTTTGTAGTAGAGCTTTCCCAAAACTAATGTGCCTTTCTTCACATTCTCTGGCAGTTTGTCAATCAGCTGATCAGTGAGCTACCTTCCAGCATGTACTTTTGAGTAGTGTAAATTATTCATCCCTGGTATATAGTGCTTTTGGGTATTCCGCTGATGAACAGTGAATTGATGGCTGGGGAACATAATAAGGCATCCCTCACCGCAGCAGGCAAGATAGGAGGTTGCCAAAGGGCACAGGGTGTCCATCCAGTTTGACAATGTCTCAGATTCTCTCCCTAGTCACAGGCAGGCAACACTGTTTAGCCAGGAGTTGTACTTTATTGCTATTATTATTTTTTAAAATTGGCCTCTGAGAGCTAAAAGAGGAGTGGTAGTGATGTAGTGGTGTCACTAGAGCACTTAACCTGTCTTTTGGAGGTTTATTTTCTTTAAAAAAGGGGAAACAGATTGCGTCAATTTTCAGCAGTGAGATCTTGGATGTTGGAGGAGGCAGGGCATGCTGCTAAGGCTTCCACCTGTACCATTGTTCAGCATATCTTTTAAAGATAACTCTAAATTAATGTGGAGCATGTGATATTTATGAAAGCTTCTAGGAATTCTAGGACAGTTAGTGATGTCACTGGATCATATTCCTCCAGAAAACCACATTATTTTATTGATATTCAGACTGAGAGACTAATGGAAAGATTAAGGGACATAGTATAAGTGTAATATATTCACCTTCAGAGCAAGAGATATTTGATTAATATGTTTTTTTCCCTCTCTTTCTATGCTTCTTATCTGTACAAAGAAAAGAAAAAGCAGCAAATAATTAAAGCAGCTTTTGCAGAAGTGCTGCTAATAAATAACTTGTAATATGGAAAGCATTACACGTATATTGTTTTCGTGATTTTACCTAGTAGTTTGTCCCTTCAGGCTTTAGATTTCTCAATTGTTTTTGCAACTGCAAATTTCCCCAAGCAAATATTTTTTTCCATCACCGTATTTGAAATATAATGCATTCTCTTAATTCTGATTAGTATGCCCTTCTGTGCAAGGAAAAGGCTTCTGCGCATTCCTTGGTCAGCAAAGGTGGGAAACAAGCAAGTTCTGGAGCGTATAAAACTAGACATATCACTGGAAGGCAAAATAATAAAATTCCACCTTACTTATTTTGGCCATGTCATGCGATCAAACTCAAGGCAGTTATGCTTGGAATGGTCAGCGGTAAAAGGAAACAAGGCCACCAAAAAACAGTGGCTAGACACCATCAAAGCTGACACCAACCAGAGCATGAAACAACTGAAAGAAGCTGTACAAGATTGGAAAATGTGGAGAGAACTGATCCATAGGATCGCCAAGAATTGGACACAATTGAACAGATAGCATCATCATCTGTGCAAGGCATAACCTTATGTCATTCTTCGTGGCACTAGCTACATGTTGAAATTACATTGATGCTTTTCTTGTGCAATTAAATAAAAGTACACAAAGTAGTGCTGTTCATGGGTAAAATGTGGCAATATAGGAATAACTACATTCTTGTGATATGTGGAGTTTTCAGTCACAGGTATATATAAATCTCTGATTGTTAAAGTCTATATACAGGGAGTTCCAAAAGTCTTAGTATGATTTTTAGTTTAAAACAGCACTAAGACTTCTGGGAAATCTTATGATTTCTTATGAAATCTTAACGGATAGAATTTTGTTTTCTGGGCTCCAACCAGAAACTGGGTGAGTTTTAGTTGCCTGATTTACAGCAGTATTGTGGACAATGTTAATTCAGTTTTGTGTTCCTAAAATTTACTATCACGTGCGCATGCGCATGCGCATGTGCGCGCGTGCACACCCCCCCATACACACACAATATATGGTGGTTCTCAGTGGGTGGTGCTCACAGTAATGTGATGTACCATAAAATTATATTTTAGCTTCTTGTTATTTCCATGTTATGATTTGAGATAATCACATATTGATGATATCTAACTATCATTTTCATCAGATTCATGTGAAATTGTGGATGTGTTTAAATAGATGAGGAATTGTAAGTTAAAATCAAAACAGAAAAATAACTGATGCTAGTTAGGAGAGCTGAAGCACTAGCTTGCTGGAAATTTCTGTAATTTCTTTCTTTAGTGTATTTTGAGATAAAATGAAATAATTTTATCCTTTCAACTGTCTCTCCCCCCCCCTTCTTTTTTATTCCCTCTCCTTGCAAGATGAAATGTCACAACTCTGTTCTTCTTCCTTCTCCTTTTGCTGGAGAAATAATAAAATGAAAACTGATTAAAATTTCCAAAAGGACAAATCTTTATCCTCCAGAACTCTGATTTTTATATATGTGTAAAACAGCACATTAAGACAAGGGAGAGAGCTCTGACTCCAAGAACAAATAAAGGAAATGAGGTCAGTGTTCCATATTTGGATTTCTCTGAGGTTGACAGTCACAAACAGGTACCCTATTCCACTAAGTGAGTGACTCAAGTGGTTTGGAAAATTAAGCTGCAAGTGTTAAATGCCTTTGGTATTTCCTGGGCAGGATTGGTGGTAGGTTGATATACCTCAGACAACATTCATTGTAATTTTTAACGGCCTTCTCTACCTCATCTTGCTGATACATCATAAATCAAACCATCTGTTTCATAGTTAACCCAGATTTGTAGCCTAACTGGTGGCTGCTATTATTATAATGATCTAACTGGTGATATAATCATCATGTACCTTTTGACCTAATTAATACTGTAGAAGTGATGCTGAATCTTTCTATATATTCTCCAATTAAGGAGGAATGAAATAATTAGTCCAATTGATGCCACAAATAACGAATAATATAGCAAGGATGTGGATAAGTTTACACAGTTGCCAAATATTGCCAAAATAATGCCATTTTTTAATATCAAAAAAATCTTACTGCTGCAAGTTATGTAATAGTGAGTTACCTTGTTTTTGCTATATTGATTTAAAAACTTGAAGAAGTTTACATGACTGATGGCAGAATGTATTTGAATGTTTAAAGCAAGCCATTCAGTTCAGTAATGATAAGGTTGAATAGTTCAGATAATCCTTGGATATATGTTTTCAAAATGTAATATTTGGTGCACATATCTTGTAATAAAATATATATATAATGTGACTGTTATTGAATTGTAGAGGAAGATGCAGAAGGATAAAGTACCTGTAAGCAACAGTTCATTTTGTGCAAGTTCTCCTGCTTTGTCCAGCTAGAATTTATAGCATGTCCAGAACAGTTCTCATTATGTTATATTTCAACTTTGGTCTTTGCTATCCCTATAACTTCCCTTTATACTTTCTATATGCACATATTAATTTATAGAATTTGGGCTTTTTCTTACTTTTTATCTTAAAAAATATTGGTGTATATCTGGACATATAACAATTTGGCTGTGGTTTGTGCACAAAAATAAGAAAGTTAATGTGTAAGAAAGGTGCACCATGCACTTGTTTACTGGTCTAAGATCCAGAATGGTTTTTCATCCAATTTTTCTTTGAAGCCATAAATAGAATGGAGAACACGGTGGAGAAAGTATCTTACAGAGGAAAATGCTCTGTTGTGTCAATATCCTATAGGTGTCATTCTGAACTGCTTCTTTTTGTTTCTGAAGATGGACGATGGCAGGAACCTGTCTTCTTGTGAATTCCAGAACATATCCCCACCATATTCCCACTCCCATCTCATATTGCTTGTATGCTTCTAGGTGCACCAAAATGTTTGCAGTCACATACCCACTTAGGAGGTGGTGATGTCAATTCAAGAGACATTTTCATGGTTCTTTCCTCCTCTGCTTATGTGTTGGGAATTCCAGTGGTTATTTTCCTGTATACTTCCTGCCTCCAAAAAGGTCAGACTGTAATTTCTGCACTGAAAAATACAGTCAGTCTTTTTTCCTCTTCTTTCAGAGGGCAAGGATTTCTTTATATCCTTGTTTTCAGTTAATACTATTGTCACTTCATGTTTGGCTTCTGCTGAGATTCAGGGAAGAAGGTCATGGTGCCTATATCACTGAAGCTTGGGCAAGTATAGAAAAGACAGCAGCAGCAGCTACTTATTCCTAGTGGTGCTGCTTCCCGGGCTTGCTGCAGCATTCTGTCTGTTCTACATTCCATGGGATGTGTAAACTCAGTCTTCTGGGACAACTGATTTACAGATCAAGCCTGCTAATATCTCATTCTATGACCTCCTTGGGTGGGATACAGCTTGTTCACCAGTATAGAGGATTTCCTGGATTGACTATTTTAGTCCACAGTTTTTATTATCTCTGTGAAGAAATCTAGAAATGTCATTCTAAGGTCTGTATTGGAAACTGAAGGGAACACGTTGGCAGAATCTTGCAATCGCTTGGAAGCATTGATTGTAGCAGCGGTTTTCAAAGTGTGGTCTCAGGACCCCTGGGGGCCCTGAGACCCTTTCAGGGGGTCCATGAAGTCAAATAAGTAGTTTAAAATTTCTCAGTTTTAATTTCTAATACAATAAATATCGAGTCAGTGTGGTGTCGTAGTTAAGGCATCAGGCTAGAAACTAGGAGACTGTGAGTTCTAGTTGCGCCTTAAGCACAAAACAAGCTGTGTGGCCTTGGGCCAGTCACACACTCTCAGTCCTAGGAAGCAGGCAGTGACAAACCACCTCTGAAAAACCTTGCCAAAAAAACTGCAGGAACTAGTCCAGGCAGTCGCCAAGAGTCAAGACTGACTTGAAGATACAGACAAACAAAAGATAGATATAACACGCATAAACCAAAGCTCTTTGGGATCCTCAATCATTTTTAAGAACGTAAAGGGGCCCTGAGAACAAAATGTTTGAGAACTGTTGGATTATAGGATTGCTGAGGCCTCGTAAGTATTCTTGGTTATTTATTAAGTATCACTACAAATAAGTGAGCATTAAACCATCTCTGATGTAAAGACTGGGACTGGATTGCACAAAATCATAATATGAAAGTTGATTTCCTTATGACCTGAACCCTATGAAGAATGGGTCAGGTGGCTCTTTTCTTTTCAGGATACAAGGATTCTACCTCTTTCCATAGCACATTGAAAGCTGAAGATTCTGAGCATAAGAGACTCTTTCAGCACATCTCTTATGTTGCTGGAACTGTTTTCTCCTTCCTGTTGACTCTTTCCTTCATGACTTTTTGACTGTCTCAATCTTTAGTTCTTTCCTTCTTCTCTTATTTCCTTTTTCTCATGAATGTGAAAAGCATCAAGAATAGGTAGAGAAATGGGGTAGAATACATTCACTTTATGATTTCTGGAGGTAAGAGTCACTTATTCTCTCTTCCCACGTGCTCTGGAACGAGCTGATTTATTACAGGTCCTTGCTTACCGACTGCTTGTTCAGTGACTATTCAAAGTTATGGTGCTGAAAAAGGAGATTTACAACTGGTCCTTGAACTTGCAGCCATCACAGCGTCCCCATGGTCACATGATCATGATTCGGGCACTTGGCAACCGGCGTGCATTTACAATGGTCGCAGCATCCCCTGGTCACATGATTGCCAATTGTGACTTTCACAGCCAGCTTCCAACAAGCAAAGTCAATGGGGAAGCCAGCAAGAAGTCACAAGTCATGGTCATGTGATGTTGTGCTTAATGACTGCTGGTGATTTGCTTCACAACTGCAGCTGGAACTGACATTGTAAGTTGGGCGTAGTCATATAATGTTTCACTTTATGACCGCATCACTTAGTGATAGAGTTGCCGGTCCCAATTGCGGTAGGTAAGTGAGGACTACCTGTATTGCATATAATTCAGTTCTAGAGAGTACCTTATTCAAGTGGTGGGATACGGATAGGGTGGAGCTCCCATGTTCTATATGGGTAGGTCAGACTCAACAAGAGCCTTTCCCTCCTCAGGATCTTGAGCTGCCATGCTTGACATTGTAGATCAGTTCTTGTCTCCTATGCCTTATTGGAGCTCATCTCCAACATATCACCACATCTGGTGCACCTTAGTTCTCTCATTGAGATTCTAGCAATGGAGAGAAGGGAGATCTGATTTGTGTGTCCTCAGTTTGGAGGGCAGCTATGTTTCTCTTTGTGGTCTCTGTGATGATTCTGGGACTTAAGATTGATGCTGATGGCATCACCTAGTGCTGCTCTGGCTATCAAATTTGCTGCTGTTGGAGCAGCCTGCTGCCTATCTGTTCAACTGTATTGCAGAAATGCTTGATGCTTGTGCTACTTGTCATTCTGCTGTCTTTGGAAGTTTTTCTGATTCCTGGATTGGACTGGACCATGAGAATGGGCAGGTTTTTTGACTTAGTACTCCTGGGCTCTAATCTTTAGCTGCAGCATGGGCTCTTGGCTGTGGCCCATCTGACATGGGCCAATTACCCGTGATTGCTGGAATTGCTGTCCTGGCTAGCATATGTTCTTGAACATGTACAGCTTGCACTTCCTCTTCTTCCTCCCCCTTCTATCTAGGTGAGTTGGATGTAACCCTTTCCCACCAGCTTCATTTTTGGTGACTGAGAATACTTGTATGCCTGCCATTCAGTTTCATATGACACAAGGCATTTGGAGGTGTAGTTTTGGAGTGCACACTTTATTTCTGTAGCATGGAATGGGCATATGCTTTCTGTTACCTGTATGAATGAAATGTATGCCCTGGAATATGTCGTACACTGGGCTACTCCCACCTGGGAGCCTCCAGATATGTGGATTTCCGCTCTTAAGAGTTCTCAGCAATGGCTATCCAGGCTAAAAATATCTGGGAATTGATCCTCACGTCTGGACCATGGCTAGATAGGGAAGGTTGTACTCTTTTTGCCTGTACGTACTGTAGAAAAAGACAAGTACCAGTGGGCAAGTTTTCTTGTCGAGAACTTTTCCACTAGCTCTAATATTCAAAGTTAAAGAACCCCTGAGAAGATTCTGAAGAATCCCAGAGTCTCTGGAAAATCATTTGAAAAGCACTGGCTTAGAGCAAGTGTTAATTGTTCTAATATGTAGAGTGTGATTTAACTGTTTGACTACATGCTTCATTTGTCCCTGGTTTGTTTTTTCAGTATTATGACTGGCAAACTTTTGACAGATAATCTTGCATGTATTTCTCATTATGCTGTGCTTTAAATTGAGAATCATATTTGGCTGTCTACTTCCTCAGCTTAATTAATGCTTGCTCAACACTTCTGAGATACTTTAATGAAAGGTGTTGCAAGATTGTTGAAGTGGTAAGGTTACGCTGTTCATCCTCATCGTGTATGTGTGTGGGTTAACAGGAAGCAGAAAACTGAGTGCCATAGTGCCAATTACAGTGGCTGACTCAAATGACTGTTGACGTCTCTAACCTCCATTTTATTTTATATTGATTTGAGAACTACAGTTCCTTCCATAGTAAGCCAATATGCTTTGAACATTCCTGGATCTGGGCAAAGAGGAAGTAACAAAGATGCTGGGTATATCTTAAAATAACAAAACAACACTGTATCCTTTTTTTAATCTGTATTTTCTTGTCTTTGATTATTTCAGAAGCTAAATCCTTATGTTAAACTCTTAGTGAGCAGAGAGCCACAAGAGCAAGTGTTAAGAAGCTGAGATGCTAACAAACATATTGGAGGTAGCATTAAACCACAGTGACAACAAAAGGACATTATATACTTGCTTCTTAATGTCTGATACCACATATAAATTGCAGCATTTGTACAATGATGTGCACGTTTCATCACACACACACACCCCTTTTCCTCTTCAGGGACGCATAGACGAAAGAGTCTAGTTCATTCTGACTATGTAGGAAGTGTGATCTAATTTTATCTCTGCTCCCTTTTTTATTTTTGGTTGTAATTTTTATGTTTTTCCTCTCAAATTTATGGGCAGTAGGTTCTCCTTTGGTGGAGGAAGGAAGAGATTGGATGTAACACTTCCAAAGCTTCCTCTAATCTACTTTTCACCCACTATTGGCGGAGGAGCAGTGGCAATAAAGCTTTTTATTGTGATGAGGCCTCAGGAGGCAGACCACCTTCTCTAGCTGAGGACCTCTGCCTTGGTGAACTGGAAAGCTTCTACTATCCCATAGTACATGTTACCCATCTTATCCCAGAGTTTCAGATTGCTTCAAGGTAATTTGTACCTATCTTCAAATAAGAAGAGTACAGAAATTTGAGGAGCTGTTAGTAATTAAAAAGAGCAAGGCTGGGCTGGAAATATGTTTTTAAAACTGTAAGCGTTTGTCTGACTTTTTCTACCACAGACACTGAAAGACTAAGTGATTTAGATGTGTGGGAATATTTTAATGGACAGATGAGGAAGCATATGCGCAAATTCTAATCAATTGACAGTTGTCACAAAGAATCTGTGACAGAGATCTCATTTCATGAACTAGCTTCTCTCTGTTGGAGCAAACCCATGAGAGCTACTGAACTCTTTTCTTATCTAAAGCACTGTCTGCAGTTACTATTGTTTATAAAGCCATATACCTAGTCAGATTATCTCTGAAAGCTCCTCATGTGGTGGAAATTGTGCAAATGTGAACTGTCTCTTTCCCTATCTTGCTTTGAAGCATGTGGAAGTCTTATACTACTTACCTTAGTGTTGATAAAAAGAGCAAAGCCTGCCTTCCCCTTGTACCCAGAACCTCCCAAACGCTACCTTCCTCCTCTTGCAACTCCTATGATAGTCCAGCCTAGGCATATTGATTCCAGATGTAGGCCTTTAAATATTTTAATCACTTTGAATAAGTCTATTAACAAGGCTTTACCTGAAGCAAGACCCAGGATGTTTCTTGATGACTGAACAATCTCAGTTTTTGGAATAAGATGCCTATTTTATTCACCTGGATTCTGACAGGCAACTCAATAAAAAAAGGCACAGTCCTCATTTAAAAGAAGACTGAAATTGGAGAATTTCTCATTGGAGATATTCTCATTGGAGAGTTGTATTTGGCCTTAGGGGCAGGAGTTTAATGAAACTCAAGCATCTGTACTGCCTGCCTGTAGGTATATGTTTGCTTCCATTATGGCATATTTGCAAAAAGTTAAATCCTGTGTTACAAAGACATGATGCAGCTGTTGAAACTATATTTTGTGACGCTGGTCTTCTTACCAGTCAGAAAAATGGAGCAAGCATGTAATGGTTATAAATTCTGCAAAGTAACTGCATTTTATGTGGTTTGACTTTTTCAAATTTAAAAGATTATCCTTTCCTGTCACATTAGAAATGTAGGGAATATTTTGTCCTTCAGAGCTGTAGGCTCTTTGCTTCTCTGTACCTTTTGTGGAATATATGCTTTTCATTGATGAGTATAGCTGGAGTTGATGGCACTGTGATTCTATCATCTTTAGAAACATTGTCCTTTGAATCAAAATGCATATCTGCTGTGGATGTATGTGCTTAACTGCAGTTTTCCAGTGATTATTCCACTAAACTAGCATGTTTCAAACTTGGCAACTTTAAGATGTGTAGACTTCAACTCCCAGAATTTCCCAGCCAGCATGGGAGTTGAAGTCCACACATCTTAAAGTTGCCAAGTTTGAAAAACACTGCATTAAATAATGGAATTGGTGACTACAGATGTATATTTTTTGTCCAGGAGAGTAATGTAGGCTAATAAAATGTCAACAAAGAGAGCATTCTGTGTGTGTGTGATATTGCCTAGTCCTTGTTTTCTTGTTTTATTCTCATCCAGCTTGCCTGCAGGCATATAGATAAGATAGATCAGCAGGTTTGTATACTTAAGATAATGGTTAGGAAGAACCACCTACCAAGAAAAAATAACTAAAACAATCATTAAAAGAGAACACATGGAAGTCTTTCCGCCAATAAAAAAGTTTGCATCTTTATATTGAGATTTAGCACCAGGGAAGACTCTTAGGGAGAGCGTTACACTTTTCGGCTACCACGGGGGGGGGGGGGTACTTATCAGTTGCTATTGACTTGTCTTCACACAGTTTGAACACCTAAAATAGGGCCTGTTAGGGAGATCTTCATAACTGGAGTTCATACGGTATCTAATAGAACTAGGAACCTGGCAAAATAATATAAGAACAATCTGGATTTGATGAGATAATGGACAGAAGTGCAGAAGATATGGGAGATGGATGGTAGCTCAAATATAGTTCTTAAAGGACATGCAGCGATGACTTAGCCTAAGATCTTAGGGCAGAAGACTGAACCCTTGTAGCTTGAAGAGCTTTTTTAGAATACTAGCAACAGGCAAAGGTTATATTCCCCCCTCCTCTACATTGCCTTTGAACCAGCAAATATGTTGCTTGGTGAAATGGTGAAATATTTATCAAACTGATGTTGCTGTTCTTTCTACCATCTATGTTTTATATATCTTAGAATGTATGCTTCATAAATATATAAGGACTTATCACTGAAAAGCATTTCTAGTACCCCTTCGAATACCTAGTGGGTTCCAGTTCTAGGTGCTTTTTTCCTATTATCCTGGCTGGGCCTGTGGCATTAGAAGTGGGACTTTTTGCTTAATTGGGATAAACAGTTATCATTTCCTCTAAGAGGTTTGGATTTAATTCTGCATTTTACACAACTGAGAGATAGGATGGAGAAGCAAGAAAGGCATCCAATACCTAAGTAGGAGGGCAGATGACTTACCTTAAACTATCATTGCAGGAATAAACTGTACACATATCCAAAACTTATTTGGGTAGGAATAATTATATGTGGCTTGTTCACTTAAACTGAGTTTCTTGATTTGATTCGGATTCTTTGCATATAGAGTTTCCCTATTTTTTCCTATTTCCCCCCTTTCTCCTTATTATAATCAGAAATGTGGCAATAGTGTTTTAAAAGGGAAATGTTCCTTACATCTTTCCCAGTGTATGATATGCATAGTTTCACAGCTACCCCTTGTGTTTCAGGACTGGCAAGTTTTATTAAGTCCCAAACTTCTGAGTTTGGGCAGGAAATCCAAAGCTCCAAAGTACATCACCGTCTAAATTTCCAAGAGCTGGCCTAAAGGGAAAAGCTGTTGGAAGGATTTTTCAGGAGATTTAGCTTGAGTAATGCTAGCCTGCCATCATTACCTTCTTCTGGGGAATCCCTGGAAGAAAGACTTCCAGTCAGGTACCACAGCGGTCCTCAACCTTTTTGGCACCAGGGACTGGTTTTGTGGAAGACAATTTTTCCACGGACCGGAGTGGTGGTGGTTTTGGGATGATTCAAGAGCATTACATGATAGGGTTTCGATATGAGTCTGCAAGCAATTGATTTATTATGGTCTCTGTGCAGTCAAACCTCTCTGCTAATGATAATCTGTATTTGCAGCTGCTCCCCAGCACCTCCCATCACCGCCTCAGCTCCACCTCAGATCATCAGGCATTAGATTCTCATAAGGAGTGTGCAACCTAGATCCCTTGCATGCGCAGTTCACAGTAGGATTCGTGCTCCTATGAGAATCTAATGCTGCTGCTGATCTGACAGGAGGCAGAGCTCAGGTGGTAATGTGAGTGATGGGGAGCGGCTGTAAATACAGATGAAGATTTGCTCGCGCTCGCCTCCTGCTGTGCGGCCCTAACAGGCCACGGACTGGTACTGGTCCACGGCCCTGGGGGTTGGAGACCCCTGAGGTACCAGGTACCAATCAGTCAGGTCACCTGACTATAAAGACAGGAGCCCAGTCAGTCCCTGCTCAGTTGTTTGTGGTCTGCATAGCAGACCATCTTGCTTCTGAAGATACCAGCCACAGTTGCTGGTGAAACATCAGGAAATTTGTTATCTAGACCATGGTCACTAAATCCTGAAGCTCAACACTGCCCATCAGATACCAGCCATGAAAGTCTACCCAATATATTATGGCACTTTCTCAATGCCATTTGAGAAGGAGGAAGGCTGAAGAATTATGATATAATTAGGTAGAATTGGGAGGAAGTTTCCCCTCCTCTTTGTTCTTAAAAGTGGTGGTTGCTTAGCATCTCATGAAGAACAATTGTTTCCAAAGGCCACCAGTTAATTCTTTTGGGTTGGGGGAAGAATGGAGTGCTTTCAGCAGCAGATGAGGTGGAGAGAGAATACTAAGCTGCTGGAGCATCAAGATTAGCAGCTCTGGGGGAGAAGCTGAGACCATCTTCTCAAAATCCCTCTCAAGCATAGTAATACCTCTTCCAGAAAAAATAAAAGAATGAAAACGGTATACTCTGCAGTAAAGAACCGCAACTCAGACCTGTTTATTAGCCCAACATGCATATTTTTAAAGTGGTTTCTACAAAAAGAGACACTAGTCACACAACAAATCTTCTTGTCCTAAAGAGGACAGCAAGGGTGTTTTGATGCAAATTTTACTTCAAAGGTACTGTCAGTGTAAAACCTGCAAAGCTTGACTGTCTTTGATAGCTTTGTTTGTTTCACAGATTGTAACTGACAGGATAGGTGTGTTTCTAATCTCATAGATCTAGGAGGAGATGGGGAGAAGGGCAGTGAGGCCTTGTTATGAAACAGGCTGTCTCGCAAGCTGGTATATCTCAGGAAGCACTACTGGTATGGATAGGTGCACTGCTTATGAGAATTTATGCTTCTCTTGGCTGAGGTCACTCCTGGGAACTGGGAGGACTATATTACTTAATCCTAAAGACTACGTAATCAGCCAGTGATAAACTCTATAGAAAGCTTAATCTTGCCTATTGGGAAGCAACAGCTGCAATGAGGGAACATCAAACCAGGTCATCCATGAGTAGACATGTTTCTCCCTTCTGTGTCATATTTATGAATCATCTTAACAAAGGGTTGATTAATGCTTACCATCTGCTCTTTGGAACAGTTTTAAGGGAGATGCAAAAGAGGGACTGCCAAGCAATGGATTGAGTGTGGCACATTGTCTTGAAACACAGCTTTACTGAACTTGCTGATCTGATGTGTACTCTCTTTCGGAAATAGCTTACAATGTGTTGCTCCATCTGGAATGTGCCATCCAAAAACTAAAGGCTATCCATGTAATCTTAGCATCTGGACAGTACATGTTTTTCTCAGACCTGTGGCTCTGTCCTGTTGCATTGTATACTTGCTTCCATATGGTCCATCTTGAGCCCACATGCTCCAGTAAAATGTCTTCCTGATAGTCAGTCTTGAAAAATCATGTGATATCTTTCTACCAAGAATGTGAAAAGAAAAGAAAAGGCAAAACTGTTAGGAGTGAAAAAGAATGAAGGGAGAGGAAGCAATTGCAGAGTGAGATCAGGAAATAATTGCCAGGAAAGAGGTGTGACTAGGATGAATTGGATGAAAACTGAACTTCATCATATGTGCTGATTGGTTACTTTTTCTGTGTATTTAATGCTAAGCAACTTAGTTTGCAACTCTGCTTTTATATGTCATGAGCATCTCCTTTTATTCTTTTTAAACAAAACATTCACCCATTGGATTAACTCATAGTATCTATGGGTTCCTCCTTTGATTGGGTGTAAGCAACTATACTTACAGAAAATTCTACCTCTGATTTAGTTTAGTGTGCTGTGTGAACCAGAGATACTCATTTGTTTTGAAAAAACATATCAGAAAAAGAAATCTAGAAAAAAATTTCATTTCTTTTTCTGACTTGTTTACTTTGGAACAAATCACAATCTTTGTTTCACATATACAGACCTAACCATAGAGGAGTTATCTGTAATTTGTTAATAGTTCCTGCTAATAGATACAGCTACAAGTGCAGCCATTCTGATTTAATTTGACGTGCAGATTTTGGTTAACTTTCAATGTTCTTGTCCTTTATATAGTGATATTAGGTATATTGTATATTGTTAGTCATTGATAGGATTATGGGAGAAGCCTATCAGTTTAAGCCATTCTTGCTATGGTTAGAGTAAATTTGCATTTTAAAACAAAAATCTAAAAAAATAGTTCTTTACTCAGAAGCCTTTGCATATCTGTGGCCTATTTTTTGCTAAGAAGAGACATCTGCATATTACTTAATCCTTGGAATGATGAGAACACACATTAATGATATAACATGTATGAGAATATGAACATGAGGGAATAGGTTGGGTCCATTGCTTCCACTTCCTGTCCCACAGCATCCATGACCCCCAGATAGCATGGTTCATTTTCATAGCTGGAAATTGTAAGCTTGAGGAAAGCAGGTCCAAGCTGTCTCTCTGCTCTATTCCATTTACATACATCAAATGTATAGGGGTTCTTTCAGAAATGATTAATTGTGCTGCATCTCAACTTCTAAATAATGTCCTTCTGTCTGTAAAATTGAATAATTGGAGATCTATTTTAAAAATGGGTTATTTAGCCTAAATGAGTGATGCCCAAACTGGCCTGGAAGGAAATTGTGCACAATTGGTCATCTAGTGTAAAAACAGCTCTTTTCAACATAATTTTGTTAATTGGGAGCCAAGAAAGAGTGTCAACTTGATCAATTATTAACATGTCTAAGCTTGAATCTGATTTCTATTCATTGTGGGTATATTTATTTTTTTTATTGAGAAGATATACAGTACACTGTACTTATTATTTAACTTATTAGAATCTAATTTTACTTGTGCTGATAGGAATCTTTTATGTTTCTTAATGGTTAGCACAATCACATAAAGAAGTACATCTTTTCTCTCAACTTAAGTACATTTCCTTTAAAATTCAGTTGTTCTGAATTCTGCATGTGTTCTAGGGAGACAGCATCAGTATTTTGAAGAGTGGTATAATTATTTTTCTGAGCCTGTATAGATAGCTTAGCCCTACAGCAAAGTTTATGTTCCCTTTCTGTACAAATGTCCTTGACACATCTCAATCAAATAATAGCTTGTTTTAATGAATTCTAAAAATGACACCACCTATTTTCCTCTCCCCTGCAGTGTGAATGAACTCTATGTGGATGATCCAGACAAAGACAGTGGGGGCAAAATAGAAGTAAATTTGAACATCAGCTTGCCAAATCTGCACTGTGAATGTGAGTTTTCCTTATTCAGCTAAGATTACAATTGTGATTGAAGAACTATGATGTTAACTTCATATTTTACATTCAGATTCCTATGAGTAATACTTGTTCTTTTCTTGGAAAAAAAAGATTTTCTATGTAGAGTTACATTCTTGCTTTTATGAATGACTTTTCTGGTGTTGCTAAATATTTATTTAGACAATAGTGTACTTGTCATTGTAACAAATGACGGGGTACTTAATAGAAAAGAAAAATATTTATAGAACACTCTTTCCTTGAAAAGAGAATGAGGGCTTAATTTGGCATCTATTCTCATGTTTTCAGTACTAGGCAAAGAGCATTTCTGAAAAAAAAAAGGCTTCAAAATGACTGCAATACTTTTCTAACTATTTTTACAATACGTGTGAGGGTGTGTATTATATAAGTAGAATTTCTACCACCAGCTCACATTTCACTGGAGCTTCTATGTGAGAGAACCATGCAGAGTCCACTGAAATGAATAGACCTGATGGCAACTGCTGTGGTTGTTGGCGGCCTCCCATGTGTATCTTGAATCTTTGGAAGGCAATCAGTTACTATGGTTCAGAGACATTTTCTTAGATTCAGAAAGGGAAAGCAAGTATTATTTTATAGCATGTATAAAAGTATCACAGCTTCTGGGGACTTTAGCAACTAGGACAGGGTGATCATTTCCAGGTATTCATGGATTTAAAATTATAGGAGGGACAAGCTATACTGCTGTGTGTGTCCTTAGATGTGATTTTTTTAAAAAAATTGCCTTATTCTCAGTCCAGTCCACTGGTTCATCTGTTGCTTCCTCTGACAGATAGCATCCCAGCAGGATCTTAGACAACAGTCTTTTTTATCTTTGTTATCAATATTGTAATGGGAGAGAGGCAGGAAGGTCGTCCTAGCTGCCCAGCTGCCTGGCACCTATATTGGGCAACAGCGATATAGGAGAATGCCAGAGGCAGATGATCACTTTAGTGACAATGGCAAAGGCATCAATTCATACTGTGTGGGAGAAGGCAGTGGTAAACAACTCCAATATTTTTACCAAGAAACCATATGGATAGAAAATATAAAATGATGGATAGTATAGTAGCCTTTGATAGTATATGGCCTTTCAGGTCAGAGGGCACTGAACATGCTACCGAGGAAGAGCTGAGGATCTTTTGGAGTATTAATGGTGTTTACAGTGGGGCAAAAAAGTATTTAGTCAGCCACCAATTGTGCATGTTCTCCCACTTAAAAAGATGAGAGAGGCCTGTAATTTTCATCATAGGTATACCTCAACTATGAGAGACAAAATGGGGAAAAAAATCCAGAAAATCACATTGTCTGATTTTTAAAGAATTTATTTGCAAATCATGGTGGAAAATAAGTATTTGGTCAATATCAAAAGTTCATCTCAATACTTTGTTATATATCCTTTGTTGGCAATGACAGAGGTCAAACGTTCACACACTGTTGCTGGTATTTTGGCCCATTCCTCCATGCAGATCTCCTCTAGAGCAGTGATGTTTTGGGGCTGTCGCTGGGCAACACGGACTTTCAACTCCCTCCAAAGGTTTTCCATGGGGTTGAGATCTGGAGACTGGCTAGGCCACTCCAGGACCTTGAAATGCTTCTTACGAAGCCACTCCTTCGTTGCCCGGGCGGTGTGTTTGGGATCATTGTCATGCTGAAAGACCCAGCCACGTTTCATCTTCAATGCCCTTGCTGATGGAAGGAGGTGTTCACTCAAAATCTCACAATACATGGCCCCATTCATTCTTTCCTTTACACAGATCAGTCGTCCTGGTCCCTTTGCAGAAAAACAGCCCCAAAGCATGATGTTTCCACTCCCATGCTTCACAGTAGGTATGGTGTTCTTTGGATGCAACTCAGCATTCTCTCTCCTCCAAACACAACGAGTTGAATTTAGACCAAAACGTTCTACTTTGGTTTCATCTGACCATATGACATTCTCCCAATCCTCTTCTGGATCATCCAAATGCTCTCTAGCAAACTTCAGACGGGCCCAGACATGTACTGGCTTAAGCAGGGGGACACGTGTAGCACTGCAGGATTTGAATCCCTGGCGGCATAGTGTGTTACTGATGGTAGCCTTTGTTACTTTGGTCCCAGCTCTCTGCAGGTCATTCACTAGGTCCCCCCGTGTGGTTCTGGGATTTTTGCTCACCATTCTTGTGATCATTTTGACCCCACAGGGTGAGATCTTGCGTGGAGCCCCAGATCAAGGGAGATTATCAGTGGTCTAGTATGTCTTCCATTTTCTAATTATTGCTCCCACAGTTGATTTCTTCACACCAAGCTGCTTGCCTATTGCAGATTCAGTCTTCCCAGCCTGGTGCAGGTCTACAATTTTGTTTCTGGTGTCCTTCGACAGCTCTTTGGTCTTGGCCATAGTGAAGTTTGGAGTGTGACTCTTTGAGGTTGTGGACAGGTGTCTTTTATACTGATAACAAGGTCAAACAGGTGCCATTACTACAGGTAACGAGTGGAGGACAGAGGAGCCTCTTAAAGAAGTAGTTACAGGTCTGTGAGAGCCAGACATCTTGCTTGTTTGTAGGTGACCAAATATTTATTTTCCACCATGATTTGCAAATAAATTCTTTAAAAATCAGACAATGTGATTTTCTGGATTATTCCCCCCATTTTGTCTCTCATAGTTGAGGTACAGCTATGATGAAAATTACAGGCCTCTCTCATCTTTTTAAGTGGGAGAACTTGCACAATTGGTGGCTGACTAAATACTTTTTTGCCCCACTGTATGACATGGCTAGATTAAAGCCTTTGGGACATCTATTTCCTGATGTTGCCATTCAAGAAAAGAAAATCTGAAGTTGCAAAGATAGAATTACAGTAGGAACATGGAATGTAATGGAACGTGAGAAGCATTTTCTGATGGCAAAGATGATATATGGCATATTCTACTAGCTCATTCCCTGTATAGCCGAGCTTTGGCTGTCTTCCTCCCATGATGTCCAACAAGACAATACTGTATATAAGTATTATTATACTTTATTTATTTATTTATAAATTTATATATCTGCCCATCTCACATATGTGACTCTGAGCGGCATACAAAATTAAAAACACAAAAACAATACAACATAATAACCAAAACCATAACAACAAAAATTATTTAAAATACATTAAAAACAATAAAACATTAAAAACCATTAAAAAAAAACATAGTCTGTGGGATAGCACACTCAATTTCACTAGCAATACAGCCACTTTGCAGGCTCCATACCCATATTACTGGTTCTCCAGATGGCAAAGCCATGTCTTCAGGCCCTTCCAGAGATCTAGCCAGGAAATAAAAATTATCTAGTAGCTAAAACTATCTTCCTAGTGATTATTGGTGGAATTATAAAAATGAACTCTAGTTTTTGCCAGTTGTGCCATTGTTTAAATGGGATTATATTGGAGAGGGTTTGGGGGAAGCAAAAGCTATATTCCATTTATTCAGCCCTCTAGATATGGGGTCAATGGGAACAATGGGAAATACAGTAGATGTCTTTGTCTTAAATCATTTATAACAAATTCTTTCTTCATCTTTTCGTACCTGATCCTTGAACCGTAGTGATTGGATTGGATATTCAGGATGAAATGGGAAGACATGAAGTTGGCCATATTGATAACTCGATGAAAATTCCTCTGAATAATGGAGATGGATGTAGATTTGAGGGTCATTTCAGCATCAACAAGGCAAGTAAGGTTGAAACCGTCCAGGGGAAATGTTGACAAGCTTTTACAAGAAACTGCTTGTATGTCTATAGAGTCAAATGTGCTGCAAGAACTGTGATTTAGATCATACACTGTAGTGGAAGGAAGAAAGCTGTTTAAAGTTGCCCCCAGATTGTGAAGAAATGAGGTGTAAAAGTTGTTATTTATGAAGAAAGAAAGGTTTGGTGTTAAGTTTGCCCTTTAATAGCGTAGGTATCTGCAACTGTTTCTTACTCATAATAAGAGTAATGTATTACAGAAATAGCTGATGAAATCTGAACCTCTTCCTAAAGAAGTGTCCTGGTTGACAGTTTTCATATAACTTTGGTTCCAGGAAATCAGAATCTTTTTAAAAAAACATTTGATTTTCTGTCTCTGTTCCATGGAATGTTGCCATGAGATGAAGCAGTGTACATTTAAGTAGATTTTCCATTCTGCTGTTTCAAGCAACAGTTGGAGTGCTTAGCAAGAAAATATCCCATCCTGATATTTTGAAATGACTTGTTAATAAACACCATTTACTTCCATGCTGATCTTGATATTTTGCAAACAAAGCAAAGATAGTACAGAAACAAAGACAGTATCACTAGAATGACAAGTGGGCAAGCTGAAATGGAGTAAAATAAGACACCCAATTCCTGTCGAGCCACTTTGGTGTAGTGATCAAGGCATCAGGCTAGAAACTGGGAGACTGTGAGTTCTAGTCCCGCCTTAGGCACAAAGCCGGCTGGGTGACCTTGGGCCAGTCACTCTCTCTCAGGCCTAGGAAGAAGGCAGTGGCAAACCACTTCTGAAAAACCTTGCCAAGAAAACTGCAGGGACTAGTCCAGGGGTTGCCAGGAGTCAACACTGACTCAAAGGCATATATATATATCTATGAGAGCCAGTTTGGTCTAGTGGTTGAGGCACCAGGCTAGAAACCAGGAGCCTGTGAGTTCTAGTCCCACCTTAGGCATGAAAGCTGGCTGGGTGACTTTGGGTCTGTCACTCTATCTCAGCCCATGACATCAGGCTTGGGCAAAAAGCCAGTAAATTCCTGTTGCAACCAATGGATCAACATTCAGTTGATCCCCCCCCCACCCCAAAAGGGGACCCTGTACCTGCGGGAAAATGCTAGGAAGAAAATATGTATGTATTTATCCCTAATATATTATGTTTGTCTCATCTTTGCCTCTCTATAATGGAAACCAGTTCTCTAGTGCTAATACAGTGGATTAATATAGATGAGAATACCAGATTGATGTTGCCCTTTCAATTACATAAGAGTGGAGTCTCTGGGTAAAACTAGATAGTAAGGAACCATGAATCTGCCTCATCTGTGTGGTTATGATATTTGTGTACAAAGCATATGGAATAGCTGCAGCATATGAAACTGTCTTTACATGTCAGACATAAGGGCAGGAGAACAAAGAGATATGGCAAGGAATGTTAATATGTACATGCTCTTGGCTGTTATTTTACTGTTCACAATAAACAGGCTTCTTGCAGAAGGAATAGTCTCTAAGTGGGGAAAAGACACTGTAGAACAGCAGAAAGAATGGACAGAAGGGATGCAGCTGTGCCCTGCAAGAAAGAAAAGAGCTATGGTAGCTGAGGATTCATTAGTAAGAAGAACCAAAACAAATGCGTACCAATGAGATCCATATGCTTATTAACTATATTGTCAGAAGCACACATCAAGGAAGAGGCAGAACAACCTCCAAGATCTATCAAGTCCACAGGCAGTTATCCCTTCCTACTAATCTATATAGGGACAGATGATATTGACAAAAACAACTACAATCATATCATCATCAAGACCTGGGAACGAAGCACAAGACACTGGGGGATTCAGGTGGTATTCTCGTCTGTGTTGTAGTCCACAAAGGAGACTGGAAAGGAAAAGAAGAATACTGCAAATGGATCATTAACTATGTAAATAGTGTTCGCAGTGTTGTTTGAGGACAGTGATCAGATTGGCATAGAATGGATTGCACCTCACAAGGACTGGTACAAATATATTTGACAGAAGCCTGGTGGGTGTCATTAGGAGAGCTTTAAATTGTATCCTGCAGGACTAGGGCTAGAGTGAAGGAAGGCCTCAAGTAAACATGTGCACCATAGAAAGAAGTAGGAACTGTAATGGGTCCTATTAAATTGTGAAAAAGAAGGAAGAACACTAACTCATTAAAGTTCATGGCCTCTTTCTGTACATATTATCACTCAGATTATGGGAAGTAAAATTCAGTGCTTAGTACAAGAAAGAAAATATGATGACAGTGTAATAAAGAAGTGGTGGGATGAGTTTCACAATTGAAATACAGCAATTGAAGGCTACAATTTGTTCAAAAGAAACAGAAGCAACGGAAAGGGAGGAGCTGGACTCTATGTTTAAAGTGTCCACACCTGTTCAGAAATCCAAGTAAATGAACATGGCAAAATTATGTGTTAAAATGGGTAGAAGAATGAATAAAAACAAAATAGTTGTTGGTGTCTCTTATTACCTGCTCAAGCAAGGAGAAGATGAGGGTGACGCTTTCCAAAAGCAAATTGCAGATTTTTCAAATAGGCATAAATAAGTAGTGATGGGGGACTTGATCTCTGTTGGGAGACAAACTCTGCCAGGAATTGGCCATTCCAGGAAATTCTTTTAATGGCAACGTTTTCCTTCAGGGGGGGAATCAAAAGAAGATTAGCTGTCTTGGACTTCAATTTAAGTGAGGAACTGGAAGTAGCAGGAATGTTTCAGAAAAGTTATGAGTTCAAAAAAGTGGATTTTAACAGCTCAGGGCACCAATAAATAGGATTCCATGGCAAAAGAAGCTAATGGGAAAAAACTCTCAAGATTAGTGGATGTACCTAAAAAAGGACTAAAAGCACAATTGCAGATGATTCCAGTGAGGAAAAAAAATGGCAACAGAAGCCAGTGTGATTAGACCAAAAACTTAATGAAGATGTGAAAACAAAGGACACATATAGTAAGAAAATGAAAAAGAGGGGGGATAGGTTGCTCAAAACTGTGGAGAGAGTGTCAGAAAACTTTGTTCAATACAAAGAATGCTAAGGACAACTAAAAAGACTTCCTTGGGAAAGTTCAAAGGAAAAGGAACAAATCAGCATATAGCTGCAAACTGAAGACTGCAAAATGTTAATAAGTACCAAGAAAAGTCAGAGCTATGCAAACTTATGATTGAATAAAAGAGGCAATGCTGAAGCCTAAGATGCTAGAAACACAATCATGGAATATTTAGTTTACATTTCTAGGGCTAAATTAATTATATTCTAGGGTACTGAAGAACTTGCTGATGTATTATCTTTAAGGAATACCAGAGGAACAGGTGAAGTACAAATACTGCCGGTATGTTTGAGGAGGGGGAAAAGGAGGATTCCAGGAACTACAAAACAGTCTACAGCAGGTCATAAGAGATCAGCCTATAAGAATCTTGAAACAAATGTGATAATTACCAGAAGTCAGGGTGGATTTGTCAAAAGCACGCCTTACCAGACTACTCTCCTCATTGTTTCATTGGGTAGTTTCCCTAGCAGATAGTACAAATGCTGTGGATTTATTTTACAGAGCATTTGACAAAGTATCCCATAATTTTCTGATTAGCATGCTAGTTAAATTTGGACTGGGTGGCACAACAGTAAGATGAACATAGCTGACTGAAACTTGTAATAATTAACCAAATTTCTGTGCCACTGCAATCAAAAAGAGTCTCAGCAGCTTATGTTGTACTCATTAATGGTTTCTATCAAACTGGACGGAGACAGTGAAAGGAGAGCTATAACATTGAGTCCTGGATCCTGTACCTTCAACATTTTTATTAATGATTTAGATGAAATGCTTACCAGTACCTTGGAATAATAAAAATAAAGCCTAAGCCCTCTCTGAGAGGAGCTCAACTTCAAATCCATGTGATTTTATTGGCTGCTTTTTAATCCCTGTGATTCCCCAGTCTATGCTTCTGGTACTTCCTGGGGGTCTTTCTTCCAAGTACAGACCGTACAGTATTTAACTTTCCATAACTTTCGCGATCAGCCAGGGCCAAGTAAATGCTGCCTCATAGTTAGGCTTTGGAATAGTAGTTGACTGCAAACTGAGTCTGAGTCAGAAGTGAAATATGGCTGTAAAAAAGGGCAAATGTGCTGTATCAATGGAGTACGTTTTCCAAAATCACTGAAAATAGTAGTTCCAGTTTATTGGGCATTATTCAGATCCCATCTCAGGTACCCATCTAGACTAAAGTTTAGGCATTGCAAGATTCAAACAAACTGAACAAGGTCAGAAGAGGGTAACATAGATCGTTAGGGAACTAGAAATAAGGTTCTTTGTAGAGTGATTGAAGGAATTGTGAATGTTTAAGCTTGAAAAGAGAAGACTGAGGAGAAATAAAGTAATACTGTTAAAACATCTGAAAAAAAAATACAGAAAAGGAAGTCACGATTTGTTCATCTTTGTTCCAGAGTACAGGACATGGAATAATGAATATAAGTTACAGGAAAACACATTCCAAATGTATTTTAGGAAAAGACTGTCTAACGCTAAGAACAATTTGATGGTGCAACCAGTTACTTAGATAAGGTGGGTTTCCCTTCACCAGGTATATTCAAGCAGAGGTTAGATTGGAATGCTTTAATTTGGATTCCTGGATTAAGCAGTGTTAGAGCTGATGCTCTGAATGGCTCCTTCCAACTTTGTGGTTCTATGATATGCACATATGATTGTGTGATTAAATAAATAATTAGTTTCAAACTAGCCTAAATAGCAGTAGCAGCAACAAACTGTTATCAATACACTCTGTTACAAGTAGGACTGTTACCCAGCTAATTGATTGATTAAAACTGCATGGATTTGCATATGAATCAACAATAATTTAGAAGAGAAAAGCTGGCTGGGGAATTCTGGGAGTTGAAAGTCCACACATTTTAAAATTGCCACGGTTGAGAAACACTGCTTTAGAATTTAGTAATTAACTGCAGGGCACATCTTTAATCAATTAAACTAGAAATGTATTTTGACTAAATGCAGTAGCCCGAGTTCTAAAAGAATATAGGAAAGAAAATTGGATTATTTACTGAAGCAAAGAGCATGATGGAAAGAGGAAATAATGTTATATTGATAGATTCAATTTTTGGTTCATAAATGATAGGAGTATCATTAGTGTAACATTTGGAACTGCTTTAGAGTTGACTCTGACTTGCTGAAGAGCATAACATGTCTGCATGTTGGTTTTTCTCTTCTCTCATCAAAACACTGTATCTTCTGGCTTATGAGTCATCACGGTGCAAAGAGCTTTAACCTCATGCAGTACAATGCTGCCTTCTGTTCCAAGTACTTCTTAGCTAATAAAGAATGCCACCCTGATGGGAAGAAGCATTCTGATGTTAAAGAACGAGGATCTTCAGTTCTCAGGATGGGAGTAGAGCCCCAGTTTCACTCATTAGCAGTCATGAAAAACCAGGCCTGCTTTGTGAGATGGGTGTGGTGGCATTAGATAATCCAGCCATATAAGGCCACCTGTGACTCCATAGGGTGGGGGAGAAGGAGTGTGTAGCATGCTGTTGGTATAATAAAGATGTATAGCTAACTCATGCCTTCTTTTTGCACCACAGGCTATGAAATTGTACTGCTTCTTCCTATTGATTCATGTTAGAGCACGCCTAAAAATGGTGCGCTGATCACTCTTGCTCATTTTGTAGTGTAAACATTTCTCTTGATAGAGTGTGATTATTATTTCCTTTACAATGTTTTTCATATTAGCTGGTATGTTTGGTGACTAATTGCAAAACATGAAATGTCCAGTGCACTTTTTTGCTCTTAAAATATAAAATATTTATTAATATTTATTTATTCCTGTTTGGCTACTAATTCCTGTTCCTCCCCTCCTTCTTGTATTCAGGAACAAAAAGTAAAATTCATGTTCTTCACTTTCTCTGGTTCAGTTATAATTCAAAGAGGAATATTATTTTTCTCAGACCGCCCTTATTGTATGGGAGTATAAAGAACTGCTTTAAAGAACTGACTTGTTTTCCCAACATTGTGGTGAGAAATGTGGATTATAGTGAGGTCTTAGCTTGTAACATGATAAGGTGCTTATGTGTAGATGAATTCACAGCTAGGCATTATACTTATTCAAATGCCAGTAGCAGATTCCCTTAGGAAGGAAGATGCCAGCATTCTGTGGCTGGAACCTTCTAACAAATAATTTCTATTATAATCTACTTCATTTTTAAAGTGGAAACATCGATAAGGTGTTAAACCTCACTAGTTAAACCTGGTGAGACTCAGGTTTAAAACTACTCAGCCATGGAAACTTTCTGGATAACTTTGGGCCAATCACTTTTGCTAAGTCCAACATATTCACCAGATTGTGGCTGACAGGGTAAACATTGAGGGAGGGAATGCTACATATACTGTCTTGACCTCCTGCCTTTAGGAATCTTAATGGATCCACTTAAAGAAATAAAGTTACATTGAGTGATGGCTTGGGGCCCTTCCCAATAACCAACCAACTTGGAAAGGTCCTAGTCTGCTGCTTTGTAAGGCAGGTTGGAATAGTTGTATGCATATAACTTGTTCTCTTTGCTGTGTGAACTTAGATAAGCAGCTCTCTGCTGAGGCCTGCAATTTGTTCCTGCATGGCTGAAATTATTAAATGAACATTTAAAGGGGGAACTTAATTGTAAAAACATTTCAGGCATTGCTTATCCTGCTTCTTATAGGTATTATAAGTGTTTTTGAAGATTCAAATTACACATCGAACATTAGTTGCTGAGAACTTTAAGCACAACAGAAATTGAACTTTCCTCTCTTTTAGGTTCCAGGAAATTTTCATGTATCAACACATAGTGCCACTGCACAGCCCCAGAATCCTGATATGACACATGTCATCTACAAACTCTCCTTTGGTGATAAGCTGCAGGTGAGTCTTGGAAGCCACAGCTCTCAAGAAGGCTGTGGATCTTGCCAAACAGTTGTATGTAGGAAAAAAAAGTTTGCAAAATGCAAGGCGGCTCCATTCAATCTGATATACTGATTTATTTCTGCTGTGGCAGGTGAATACATCAGAAAAAAAAGGCTATGTGTGATCTGTTTCTTTCAAGATATGGGATGGGTGCTTACCAACACATGCATACTAGATAAATGGAAATCAGTTTGCTTGTGAATGGCAAGGGATTGTCAACTTGTGCAATGCAGGCAGTTGAGAATGAGCTCATCTGTGCATGTCTCTTTTGTCTGCTAGAAACAACTGCTAGGAATATCTTATTATGCAATTATGTGATTTGGGATTCTATGTTTACAATTGAAAAGAAAGATTGGGTGGAAATGAAAACTAAACAAGTTACTTCAATTAGAAAAACATTACTTTATGTAACAGAGTGCATTCTGAATATTTTGCAGCATGTTAAAAATAGACCTTGCTAATATTGAGGATACAAATTGTCACTGTTTATTCTTTAAACTATAAAAACTCCTGTTTGGAATTATTTGTTTGGCTATTGATTCCTGTTCCTCCTGTTCCTTAGGAATCGATAAATAGTTGATTATTTATTGGGAGTTTTTTGCTTAATTGCATTTGTCAGTGGTGGCTCACTATAGTTCCTTGTACCCTCTAAGTGGGTGGCCACAGTATACTTGGATAGATACTGTAAGTGTTCTGTTTTGGGGCCTAATTAATGCTTCATTTTCTCTATGAATGATGGCTATTCTACAAGCTAGCTTGTAGGATAAAGAAAGATATTTACATATTTAGTATTTTTATTTGGTATGCACTTATATCTACAGTGGGGCAAAAAAGTATTTAGTCAGCCACCAATTGTGCATGTTCTCCCACTTAAAAAGATGAGAGAGGCCTGTAATTTTCATCATAGGTATACCTCAACTATGAGAGACAAAATAGGGGAAAAAATCCAGAAAATCACATTGTCTGATTTTTAAAGAATTTATTTGCAAATCATGGTGGAAAATAAGTATTTGGTCAATATCAAAAGTTCATCTCAATACTTTGTTATATATCCTTTGTTGGCAATGACAGAGGTCAAACGTTTTCTGTAAGTCTTCACAAGGTTTTCACACACTGTTGCTGATATTTTGGCCCATTCCTCCATGCAGATCTCCTCTAGAGCAGTGATGTTTTGGGGCTGTCGCTGGGCAACACGGACTTTCAACTTCCTCCAAAGGAGTTTTCCATGGGGTTGAGATCTGGAGACTGGCTAGGCCACTCCAGGACCTTGAAATGCTTCTTACGAAGCCACTCCTTCGTTGCCCGGGCAGTGTGTTTGGGATCATTGTCATGCTGAAAGACCCAGCCACGTTTCATCTTCAATGCCCTTGCTGATGGAAGGAGGTGTTCACTCAAAATCTCACGATACATGGCCCCATTCATTCTTTCCTTTACACGGATCAGTCGTCCTGGTCCCTTTGCAGAAAAACAGCCCCAAAGCATGATGTTTCCACCCCCATGCTTCACAGTAGGTATGGTGTTCTTTGGATGCAACTCAGCATTCTCTCTCCTCCAAACACAACAAGTTGAGTTTAGACCAAAACGTTCTACTTTGGTTTCATCTGACCATATGACATTCTCCCAATCCTCTTCTGGATCATCCAAATGCTCTCTAGCAAACTTCAGACGGGCCCGGACATGTACTGGCTTAAGCAGGGGGACACGTCTGGCACTGCAGGATTTGAGTCCTTGGCAGCGTAGTGTGTTACTGATGGTAGCCTTTGTTACTTTGGTCCCAGCTCTCTGCAGGTCATTCACTAGGTCCCCCCGTGTGGTTCTGGGATTTTTGCTCACCGTTCTTGTGATCATTTTGACCCCACGGGGTGAGATCTTGCATGGAGCCCCAGATCGAGGGAGATTATCAGTGGTCTTGTATGTCTTCCATTTTCTAATTATTGCTCCCACAGTTGGTTTCTTCACACCAAGCTGCTTGCCTATTGCAGATTCAGTCTTCCCAGCCTGGTGCAAGTCTACAATTTTGTTTCTGGTGCCCTTTGACAGCTCTTTGATCTTGGCCATAGTGGAATTTGGAGTGTGACTGTTTGAGGTTGTGGACAGGTGTCTTTTATACTGATAACAAAGTCAAACAGGTGCCATTACTACAGGTAACGAGTGGAGGACAGAGGAGCCTCTTAAAGAAGTAGTTACAGGTCTGTGAGAGCCAGACATCTTGCTTGTTTGTAGGTGACCAAATACTTATTTTCCACCATGATTTGCAAATAAATTCTTTAAAAATCAGACAATGTGATTTTCTGGATTTTTTTTCTCATTTTGTCTCTCATAGTTGTGGTACACCTATGGTGAAAATTACAGGCCTCTCTCATCTTTTTAAGTGGGAGAACATGCACAATTGGACCTAGTGAATGACCTGCAGAGAGCTGGGACCAAAGTAACAAAGGCTACCATCAGTAACACACTACGCCGCCAGGGACTCAAATCCTGCAGTGCCAGACGTGTCCCCCTGCTTAAGCCAGTACATGTCTGGGCCCGTCTGAAGTTTGCTAGAGAGCATCTGGATGATCCAGAAGAGGATTGGGAGAATGTTATATGGTCAGATGAAACCAAAGTAGAACGTTTTGGTCTAAACTCAACTCGCTGTGTTTGGAGGAGAGAGAATGCTGAGTTGCATCCAAAGAACACCATACCTACTGTGAAGCATGGGGGTGGAAACATCATGCTTTGGGGCTGTTTTTCTGCAAAGGGACCAGGACGACTGATCCGTGTAAAGGAAAGAATGAATGGGGCCATGTATCGTGAGATTTTGAGTGAACACCTCCTTCCATCAGCAAGGGCATTGAAGATGAAACGTGGCTGGGTCTTTCAGCATGACAATGATCCCAAACACACTGCCCGGGCAACGAAGGAGTGGCTTCGTAAGAAGCATTTCAAGGTCCTGGAGTGGCCTAGCCAGTCTCCAGATCTCAACTCCATGGTAAACCTTTGGAGGGAGTTGAAAGTCCATGTTGCCCAGCGACAGCCCCAAAACATCACTGCTCTAGAGGAGATCTGCATGGAGGAATGGGCCAAAATACCAGCAACAATTGACCTCTGTCATTGCCAACAAAGGATGTATAACAAAGTATTGAGATGAACTTTTGATATTGACCAAATACTTATTTTCCACCATGATTTGCAAATAAATTCTTTAAAAATCAGACAATGTGATTTTCTGGATTTTTTCCCCCATTTTGTCTCTCATAGTTGAGGTATACCTATGATGAAAATTACAGATCTCTCATCTTTTTAAGTGGGAGAACTTGCACAATTGGTGGCTGACTAAATACTTTTTTGCCCCACTGTACCTCTGTTGATGCAACCCAGGTAGATGAGGATGCAGAAAATGGGGCATATTTAGCAAGACCTTTCCTGGAATCACCTAGTATTCAGCTTCAAAACTACACAAATGGGTATTTGTTCAGGAGTTCAGAAATCATCAGATTGTATATGTCTCAACATGGCTATTCATTGAAAGAGCTTTAATTTCAAAGATATTAAATCAGTTACAAATCACTCACTGTGTTTCTCATTGGACAGCTGGTGATGCTATTGGTCAAAAAATTTTAAGCCTCTATTTTGCCTTTTCCTGCTCAGTAGTTAGAAGTAGTAATGGGAAAAAATAGTAAAATCACAAATGAATGCTGATATTGGGGCACCGCCTTAGTAATATTTTGTGTAAATGCTCCACTATTCATCATCAGAGACTCTTAAAAATATACAATTTCTTCCATGGACACTTAGCATCTCAGAAATCTCAGTCACTGCAGCTTTGATTGAGTTAGGAAACTGAAGATATTGAGGATACTTTGTTTCAGTAAAGAGTGTTAGCAACAGTGCAAATATATTTTATCCTGGTTTGCAAGGACTTACCAAGGTGGTTCTGAAGAAATAAAATAAAGGCAAGGCCTGCTTCTTCACTAGTAGAAGCATACTAGTTAATAGCGGATTTTGTATCATAGCCTGAAAGGCTATTTTCTGTATTGTAACCTAAAATTATACTCTGTATCTGAGGGTGCTTGCAATCCTTTGGAATATGCTGAACTTGCAGCTAAGGGAGGTCTTACAATTCCATTGATTAAAGTTATTATTCTAACAGTGAGTTCTGGTATCACCAAAAAGCAGGTAGTTGCTTATCATAGCTTGGATTCATATTTCATTGATTCTGATATTTTCCATCCAACTGAGCATCCTCAAGGTGTTTTCAGTATAATATTGATGTATAGTTCAGTTGCAAGTTAACAGTTCTAAAAAGAAAAAAAAAGCATAAACATAGACTGCAGAAGTAGCAGGGTGATTCTAAAACATTTAAGATCCAATGAAATTTCATCTGCCTTTTGCTCCAAATACCTCAAGAATGAATATAGCCATAATGCCATTACATAAATGCTCAAATACCTAAACCTGATACTTGCCTGCATTCATCCCTTCCAACCTGGTTTCAGAAAATTCCCTCTGCCCTTATATACCTTGAATCTGAATTAAATTGGAGTTTCATGTGATAGCAATCCTCACATGCCTACTAGTCACATCAGCTGCTTTCCTTTCCTCTACCCCCAAACTTCATTATATTATAGCATGTTGCAGTGATGAATCTTGTCTTTTGTGAATTTAGGAAGGCATTATTTGCTCAACTAGCCTACCGTTATTTCTATTCTGGTTGGCAACATTACTCATTCCTTGACCTCTTAAAAATAAAACAAAGTAAGAATTAAAACTGGAAATGCCTCAGACTGAACCTGGAACCTTCTTGATACATGTTCTGTCACTGAGATGATTGCTGGTGATAGAAGTATTAATAAAGTATGACTGTCTCCTATAGTGATACCTGGTGTTTGATTCCACATTTTGTTAAAAAGCATTAGCTTTTGTGCCCTGCAGCTCACTTCATCAGATTTTGTGCTGTCTATTAGAAGCAACTGGCTTTTTTGAGCCTCATCAAAGGATAAATTGATTCTTTGAATGTCTTCAGGCTATAAGTCTTGAAGAAAGGAAACTGCCTTAAAACTGCTATGTTCAAACTTGAATCAAAATCAGTCATACTGCCTTCTAACTGCTTTTACATTTCAGGCAAGATCATGCAAGTATTTTGCCTTTGTAGTGAAATGGATTCCCTGAGCTCATAACTTGGCATTAGCTGTGTTTTAAAAAAAATGTTGCTTCTCAATGAGCTGTTCTGATGACACATCTATGAATGAAGTTCTGTCAAACACAGAGCTGCAGTCATGTTTCTGCATAATCTTTCAGTGGATGCTGTGCCACTTGGTACAGGGCAAACCTTTTAGAGTTGTTAATAATTTGAATGCCTCTTTAGAAAACCAGCTGCACCATCCTTTTATATGTGTTACACAAAAGCAACAACTGACACAAGAGTAACTAACTACACAAGACCTAGGAGCCTTAATTAATCAAAGTTGATATTTATGCATTTTAATTTTTAATAAATCCTACTGAAGTTTGGTGAGATTCTTTGATACTTGACTTATTTTTGTATGCTCAGGATTTAATTATATAAAATAAGCTAATATATGCCAAATATTGTACATGTGTTGAGATGCTTTGGTTGCTTTAAGATATTTCATTTACAATGTCTCTGGAAATATGAGAAATTTGTTCCCAAGTAAGTATAAATGATGACATCAGTGTGAAACTGTATAAAGTATGAAGATTGAAGAGGTTTCTTTTGCTTCCTCTCCTTCTTATCTGTGTTTAAGGATTATTTTCTTCATCTTCGGAGAGCACAAAACCACATACTTAATGCAAAAATATATTCTGTGGTCCTTCTTTCTTCAGGTCCAGAACATTCATGGAGCATTCAATGCACTGGAGGGAACAAACAAACTCAGTTCAAACCGTACGTACAATTTGTAGCATTCAGGAGCTCATCTGCTGTTAGTACAGAATTCATGATTGGAGAGGCCTATGAAAATTAATCAAATTGTATTACTGGTGGTTTTAAGCAATGAAATAAATTTGGGATGTACAGACTTGATTTCCCTGGCTATAAAAGAGGCCCAGATCAATTGTCTATAACATCTTTCTCCAATGTGGTAGTCTTCAGATACATTTGAATACATAATTCTCAGCCAGCCTAGTCACTGGCCATGCTGGCTAGGAATTATAGATGAGTACATCTGAAGAGCACCAGGTTGGGAAAAACTGGTATCTTGATGCTTCATACTGTTGATGTGCTCTGCAGCCAGGGGTTTGTTGATTACTGTGGCTAGCTGGAGATGTATGATACCTGAAGAATAATCTTATTCTTATGAACTTGTCTCTAAGGGCAACCTCATAAGACTAGTTGGAGTTGTCCTTCAGAGATTAGCTGCAGCTCACAGAATCTTATGCCTTTTAATAAAATGTGTTAGTCAGGAAAGGTGCTATCAGACTCCTTCTGATGTTTTGTCACCATAGACTCACGCAGGTCTCCTTCTGCAAAGCATCCATGTATGTGCATGTGTGTTTGAAGGAAAGAAACAAAGATGAAAAGGAGGCAGGGCAAAGAGATGCACAACTGGAAGAGCTTTTAAGGATCATGTATATCAGGAAATGAGCCTGGTCCTAGCCAGCATCTTTCTGTGTGGTATTTCCTTCCTCTGTATTTGCTTATAGGATGTAATGAGTTAGATTGCCTTAAGGCAACTGTAGTTCAGAACTAGTTCCACTTAGCCATTACTGAAAGACTATTTCCTGTCCTATAGAATTTCTATCTTTGCTATGAGATTATGTTTCAAAAACCCATTATATATCTATCCAGCTTCCTCCCATAGTCATATGATTTACTCAACTTTAAATCTAATGATCCTTCTTTGGTAGTAATATGATCCATGACATAAATGTAATGCATTTTTAAGAAAAGCTATTTGAATCTCAAGTGGGTAAGATTGAATGTATGGAAAATTGTTGTATACTATCCCCAAATTCTTTGGACTACTTAAGTTAGTACTGAAAACTTTCTAATAAATATTATGATTGAGAGTTGTAAATCAGAATAATCTTTCAATATCTAGTTATATTAGATGTTTACATTTTACCAGAAAAATTCTTTGAGTGTGGTAGAGCATCTAGCAGTTCCAAAAAAAGGATTAGATATATTCTTCTATATTGAGAAAAATGCAGACAATTAAGTGTGCATTGTTTTCAGTTAGAAATCAGTGTAATTCAGAACAGAGTAAGCCAGATTAAAGACTTGTACTTTTAAATACATACATCAGAATAGCACTTCTGATGTTTTGGGGTTTCTCAAAAAGAGGTATATTCTGTTTACACAGCCCTTGCTTCCCACGATTATATACTGAAGATTGTTCCTACTGTGTATGAAGACATGAGTGGCAAACAGCGGTACTCATACCAGTATACTGTAGCCAATAAGGTAAATATCCCTTTCTGAAAAGGCTTGATTTAATATTATTTTCCAGTCTTGTGTCCATTGTCGCTCTTTCATTGTACACTTGTTTAAAGAGTATCAAATAGCACCCCCTTCTGGAAGACTAGAAAAATGAAAATAAAAAGAAAGGTTGAAGTATTTAACTTACATGAATTTCAGTGCAGTCAACCTCATAGGAATGGAAAATTCTCTGACTTTCACATTTCCCAGTTTACTCTGATAAAGTTTTCAACTCAGAAACATACCCAAACACATAGACAATATGCTTAGACATGAGTATTCAACTACACATTTTCAACTCCATGCCAATGAAGAATATTCTTTGCAGATTAATGTGGAAATGGGATGGATATATGGATGAACACTTGATAATCTGACATAGGCTGCAAGTTGATTGACCCATCATTGCTTCCTGCTTTGCAAGTAGCAGTTTTGTATAGTTGAAGCATGGCTGAATTAATGGATTTGGGGATAGATCTTTCCTATCATTTAGGTTTGTTTTTCTCTGTCTGGGGCTCTTGCTTTCTTTTTTAAAAAATTAATGTTTAAAAATTCCTGTAATTTGCTTCGACTCTGCTAATCTCATGTTTAAAAGAATTTTAGTTTTACTGAAATCATTTGACATAGATTTCCTAGCGCATTACTTCAGAATACTATGCTCCTTTTTAAAAAATTATTATTCCTATTTCTTTTATTGTTTCTCAAGACCTCTCTAATATCCACCTCAATTATTTAGCTCTGAAATTATTCTTGTTGGCTCCAGTTCTGGACAGTTTTGCCATTTCTAACCTTTTGAACTTCAGGAATAAAAATGCTACTTTAGAGTTAATGTCACAGACTCTAGAAATAATCTATTTTCTCTCATAGCCCAGAAAGTTGTAACTGCTACTTTATTGCATAAGAGATGCTAATTTTGTAATATCCAAAAGTTAGATCTTACAAGTTGTAGTCATATGTGGAGTAGACCCTGTGAAATTAGTATCTTAAAAGTCATTACTAGTTTAAGTCCAAATGATTTTGAAGGGCCTGCTCTTTAAATTTAACTAAATCTGGATCCAAATAAACATCTCAGAGACTATCAAGTATCTTGGGGGAAAGTAAGTAGATGCATGCAGAATTCTTAGGTGTCTTTTGCATATACTTGGTGCCTTTCACTCTCTGCCATGCATCCTTTTTCAGGAATACGTAGCATATAGCCACACAGGGCGCATTATTCCAGCCATTTGGTTTCGCTATGACCTGAGCCCTATTACAGTGAAGTACACAGAAAGGCGACAGCCTTTGTACAGATTTATCACAACGGTAAGTAACTATCACCCTCTTGTCCCTACTTATGCATAAGTGGAGTGAATGTGCTAGAGATTTAAATCAGAAAAGAGCTGTAGTCCTGAACTCTTCCCCACATGCATCTAGAAGACAGAAAATTGTTCAGGCAGGAAAATGGGAAGGTATCGGATGCTTTGGCCTAAAGGCTGATACATCCCTGGAAACTATTTTATGCTGGTGATATGTACATTCTGAGCACTTTAGAGGTTTTTCTAGCATTTTGCAAAAGAATCTCAAATTTGTCTTGCCACAATATATTCCCAAACATCATCTCTAATATGCAGAGACTTCTGTTTTCATCACACAACTGTAATCCTGCCCCCGGCCCCCCCGCAACACAATACTAGAATTCTAATTATTGTAATATGGAATTTATCTATATTTGTTCTCAGGGCATGTCTGCACATTGATGTTTTCTTTGCCTTTTTCCCTCATATCACATATTCCTACAGAAATTGATTAGTGCTCACTAAAAAATAATTTCAACTGCTCTTGCTGGTTTCAAGAAAAACTTTTGTTGATCTACACAGGATGATCTGCTTTATACTTCCATCCAAGTTGTCTGTTTTAAGGTAACTTAATGTAATGAAATAAGAGCTTGAAAGGGTGGTTCATCCTTCATTTAGTTTTCACATTTAATTAACTTACTTTTAACTTCTTCCTTCACTCATGGAGGAATTGTGAGAGTGTATACAACAAAATAGCATCTTCTGCTCTCCAGCATTTGCATTGGGGTGGAGATATACATAGTGACTGATACCAAAAAAGCAGACTTGCAAGAAGCTGCACTATATCAAGGAATTGCCTGGCTGTGCTTTCCTGTAGTGAAGCTTTCTTTTTCAATGATATTATATCCCATCATTCTAATCGTAGAGAAAAATGCAGTGTGTTCATTATGAAATCATGACTTTGTGGAACTGTAGTTAGGCACCATCTGGAGGGCCACATATTCCACACTCCTCTGATACGTCATTCAATATAAAACAAAAAAGTACATGTGAATTTGAGTTTTCAATCCTTCCCTTGTAATCTGTGGAACCTTTAATGTGTGTTAGGAGGTGGGGGGAATGGATATATTCTGTGAAGACTTACTGGGCTGTTTCTTCATCATTTTCTATACATTGGGAAGAGAAAAAGGGCAGCACTGAAATCTAATGGCAGCTTCTGCAGAAAGAAGCAAGAAATAGTTTTGAATGCTGATTGGTCTTTTACTTTAGAGCTCTTATTCTGTGCCTTACCATAAGCCTGCTTGTTGCCCACTTGTCCTGGCTTCTGATCTGTTCTATATTATAACAGCAGCTTGCCTGTCTTAGCTTTCTTCTTTTTCTGAATCTACTTCTTTAACCCCAGGATCCCTTTGAACTTCTCACATCTTGGCTTGCTTTCTGATGCTAATGAAGTACAAAGTCAAAAACCAATCATGTTCTTGCTTGAGGTCTAAAGTTCTTCATCCAAGTGATAGTGTCTATTCCTATGTGCTTTAGTGATTGATTTCTCAGAGATACCAGCCTTTTTCTATCTTGACTAGAAATCCTTCTTGCATATACTGCCCTTGCATTTCTGTTATATTGAAATACCACCCTCTTCGCTAGGACAAAACTAAAATAGAGTGGTAGGACAACTATTATCTCAGGCCTTTCAAACCTAGCAGAGTTACTCTCCAGCCTGTCACCATTTTTGCTGTTCCAAGTCTCTACTGCATCACGGTGGCCCTGGAGTTGACTTGGAGTTGTCATGATTATGGAGAGCCTTCTGGCCCAGGCAGAGATTATCCACTTGTGGCAGCTGGTGTTACTGTCAAGTCAGGCAGGCCTCAGAAGCACCCTAGGTCTTGTTTAGCTGCAGGTGCTGAGTTAAAAGCTATAGAGGAGGCCCATGCTAAGTTTTTTCAGCAGTTTATTTACTAAGCTGGACCCAAAGAATTTTCACAGAAGCATGGAGTGTTTTAAAATGAAATCTTACAAGGGCTGTGCAGAAAAGAGTCTAATAGGTCATGTGATATTTTATCTAGGTTTGGAATGAAATACTTTTCTATTATTACCTTGAGAAAATGGAACTCAGTAGTGTCCCTCACTGTGAGAACTTTAAGAATGGCTGTCATGAGGACTAAGATTTATATGGATGTATGCCTATGGATTCTCTGTTTAGGATGCCATTTCCATTATGAAGCTTAAGGTTTATCAAGACATTCAGAGGATTTACTGGCATAGCAGCATTGGAAGGAATAGGGCTCTCTCTGCTGTTAGCTCAGCCACCTGTTTACTGAATCCAGATCCTCCAGATCTGGTCATGAAAGTGGCCAGGGAGGTGATCTATGGTTGGGTCCATGCTGTAGTATCAGCCTCTCTGACAGAAGGGGTGGTGCCCCCAGCCTTGAAAGAGGTGGTGGTGCGCCCCCTCCTCAAGAGGCCTTCTTTGGAGCCAATGGTCTTTGATAACTATCAGCCAGTCTCCAACCTTCCCTTTCTGGGGAAGGTTGTTAAGAAGTGGTCAGTAAGCAGGTGATGAGAACCCTGGAGGAAACAGATTATCTAGACTCATTTCAGGCCAGGATTTAGTACTGAGACAGTTTTAGTCGTGCTTGTTGATGACCTGTGGTAGAGCTGGGATGGCAGTGGTGCATCCATGCTTGTGTTCCTTGATCTCTTGGTAGCTTTCGATACTGTCAACCATGGTATCTTCTGATCCAGTTCCATGGGTTGGGGATTGGGGGCCCTATTTTACAGTGGTCTTCTTCCTTTCTCTGGGGCTGGTTTCAGTCAGTATTGGTAGATGGGGAGAGATTGTTCCTGAGGCCCCTCCTTTGTGGGATCATCTGCCAGTTTGGGGTATGCTGATAATACCCCAATTATATATATATACCCCCCAATTATATATTTCAACTCCAGGCTGACCAAGTGGGGCTGTCGAGGTTCTGTTCCAGGGCCTGGAGACTCTGCAGGTGTGGATGGGGAGGAATTGTCTCTGACTCAATCCTACAAAGGCTGCCCAGATCTGAGGATATTCCATTGTTGACCTTGGATGGGGTGGCACTTCCCTGTTCAAGGGTGGTATGCAATTTGTGGGTCTTCCTGGACTACTGCTCCTGCTTGATGAGCAGGTGGCAGCTGTGACCAAAAAGGCCTTTGCATAGCTTCATCTGGTGTGCTGGTTGCACCCTTTCTGAGATAGAGGGGGCCTTCAGACAGTCACTCATGCCTTGGTCACCTTGCAGCTTGACTACTGCAACATGCTCTACATGGGGCTGCCCTTGAAGACCACCTAGAAGCTTCAGCTAGTCCAGAATGTAGCCTGCCCAGCCAATTTGATCTGGCAGGGTTGGTGTGCTCTGGGTTCCTGTAATTAAACAATGCTATCTTTAGGGACCCTGGAAGTGTGCCTTCTCTGCGGTAGGGTCTGCCGTCTGGAATGAGTTTCCCTCCTACTGGTGTTTCAAAAGGACCTGAAGACCTGGCTTTTCACCCAGGGCTTTGGCGGGTGTGATTGAAGCTCCCTTTTCTTTGTTCCCATCTAGGTTTGTTATCTCTACCATCTTTGCTCTTTTTTGCTTTGTGTTGTTTTCTTGTTTTAAATATTTTTAACAATTTGTAAACTGCCGAGAATTGCTAGGAGTTGGGTGGCATATAAATTTATTTATTTATTATCAGAGTTATTTTTTAAAAAGTATTCTGCATATTCATCGGCTCAATATAAAAGGAACTAGAGACACTTATTTACTTGTTTTTGTGACTTGTTTTTGCACAGGTTCAGAATAGTCTTTTGGCCTAGTCTTGCTTATGGATTGTTGTAGAGCCATGAGATAGTGATGTCTCATCCAATAAATACCCTAGCTCATTAATTATTGAAGTGAAATGGTGGCTATCCTAACATATCCCAGTTGTTTCTACCTGTTCAGAAGATTCTCTGTGTATAGGAGTATTTAATTTTATAAACAAAAGTGGAAATATATTTTTCTTATGTTTAGAAATGTGAAGTCATATTAATAGAGGCAAAGTCGTATTTTCCTGCTTTGATGCACCAAGTACATCTCCTCTCTCATCTTGTGGTTTAAAACCTCCTGTGTCAGCTGATCTGTATCGGTTGAAGTTACCTAACTCATTCTGCTGTCATATTCCCTGAAAAGTAACTTTGCATCACTTTTGGTAGAAGAGAGGGTAAATGAATTGAGAACAGTAGTTGTGGAAAACATTTTCAGCTCTGTAAAAAAAGAAATGTAAAGGGATCAGTTTGTTCCCTTTTTTTTTTGGTGGTTTTTATTTCCCAGAATTTCAGCTATGCTTTGAAAAATGCATTAACTTATTTTTTTTTCACAGAAACATATTTCCATTTCACTGAGCTCATTGGACACAAATATCAGAATTAAAAATATACACAGAAATGAGCAATTCCTCTCTCACTGCTTCTGTTATTGCTATTAAAGTCTTATATAATCTTATTCCAAGTTCCCTTCCCAATTTAATGATTATTCTTTTAGGTGGCCATCTCAGTGTCACATGTCCTTTGTGGGAGAGTGATAACCCTTTAATTAAATTTAATATGTAGCCCAAATATATAATGCAGCCTTCCTAACTTGGTGCCCTGATGGCTACAATTGCCATAATCCCTAGCCAGTTTATGGGATTGAGACCAACACATCTGGAGGGCATCCAGTTAGAGGAAGACTGCTATAATGTCTATTCAGAAGTAAATTCCATTGTATTCTGTAGAACTCATTGACAGCTAATACGCATAGGATTACAGTCTTGCATTACATCAATCCTATGCATGTCTACTCAAAGTAAGGCACACTGAGTTTAGTCAGATTTGCTCTTAAAAAGGCGATTAAAGAATGCTACATGAACAGCACCAGACAGCAGTGACTAGAAGCAGTCACAATGGAGAGGGGAAAGAAATTGGCAGAATGGGAAGCAAATTTCATTCCAGTGTAGTTTTCTGCTGATACATGGATGGGTTGATTGCATTAGTATTTGGTAGTTGGGAAGATCCTTAGTCTCAGTGCTAAATGCTATATTGGGCACTAAAATGACATGATCTCAACCTAATGGAGTTCTAATCTAACCAGGAAGAACAAGATGAAAAGTAGAAAATGGGTTGTGAATCACCTGTTAGCAAATTCTTTAGGGGTGTATTAACTAAGATCAAAAGAATTCAGGAAAAAAAAACCTAAGGTGTTTTATATTGTATTTAAGAAAAGATTGAAATATTCATTCAGCTCATTGACTAAACTTGTATCTAACTTCACTAAAAATAACCTAACAAAAACCAAGCAGAAGCTGTATGCCTGAGGAGATCTTTCTGAGGTTGATGGGGGAGGGGGTTAGGGGGCAGGGAAGGCGAACGGCACTCAGTGTTTCCTTTTTCTTTACCCATTCCAGATTTGTGCCATCATTGGTGGAACGTTCACCGTGGCTGGGATTCTTGACTCCTGCATTTTTACAGCCTCTGAAGCCTGGAAAAAGATCCAACTAGGAAAGATGCAGTAACAAAACAATCTTCCCCCTAGTCTTGTGAGAAGAAGCAAGGAAGGAAAAGCCCACAGCTATCAATTTTTCTTCATATCATTTCAGTTGGCATATGTCACATAAGTTGTTGGAAACATTATAAGGGAGCAGAAACAAATAAACAATCTGCCACCCAACAAATCATAATCTTTGAAAGTTAGCAACACTTGCAAGGGAATGTGGTTTTATTTGTACTATTCTCATTCAATGTTTTTTGAGGTTTGTTATCTTTTATGTTTTAAAACTAGATCTGATGGATCTAATTGGTATAATTCTGTTTTAAAATCTCAGAAGGTGACTTCAGAGAAATCAGATTTTACCCAAGAATTATGGAACTGAACAATCATACTGATTTTACTGAACAATAATACTGATTTTAATAACATTTTGACTTAAAAAATAAACCTAGCCCAGATATTTAGAACAAAGTCTATTGATCTTTTTGCATTACATATTTTCTAAATGAGTAGAAACAAAGGATCTATGGTCTAGTTATATTTTTGGCAGGCTGAGAAACTCTTCCTGGGTGACCATTTAAAACATTCAGTCTTCCCAGGATTTGATTCTCCAGCACAGTTAGCTGAAAAACAACTGTGTTTCTTTTATTCTTCTGGAATGTTAAAATATTTTTACTTATTTCCAACAACATTTGGTCAATGATACAGGTGACATAAAATAATAGAAACAATTAGAAAAAATGAAGGAATATAAATAAGCCTCATTTGTAAATAAAGCAGATTATATGTTTCTGTATTTGTGAGGCTTTCTCTTTTTGAAACTCAGATCATTAAACTGTCCAGGTCAAAAATTTCAATTTAAAGGGGGAACAGTGGAGATAATACTTAGTCAATACTCAAAATGGGTAGAAGAGCATCATGTTAAATAGAGGAACATCTTCTGTAAATACTGGAAGTAGCCTTTACCTTGGGGAAGTCAAGTTATTGCACAATAACTTGCTCATCTTTAAAATGTTAATTTGCAAGCATTTGCCAAACTGACAACCTTAAAGACAAGCATCTACTTTGCTGATTCTTAAGAGATAGGTACCACACTGTATAAAAGAAAACACATTTTCTATGTGAACATCTTCTTCCGTATGTGTTCTAAGTATAAAATAATAGTTTGTCCCATTCTGCAGGTGAATGTGGGGAGAAAATGATAAGGCAAAAATCATGCAAGTTAATAGTTTTTGATATGGTATTGACATTGGTTCATAGGGACTTTCAATAAAATCCACCAATTTTCATAGACTTTTGATATATGACCTGTTATAATTTTGGCATGTTTGTACATTTTATATCACTTAAGATGGATACAAATGATGTGTTCTCTAGCTTTGCTGTACCTTTAAAAGAAACAGTAAGATTTCTGACATTACAATTTGGAAACAGTAATTATTTTGCTGTCAGAATGACATGTGGTCTTTTAAGGGTGACCTTTTTAGAATTTGAAAGTGTCAAATCTATATGCTGTGATTAAACTGCTTCGGTCCAGAAGTACTTTATATGTTGTTCTATGCTTCTTGGAAGTAAATCCCATTAAATTCAGTGGGACACACTTGTAGACATGTATGCTCCTTCAATTTGCCCAACATGTCTATTTTTACTTTGTTGTAGGTGTAGAGAAGATATTAATTTCTTTCGTCTTAAAATTCTTGCTTTTTTTTTTTACCATCCTTTACTTTCCTGGATTTTCTATAAAATATATTTAGAATTTCCCACTATTTTTTGTAAGAGATACTTATTATCTTGGTGGATCTTGTATTATTTGGATGGATTTTATACGTTGTTTTTTTTTATTTGTAAAAATCAAGCTGAAAACAATACACGCATATTCATTTCTGATTGCCTGTGCCTTTCTCCCATGGAAATGAAGATGGGTTTTTTTGAGGTGGAAGTTTTTGCCTGTTGCAGTGTTTTACTTTGCTTCAGATTTCCTTGTAATTTATCATTAAGAAAAAGATGAATGTAAGATGATGCTAAATCAACATATGAAGAGTATTGGCTTAATTAATTAAGTAAAAATATTTGAACAGCTCCTAATATCTTTAAGAAGAAGCCCTACTCAAAACTGAGATCACTTTTTTGCTAGATCTCAGGAAAGTGTTATTTTGATTTTGGACTCATCCACTGGTGTGATTTAGTCTAACAGCATGTCCATGAAAGTAGCAGTGAATTTAGATTTCTGTCATTTCCTTATACTGGGAGAACAACATCTATTCCAGTGCTAATTCTGCGGGAAGGGTATTAGTTACATGTCCTGGTGGTTGTGTTTTTTTAAATACCACTGCTAAGTCAAGAGAAGTGAATTTGTTCAGTGTATGATACCTTTACGCTTCTAAGGGGAACTACCATCAACATTCCCAGTCTCATGTGGTAAAGCCTCAGTCAATCATCTCCCTTTTTACTTGCTCTTGGTTAAAAACTTATGAAAATGCAAGGGAGCTCTGCCTAGGAATTTGGCAGGAGTTCATGCCAAGTCTGCACTACAGCAATCATACATCATTTGTACAGTCCCATCAATGCCTCCTTGGGTCCAGCTCAAACTTTCTGCATCCCCAGAGTGGAAAGTATGCTTAGAAAACACGATCCAAATCAAATGCGTGGAACCTTTTAAAAATGCCTTATTGTAGCTTGAGAAGGATCGTTCACAGCTGTGAAAGGAAGAGAAACGAGCTGTTTCTTTAGTCTTGCTGCAGTCTCTTCCGTTCCCCCATCACCAGTACCCATCCACCGACCCCCGAGCACACAAAACTCCAGTAAGACTTTTCCTGAAAGTCTGATTTCTGAGTGAGGGGAAGGTTGAACCGGGGGGGGGGAGGCAACCACGAGAGAGACAAAGTGGGCGGCGGAAGAACGGAATGTGGTGAAAGAGCCTGAGTTGAATGGACTAATAAATAGGCTGCAGGTTTCGCGAATGGAAAGAGAAACAATGAACGGATGAATGTGATATGAGCCTGAACGCAGCATTAGAAAAAGAAAACGCGTCGATAATGCACGAATTCGGAGGCGCAACCGCGGCTGCTCGTTTTCTCGGATGGACGCGAGGTGGCGCAGACAATCATCTCTCCACTCGAATATCCTCAGGCGGCAATTCTCGCGAGACCTCGAGGAAATCTCACTAGAACCGGCGGAAGTAGAACCAAACTCTTTTTCCGGGAGGCCATAGCCGAGTAAGCTGCAGGTAAGGACTACAGGAAGGAGCGGATTTTTGTAATCCGTTGTCATCCGTTCGTTGGAGGGAGACCCTCTGTTGCGATTTGTGAGGACATATAAAAAGCGGGGAGTCCTGTGTTGCAGCACCTGTATTTTAAGCAGTAGAAACTTCAGAATGTCATTTCCACGGCGGTCCCCTGTCCGCCGATCTCCCCTCCTTTCCTAGGGGCCTACTAATGTCTGGTGGGCCCCGTAAACTACTCCCTGGTAGAAGTGCTGTTCTTGACAGGGGATGACGCCGTCAAGCTGCTGCTAGTGTCATTTGGGGGCGGCTGTTCAGTCTCAGCTAAGTGATAGCTTAGAACAGTAAGCAGTTCAAATCGGTTCGGAGGTAGCGTGCCTTTTTTCGCTTTAAGTGCAGTTTTTTATTTCAATACTTATGTCCTCCGGGGTTGATGCTGGGGAAATGAGCTTTTTTTTAAAAAAAATCGTCTGCTACTCGTCTTAATCAAAGTGTTAAAATTATTTATTTGGGGATAGTTATGACTGCTGTGGTATTTCAATAAGTTAATAATCTTATATAAGATTGCAAAGAAATAAGATATACTGAACATAGTGAAATTTCTGAATACATCTGTTTAGGATTTTTTTTCAAAGTTTGGTCAATATTATGTTCTTGTTATCAGGTTAATAATTGAACTTTTTACTTATTTTAAGAGATGGGCAGCATATAAATTTAATAAATATAATGGCAAATGTACATATAGGAAAAAAGCTGTTTACTGTAAGTAGAATAATACTGTCTAGCAAAGCCAGTGAGCTCTTACACGAATGTACTGGTATTTAGAAATATTATACTGAAGATTCATAACCTCAGACCTATATGGAGAGCATTTTATAGTGTTAGAGCAGGAAAGAAATAAATTTTTGATATGTTTTCATTCAGTTGTTGTACCCCCACCCAAATGTCAAAAATGCAAAAGCAGCTTCAAGTTCCCATTTGTATAAGTGGTGTTATCTACATATTCTGACAATAATATACTCTTGGGTTAGAAAATACTACTATTATATCTGCACAAACTCTAGTTATTATTGCAGTTACTTAATGAATATTTGCACATTGCAATCATATATTTCTCAATGAATATTCAGTTATATAACGTGTATTTTCTGCAGTCAAAATGAAGTTCAATCCATTTGTGACTTCGGATCGTAGCAAGAATCGCAAACGGCACTTCAATGCTCCATCTCATATTCGGAGGAAGATTATGTCTTCACCCCTCTCCAAAGAATTGAGGCAGAAGTACAATGTTCGCTCTATGCCCATCCGAAAGGATGATGAAGTTCAAGTATGTGAAGCTATCTCTTTCTTATATGAATATTAATGAAATCCATAACCAATTAAAATAATATAATACAAGGGAAAAATAATAACCACGGCACTACATAACAATTCCATAAAACAGATATGTAAACTGGACTCCCCTAACACTTGGGGAAGAGCCAGGTTTTAACAGCCTTCTGGATGGCTAAGAGGGTTGGAGTCTGAATCTCAGGGGGAGGTTATTCCATAGGGCAGGTACTGCAGCAGAGAAGGCATTATAAACTCATTTATAATAGGTTCATTACAGCAGAGTTTCTGAATTGAAACCTTTCTTCCCAGGTTTCTTGTCACTTGAGTTAGCTTGCTGTTTAAGATGTAAACTGCTGATGGATTCAACATCTGTCTCTTGATTGTTTATATCTACTCACTCCTCCATTTCTTTCCCAGCCTCCCCACAATCTCACAGGCATAGTTGTTTTAAGGAACAGTAAACAGATGATATATTTACTCCCTCTAAAGCACATTCTTGCCTTCAAATCTGCAGTGCTACACAATTACAAAACTACTACTACTGAATTACTATATCATGAGTGTATGAAATCCTATTATGCATTCACAGATCATTCTTAAACTTGTACTTCCTGCTATTAAATACCTTAATTTTGTAAGAATTATATTAAAATGTAATATTATTTTAAAGAATAACAGAGATATGTTTATTTCTAGGTTGTTCGGGGCCATTATAAAGGACAGCAGATTGGCAAGGTAGTCCAGGTATATAGAAAGAAGTATGTTATCTACATTGAGCGTGTACAGCGTGAGAAAGCTAATGGCACAACTGTACATGTGGGCATTCACCCTAGCAAGGTGAGTTTTAATCAGATGATTATTTACACACGCACACACACACGTGTTATAATTATATAATGGTAATTATTAACTTCAAAAAAGAATTAATGAAATGGAAAGTTGTACAGAAGCATAATAAACCGTGATATGGGCTTATTTAATGTATTGAAGCAGGCAAAGCAGATACACTTTGGGGGAAAAATTAACTGCAGCAGTCTTTGTATAATTATTGATTGTATGAGGCAGGGAGCAGGTGGAAGAGGAACAATATAGTTGGTTTGGACCGTTGTTTAATTCCCAGAGGTTATTTTGATTACCAGTCTTCTAAGAAATGGCTTGTAAAAATATAATTGATTTTAAGGTTAAGTTGCTGTAATTAAAAAGCATATTCCAGGCAAAGGCCTTTTTTGTTGGTGAGAAACAAAATATCATTGACTGAATGCTCACTTACTAGAAAATCTTTTAATAGAAAAATATAGATTAGCCTTCCCCTATATTTTCAGTAAGGGTTTGCTGGCTGGGAATTCTGGGGTTTTAAGGTTCATACATGTAAGAACGCCTGTATTTAAGACATCCATCTTTCATATAGCTGGTGTAGGAGAATATTTAATTCCCCTAAAACTATTTTCTTAGTATTAGCAAAACAGAATTACTTTGCTTGGGATTTTGTGATTGTACATATTAAGTTCTGAAATTAAAGTTGACTTCAGTTAAACAAGTCCTGGGTAGTACTTGGATGGTAGACCATCAGGAAAACCCAGCGGTGTTGGTTAGACCTAGAAGTTGAAAAAACATTCCAGAAGAAGGCAGTGAACAAACCAGTTCTGTACTGTTGCCAAGATGTATGTGAAGTCACCAGGAATTGAGATTTCCTCCCAAGGGGTTCACATTTTATCTCTTCAGCTTTTTCTTTTTTTCATGTTGAATACATTTTGAAGAACATGCTAGTGTGTTTTCTTGATGCTAATTCATTAGGAATATGTGTTATTCCTAGAGAACGTAATTGGTAAGAATCAGGTAAGATGAGATTGTACCCAAGGCAGCAAGCAGAATTTCCATTAGAGTAACTAATATGTTCTGTCTCTGCATGAGAGAATGCCTCTTGATGCTTGTGTGGATGAGAAAAGGCAGCAAGAATACATTTCTTGCTAATTTATTTATTGAAATTATAGTGCCACCATTGCAGAGATACATTTTTAACCAAAGCATTGTATTGCTAAATGATTCTAGATCTGTAAACTAATGTAATCTGATTCAAATCCCATGGTAAGAAACTGAACACATGATCCAAACAACAGTGAGAGAGTAACAGTTAATAGGCTATCTTACCAAGAAAATTAGTATTTTTGGTGTTTTGTGTTAAAATAGGAAGAGTAAGAACAATAAATTTCCATCAGTGTTCCAGGAACTGCACAAGCCTAATGTTTTAAGAACTGCTAAATTCTAAAAATGTTAGTATTTTTTTAATATAAAGTAGCTTTGTCTTAGCTGTTTAAGTGAACTCTTAGTTTACGTCGTATGTGTTATTTTGAATATTTTTCGTTACTTTTTTCTTTTTTGATTTCCTTGGGAATAGTACTGTATAATGAAGATTTGGGATAAATGTCTTACTTATGTGGACATCAGATGTTGAAAATGATTGTTCCCTACATTCCTTTAGAAATTCATAATTGAGAGATTTGTTAGTTCCAGACTATAACATGCTCAAGATTATGCAAAAGGAATAATGTATTCTTGTCTTTATGTGAAAGATTTTTGGGGATTCATTATTTCCATGTTTTGTTCCTTGAATAAATATTGATCCGCTTCTGCATGTCACTTAGTTTAGCTTTCCATCGAGTGTGTTATTTTCAGTTCTTAGAAACTTAGCCAGGTGTGCCTCCTCAGCAGCGGGAGGAAGAAGATGGTGAAGGTTGGCGGGGGATGGCAGGGGTAGGTGGAGGCAGTGGAGTGCAGGACAGCCAAAAGGGCAGAGATGGCGGGGAGATAGGCAGATGTCGCAAAGGCCTTGCAAAGAGCCAGCAGCTACCTTGACTGGGCAGACCTCAGCAGCAGGAGGAAGAAGACAGCAGGGGGTGGCAGGGGTAGGTGGCGGAGTGCAGAGCAGCCAAAAGGGCAGGCATGGGGGGGAGATAGGTGGGTGAGGGAGTTGAGGCGAGAGCAGCAGGGCAGGAGAAGTGTGAGATCCTCACCTAACAATGATGCTGTCCTTGCCTAATGACCGTAACCAGGACTATGGAACTGCCATCGTTAAGGAATGTGGTCACATGATGTTTTGCCTAACAATAGCTTCACTTGCAGATGGAAATTCCAGTCCCAATTAGGGTTGTTAAGCAAGGACTACCTGTATCTCTGATTGTAATCTATATGATTTTGAACTTCACTGTTTGCAACTTTGATTTGCAACCTTATATATTTTCACTTGAAATTTTATCTTGTTCAGAAAAAAAAATAGCTGTTTGTATTTTTAAAAATAAAGGATGTTGTTTCTTACCAAACAGTGAATTCATTTGAATGACAGAATATTTAAATTAAAATTTTTGGGGGAAGATGGTTGAGAAAGTGGTGGCATCACAGCTCCAAAGGGTTCTGGAGGAAACGGATTATCTGGATTCCTTCCAGTCAGGTTTCAGGCCCGGATATGGAATGGAAACGGCATTGGTCGCACTTATGGATGACCTCTGGCGGGAGCGGGATGGTGGAAGTGCAACCATCCTTGCTCTCCTTGATCTCTCAGCAGCTTTCAATGCCGTCGACCACGGTATCCTGTTGGGACGGCTCAGGGAATTGGGGGTGGGCGGCACGGTCTTGTGCTGGTTCGCCTCCTTTTTCCAGGGCCGATCCCAATCGGTGGTGATAGGGAGCGAGAGGTCCCATCCTCGGCCCCTCCTTTGTGGGGTGCCGCAGGGTTTGGTTCTCTCTCCGCTCCTTTTCAACATCTACATGAAGCTGCTGGGCGAGATCATCTGTCATCATGGGATAAGGTATCATCAGTATGGTGATGATACGCAGCTATACATCTCCATCCCTGGTGAAGTAAGTGATGCCGTGGCCACCCTTTCACGGGCCCTGGAGGCTGTAAGGGTCTGGATGGGGAACAACAGGCTTCGGCTGAACCCTGGTAAGACGGAGCGGCTGGGGTTAATGGCTCCTCTGTATCTGGGACTTTGTCATCTTTGGTGCTGGATGGAGTGGCACTGCCCCAGACAGACCCAGTGCGTAATCTGGGGGTCTTCCTAGACTCACGGCTCCTGCTTGAAGAGCAGGTGGCAGCCATGGCAAGGAGGGCCTTTGCACAACTTCGGGTTGTGCATCAGTTACGCCCTTTCCTGGATCGGGATGCCCTTCGAACAGTCACTTATGCCCTTATTATCTCCCAGATAGACTACTGCAATGTGCTCTACATGGGGCTATCCTTGAAGAGTATCCGGAAGCTACAGCTGGTCCAGAATGCAGTCGCGCGGGCTATTGTTGGAGCCCCAAGGAGAGCCCATATAACACCTATGGTCCGCGAGCTGTATTGGGTGCCAGTTTGCTTCCGAGTCCGATTCAAGGTGTTGGTTATCACCTTTAAAGCCCTACATGGCATGGGACCAGGTTATCTGAGGGACCGCCTCTCCCCTATGACTTCAACCTGTCCCACCCGATCACACAGAGAGGGCATGCTTCGGACCCCCTAGGTGAAAGAACTTCAACTGGTGGGGTCCAGAAGGCGGGCCTTCTCTGCAGTAGCCCCTGCTCTTTGGAACATTCTGCCCCCGGAGGTGCGATTGGCCCCCACACTCCTGGCCTTCCGTAAGGCTTTGAAGACCTGGTTCTGCCACCTGGCCTGGGATGGGGTGGGAATACCTCAAGCATGGGGATGGCTAGCCCCATGGAGGCCTTCTGCCTTCAGCCTCAGATTTTTCATCCTCTTGGACTCTCCTTCTCCTTTTTAGTAATGTTTTTAATTAAGGTTTTATGTATTTATATATTTTATGTTTTTAATGTTTGTTGTGAATCGCCCAGAGTTCCCCCATTAGGGGGAGATGGGCGGCTGAAAAATTCAATCAATCAATCAATCAATCAATCAGTCAATAATTGAGGCGAGCACACAGGAAAATAAGGTGAGATTAATTCTCCTAGTTTCTTTATGCTAGTAATCTTACAGAATGCTTTTTAGAATAGGTAGTCTAGAACATCTATTGACCACACAAGCATCACCTTGCTTGGTAATAGTTGCAATATTTTTGTAATAAAGAATTGGAAAATTAACTCTCCCAGTTTGCCTCTTCTAATGGTCAGCATTAAACTCCTCATTTTGCCATTTGCTTTTCTTTCATTTTCACCTCACTTTCATAGATTTACCTAGTTTTAATAGGAAGAAAACAAAAAGAAAAGTGGGTATTAAACTAAAAGTTGTGCCAAGGGCATTGGCAGGGAAGGAATGTGCATGACGGAGAGGTAGGCAGGTGCATCAGGTGGGAGAGAAAAACAAAGGGAACATGAGAGAGGCTGGATGGGACAGGCAGGTATGCTGTGCTGGACTAGAAAGATTCTGGGAAAGTTGGTAGGCAGGCTGGTGCACAGGCCTTCCTGGAGGAGGATGGTACAATAGCACCAGCTTTGCCCCTTAAGACTGGGTTTTCCTTGGCTCAAACCCAGCTCAACTTAAATGATTCTGCTTTCATTTCAGCTATATATATAATAACCCATCTGGAATGGGTTATTATATATAATAGGCACACTGTGTTTGCTCCATGCAAAGCACATTTTTCACCTTGTGCCCACCCAGTGGAGAAATGTGTGCTTTTCTTCATACTGATTTAAAAGGAATTGGGTGCTGTACCAGACAAACAAACAAAACCTTTAATTTAAATAGAGTTGAAAAGTTAACTTTCCCATAGGGTTTGTTTTATAGTTGATTTTTATGGATTTAGTAATTTTAATTATCTATGGGGTATTTTAATTGTTTATGGGCTTTTGATTTTAATTGTGACCCGCCCAGAGTCATCCATTGGGGGAGATGGGCAGCATACAAATTAAATAATAAATAAATAAATAAATAAAGTCAATTTAGTTTTCTTGCCAGCAATAGGTAAATTACTTGCCATTGACTTTTTCGGGAATATTTTTTTCCCCTATTTTTCTACTCGTCTACAGCCCTGGTATTCCCTCGAGGTCTCTCAGCCAAGTGTTGATCATGGCTAATCCTGTTTAGCTTCTGATCCCATGCAAGATTGGCCAATGCAATCCCTTGCTGATAGGAAAGGTTTTTGCCTAATTTGTACTAGTTGATGGAATGGTGGTTGAAATCTTGCATTGCACATTTTCATATGATATTTTAAATTCTGTGTTTCCTGCTTGGTAGTCAGTAATAGTAAGCTAGTGTTGTCATAATAAGCCAAGATTTTTTTCAGAATTGATTTATTGGAACTGAACAAGTGCTTGGACCTGATAGCTTTTGATTACTCCTTGCATCATCAGGTGGTTAAACAACTCAAGGAAATTTCATCAGTGGCTTGTGTAGAATTCAGTCCAAACCCAATTCCTTGGTCCAGTAGTCTTCTAACAAGTCAGAACCAACCTCTGAGACAGGCTGTAATGCAGGGCCTAACTGCAACATTTTTAAAAATGGGCAACAAATTGGTGCTATGCTAAAATAACTTATGTAGTGAATCATTCATACTGAGATGCCTTGGAAGACTTAAGGGAAAAAAAAATAAGTATTTGCTTTGACTCCATAGGTGGTGATCACAAGATTAAAGCTGGACAAGGATCGCAAAAAGATCTTGGAACGCAAAGCGAAGTCTCGCCAGGTTGGAAAAGAGAAAGGAAAATACAAGGAAGAAACAATTGAGAAGATGCAAGAATAAAATGGACTTTTTTGTCAGATCCATTAAAATTTCAGTAAATTGTATTGCATCAGTATTCTTATTTTTGCAACTTTTATAACTTTGACATAGTAACAAAAAGCAATATATTGCAAATTAGATAAAAATTAGAGATTTTCCCTTACCAAAAAATATTACATGGATGTAGAGAAATAATTAGCCATACTGGTGTTTCCTGTATGCTCTTTGCAGAAAATTTGTAGCAGGGAATTCATGGTTGAAAATCAAAAATATGTGGTTAGACATTAACTTCCAAGGCTATTCTTCAAATCAGCTACAATTAAGTTAAGAAATTAGAAGGCTATTAGCCTAACATCCTTAGTTCATAAAATAGGGAAATTAACAATTTTGAAAACCAAGTAGGGATGGCATGTTTCTACAGGGAGAAATCTTACTTCAGCATCCTTCACAATGTTTTGTGAGCAGACAACATAATACTGACAAACTCAAGGGTTATCTTCATCTGCCAAATGTTAATTACAAACTGGTCTGGGGATGGAAGACTAACAGGGATTGCTGCTCACACCTGCATGCACTGCTAGCAGGGGCCACGGTCTCTTGTATCCAGTGTTCTGTCTGATGGTTGACCAGCTCCCCTCTGTTTAGCGTTGGCTATTCACCATCTACATCTGTTACCTTAGATTTGTAGATCTGGATAGGCTCTACAAAGATTATTCTCTTTGCCACTTCTCATGCTCAGCATTAACCCTCTCATTTCCCAGTTTCCTTTTCTGCCCATTTTGCCACAGTTCAAGTTGTAATAGGAAAAGGAAAGTGGGAAATAGCCTTTAAACAAAAGCAGCTTTGTTTTTAACTCTTCTAAGTGAAAGGAAAAAAAATCTCCAAAATAAGTACAGTACTTACCCTTATTTTCCTGCAAAATGCGTTAAACACTGAGATGACAGTAGTTCGGGCTAGAAATAAATGCTATACATCCATGATCATGGGGAGTAAGGCGAACCGCAAAGCTAGGCGGCGTGTTCCAAACCGTTTGGGCAGTTCGAGGGAAGGTCGGCGCATCCTTTTGCGTCTCACCTAATGGGCTGTACGTTGGCTGCCTCCGCATATAGACTAGGAAGCTTCCGCGCTCTCCACGGCGCAGCGAGAAAGACCCCCCCGCCAATGGAGGGCGCCGGAGTCCCCGCCCCTGCATTGCGCCGCTGTCCAAGGGGGCGCGAAAAGACGCGTTCCGCAGGCCCGTCCTACGTCTGCCCTGATTGGCTAGGACGCCAAGGCAGGCGTGGCTAGCAAAGCGGGGTGGCAATCAGCCGTAGCGTTGGCTAGAGCCGGAGTTGGTGGAAGGAGGCAGCTATGGCGTACGGCGGCCTACTAGTGCCTATCATCGTCATGAGCGTTTTCTGGGGGGTGATCGGTGGAGTTCTGCCGTGGTTTGTTCCCAAAGGCCCTAACCGGGGGTAAGTGACTGAAAACGAAGACGTAAGACGCGCTCCGGAGAAGGAGGGCGAGGCGGAGATGCTGCCCTCCCCTCCCCCGCTTTGGCCTGGTTGCCTGCCGCGAACGCTTGTCATGGCTCCGATGCCGTCCCGAGGGCAAGAAACGACTCTTGCTCCTCCTGCTTGGCGAACCACAGCAACGCAGCGTCCTTTCCTTCTCTTTCTCCCGCTTCCCCCAAGACGGCCACCGGGTCGCCTGCTCCTTCCCGGTTTGGTTTCTGAGGGCTGCCTCTCAATCATGATACACCCCCGAGGACACCCCACTTTCCCGGGGGAGCTGCTGGGCTTGGGGGCCTTTATGTGGTGAAGCCCACCCTTGGAATATCAGCTTCGTGTGAGGCTGGGTGAAAGGGGTAGCACTGTCACCGTCTTGTGACAGTTTCAGGCTGCTTCTTATTTAAGTCCGTCTTCCTAGTCAGAGGGACGTGAGACAGATGTTCCAGTTTGTTCTGTCATGATAGCCTATTATTGTAACGCTAATAATTGAATGTTAACGGCCTTTTTAGGTAATCGTGTTTTTGGATGGGACTGGAAGGCTTAACTTCCCCTTTCAGCGTTATTCTGATTTCTTCATTCTGCTCTTACAGCACTGATGCTAAATGTCAAAATATGATTATTACTTTACACAATTGCTTATTTTATTTTTTAATCTATAAGGTGTTTTTTATTAAAAAGTTGCTAAGTGGAGGAGGATGGAAGGCTTAGGACAAAAAAAGCAGGGAACTGAGTGCTGCCTAGACGATTTGAACTCCAACTCCCATAATCCCTGGCCAGGAGGGTATTGTGGGGGTTGTAGTCCAAAGGATCTTGAAAGTAAGAGATTGCTGCTCCCTTCAATTAAATGGAAAAAAAGAGCAGTATATGAAAATGCACCGTCGGCAGTGGAGCCAAATAAAATTAATGTGCAAATTAGGAAGCTATTTAAACAAGGCAGTTTTCTGAGAAAGGAAATTTCAAGATCAGACTATTTTGGATAAGAAAACTATACTATTTGTATGTACAGTTAGACTTCAAAAGAAGGTGGTATTTGGAGCAAGATCTCCTTGTCAGTTCTCAAGGAAGAAACAAGTTCTGAAGTTTCGTGGTCCAAAACTACTTGGGGCTTTTGCAGTAACTTGGGTTCAGAAATGCAGCTCAAACAATACAGTACTAGAGTTGCATGCTTCTTCTAACCCAGTTGCAGTTTCTGAAGGCAACCTGGTATATAGCATGATGTACTTCTCAAAATAATGTTTGAACAAAGGATGAGTAAATGACCTGATTTGCCTTCTCTAAGGAATATCTGAGCTGGTCTGTGAGGTACAGTCTATGCAAGCCTTGAGACTATATAATTGCACTTTACATGTTGCATTGGATTTAGTTACCTTGTTCTTAAGTGGCTTTTTACTTTCCTTGAATCTGTAGAACAGGAGTCTTTGCTAATTTGCCACTTACCCCTAGCAGACTATCCGAGAATAGATACTTACGTAAATTGTGACTGATCACTTTTAATAAACAAATCATATCAGTTCTATGATTAAGTTTTATTGATCGATAACACAGTAAATTTAAGAAAATAGCCCAATCTATGATTCTCTTTTCGGCACAGAACAATTTTAAACTTCCAAAGTTGCCTGTATTTCTGAAACTACTTTTCCATCAGTGCTCTGAGCTTCATAAAATTCACTGGAAAACAGTTATCATACTTAAGAGATTAAAATGATTAGTTCAGTGTATTCTCTTTTTGTCTTGAATAGAAATTAAGTTTGGTAGCTAAATCAACTCTCATCTGTTCTAACTGTAGCCTAATTCAGCATGGTAGTATGAAAGGATGATTGTGTACATGCTTGGCAGAAATACTAGGGTAAATATATTTTTTTAAAAGGAAAGCAAGAATAAATATCCAGACTCTGGCTCCCTAGCCTTTTATTATGTAATCAGCAAACATTCATTTTTTATTCACTCATAGGGATTATAATCTAATTTGAAGTGAAACTTTTTTCCTGAAAACATATTGTTCTTACCATTGCTATCAGCAACCTGGTGCCTTTCATGTAGGATACTAAATTCCTTGTGTCAAAATTCACAAATAGCAATGAGATAATTAACTTAGTTCTGATCTTTGTGCCAAGAATAGCTTTCCCTTAAAACTGCATAGATAACTTATGGCCTATAGTGAAAATACTGATTTTTCAAAATTTTCTATTTAGAAAAATGTTTTCATTCCCTAGTGCCAGATGTTGAATAATAACATCTGCATAAGCTTTGAGGGCCTGGGGAAAGGATGGCAAAATGAATGGAGGTTCTCGAGACATATTTTGGTGCCTTCTGTTCTGAACAAAGTCTTGTTCGTTAGGCTTTGCAAATAGCCATTTTTAAAATGTAGTTAGAGCCTTACTTTTTTTTTTTTTTCTGATTTACTAATACTGCTACGACTACAACGAGAGCCAGTTTAGTGTAGTGGTTAAGGCATCAGGCTAGAAACTGAGAGAAGTGAGTTCTAGTCCCACCTTAAGCATGAAGCCAGCTGGGTGACCTGGGGCCAGTCACTCTCTCTCAGCCCTAGGAAGCAGGCAGTGGCCAACCACTTCTGATATCTTGCCAAGAAAAGTGCAGGGACTTGTCCAGGCAGTCGCCAGGAGCCAACAGTGACTGGAAGGCACTCACACACACTGGGACTATATCTGATAATGTCTGAATATTGCATGCTTTAAAAATGTATATGTAAATTCTCTGACTTGTGTGAAGGCACAGTATTTTATTATTTTGGATATGTTATTTTGTTCTAGCTAGGGAAGACTAGGCAGCTGCCTATGACTTAAATATGTCTACTTGCTATAGTTCCTCTGTCAGCCATAGGCTGTATATGCCTTTAGCTTCTCATGGCAACTATACACATATGAAAGATGCTTTTTTAAAAAATGAGAATAAGCAGGAAAGGCAGAAGAGCAATGAAAACCAAATTTGGGATGGTGGCATTTCATTCTTTGAAAACATGGTAATGGCTTGAAAGACTGAGTTGTGGATCTAAAAATTCCTGAATTTTTAGGAATTTTTCCTAAACTGCCGGTGGAACGGATTTCCCATTCCATCCCAAAGATCTGGATTAGATATTTGGGGGTGAGGAGAGTTACATGGAAAGAAAAGTTCTGCACTCTCATAAAGTTGGCTGTATCTTAATGATTCACTCTTGCTTTTACTGTAAATTTATCAGATGGCCTAGTTTACTCTGAACTACAATAACTTGACTTAACCTACAATAATCTACATATTTTAACATTTATGAACAATTTGAAAATTATTATTAGATTATTATATCAGTATCTCTAACTTGTGTGTAATAAAATTAGAGAAATTGTCTTTTTTCCCTTTTCTCTAATGCCAATTTGTAAACATGACTTCTACTTTATCAGCCATCTTTCTTCTTTCAACAGTGTTATTAACACAATGTTGGTGACATGTGCTGTGTGCTGCTACCTATTGTAAGTATTAATGTTTCATTCCATATATGGTAAAAATCAGTGCTATAACTACAACATATTTTGAATTTAGTATCTTGATTGTGGATTCGGAAGATTTGCATGACAGTGGCTGATGCAAGAAAATATGAACATGACATATAGGGTTGATCTAGAAGTCTTCAGACATGTATTTTTTTTCATTCAGTGTTTTAGTCATAAAAAGACAGCATAACATTGGTGGGAAAATATATATTTCGCTATGCAACTTGTATATCTTTTGATATTTCCTGCTTTAGTATTGTTCCTACTTATCATTTATTATTTTGATTTACTCTATTAAAATATTTTAGGATTCTGTAGAATTGATTACATATTTGCTGTACAGGAATGAAGGCTAAGTACCTTTTCTGTTCTATGGTGTTAAATACTTTGCAACTATCTGTGCATTTTAATAAGCTGTATTGTCTGCTCTTCTCTAAATTCCCTGAATAGTTGCTTAGTACTTATTTTAGAATACTGTTCCTGAATGCAATGATAATGAAAACAGTAAGACAGACTACTAAGCTGAAACATCATTGTGTACAGCCAGTTTTCTCTAAGAATTGGATTCATTTTTGTCTTTATAAACTGTGAGCCACATTGTTTATTCCTAAACAAGGTCTAACTTACTGTAGCCTGAAGTAGCCTAGGTGATGGAAGTGCTACGTAGCTAGTTTTTGTGTACATATGTTGTACTTATTTATGGTTCAACAAACCCAAAGACTTATAAATATGAAGCTGTGACCCAGATGACTTTTAAAAATGCTGTACATCATGATATCTCTTTGTTTTAATGTTGCATTGAATGAAAGCCCCAGCATTCCTTATCACTGGCTCTGAACAATTATAGATTAATGTCTGAAGGATCATGGGCCCCCATCTTTGAAGTAGCTAAGAGATATCCAAAAAACAAACAAACAAACAAACATGTATGTATGTATGTATGTAGTAAGATTAGCCATTTTTATACATTTGGGTGTTTTCTCTTTTAGGCTAGCCAACTAGCAAAGGGAAGAAGTTATGTTATCCTAAGTTCTTGGCTACCATTCTATCAGATAATATTTTAAAATGTTTTTGGTACTGCCAGCCATAAAGTGCTTTGGAAAGAATTTTTCACAGTGGGGAGATATTGTGTTGGGCATGAATAAGAAGGGGTAAATAATAAATTATGGAAACATGATTGGAAATGTAAGTTTCAGTAGATATATGTGGATTCAACATAGGGGGGTATTAGCCTACACCCACAACCTTGGTAGATGCCTAAAAGCTAATGCCTTTCCCCTCTTCCCTTTAGCACCTGCCAGTTGGGCTAATGAGTAGGACAATCCTGCAACTGTCAACCTTTCTTCTTGCTTGCAAGTGAACTTGCCCAGCAAGGGGCTGCTGGGTTCCTGAACTAGTAGAGTGCCAGTGTAGAGTAACTCTGTATGAGGGGAGAATGACCATCCACCCCACCTTGCTTAGTCCCCAGGTGATTGTACTTACCTGCAGCAATGGCAATGCCCAGTATGTCAGTGTGAGTGTTCAGTTACCCTGCTTCCATCAAAAACATTTGGAGCCAGGTCTGTTATTTGAACTTGAGCGTGGTAAATGGTGAACCAAGTAGGTCTTTGAATGCAAAAAGCTGCCTTTATATTATACTGAGCACTGGCATCTGCTTTAAACTACAATGATAGCAAAATGATAAAACATGCATCACGGCACAACCCCCCTCATTTTTCATATTTTGGTTCCAGTGTTGCATGCAAGTACATAAATCACAGGATGTGTGTTGTCTTATCACAGTGCATTTTTGTCAGTTGCATTGTGCAACTGCAGACTTCTATTATGACTCAGACTATTGATATATCCAGCTGATATTATTGATATTGACAGGCAGCAGCTTGTTTCTGTTTCAGGTTTATTTAAAATAAAACTTGGAAATGCTAGGAATTGAACCTTTTATATGCAAACTATATATGATCTTTTACCTAAAACATCTCATAGTGGCAATAGCTTTGAGCAGGAATTTTCTGCATACAATAATTGTGTTATCCACTGAGTAAATTTCAAGATCTGTAAAACAATACTGTATGGTGATTCTGCAGAATGGGTTTCTTGACCAAGGAAGTAATTTATTTATTTTATTTATTTACCAAATGTATATAGCTGCCCATCTCACAAACATGACTCTGGGCAGCGTACCAGTTAAACAGTTTAAACAACTATTAAAAACAATAAATAGAATTAAGACTGTAATAGTAAAAAAGGAGAAGTTACAGTTATGGAAAACCTGCTCAGGTTTGTCAGATTAAAGCTCTATTCTTTTCTTTTCTTTTCTGCCACATCACCCACATTTTTTCCACTTCATCAGTGTGTCCTGTGCATGAATTTGATAGTCTGTAAATAGAAATCATCACAGCAGACGGGAGCACTAGCTGATCTTGGCTGATCCCCAAAATGCTAAGCGATGTTGGACCTAGTTAGTACTTGGGAGGCAACCAGAAAACCCAAAGCTTTGTTAGCTGGGAAACACCAAAAATTTTCCCAGAGGAAGGCAGTGCAGTGGCAAAACCCTTCTGTATAATTCATTGCTACCAACCCAGATTTGCTTATGGGGTCAAGCTGAATTGGAAGCAGATGCTACCTTTGAAGAGGGATATCTTTATTAAACAGACATCACTTGGCTTGGTATATATATGAAGAGAACAGCTCACTACACAAATGTAGTTTCAGGTAGTTTTTCACAGTTTATGAAAGCAAGGGAGGCTGTTGTACTTCACTGGCTTGAAATGTGCTTATGAATATCTTCAAAGCAGTGACTTCTCATTCACAGCAGAGAGCATCCTCTCCCAACCTGCCATCTTCCAGATGTGTTTGGGAGTACAACTCCTCAAATTTTCAGATGCCAGGTGTAGAAGCCACCAGACTGGGCTAACTGACATAGAGGAAACCAAACAGTGTCTCAGAATGTAGAACAGGATTACAGTTGTTTCTGTGTGGGTGGAAACCTAATTTCTACTGCCATGGAGCTCTTGCATATAACTCTACCACCTGATGAGAACTTATTAGTATACCAAGAGCTTTTTAATTAGCACTTTTGTCTTCCAGAGGATGAAGGATAGTCATCATTCCGGGCTATCTGAATGAGTGTTTATAAATAACATTCATTTCTTTTAATTTTCCTGATACTTCTAAACAATTATGTTATATTTAACCATCTTACATAAACAACCTCTCAGTCTATATCTATTTATTTAATGTAAGTTGTATGAATTGAAGAATCGCAGCACAATTGAGAGAGGATGTGATAGTAAGGGATGGGATGCTCAATTTAAATCTTCAGTTATTCTATTGTGAATAGAACTTGTAAAGTATCTTAGTATAACGCTTGGGGTGCAGAGCTGCTTAAGAGTCCAAATACAATGGACACACAATAGTTCTATGTCTTTCTGGCTGCAGTTCAAGCAAAAAGAGAGCATCTTCTCCTTCACCTTGCCAGCTGCATAGTTAAACTCACTTTCTGTCCAGTTGTATTATGAACCACAAAGGAAGTTAATCGGTTTTAGTAGACAGTATTAGAAGATAGTTGTAGCAGATTTCCCCTCCCCAGTATTTCTGCATGCTGACTATAGTTTAGAATGAACCCATCATTTTTCTTATCTTAATAAAGCTAGTATTTGTGCTTCCAAGGGAAAATGCAGTATCCAAACAGCAGCTTTGAATGTCACTGTTGCTGTACTAATAGGGTCTCTGTTGCTGCTGTGATACCTAATTATTTCGTAGCTTATCCTTGCAATGGCTGGATGAGTGAAATGTTTAGCAGCTGTCTTGCAGCAAAGAGCTCAACTTTATCTCCTTCTGATGTTTGTCTTTAGGACATCTCTTTTACATTAAAGTAACAAAATCAGATATTAATAACAAATTCTGGCTTTTAATTTATATATAATATTTCAGCAAAAGATTTTTGAAATTGGTAAAACTGTTTATCTTGTTCATGGAAGCGCAACCTTAATAGAGCATAACGGGCAGGAGCTTCCCTCTTTCTTCGCACCCTTGGGCAATAGTAAGACTACTGGAATATACTGAAGTGAACCCATGTGAAATCTGGAAAAGACAGGACTGACATGGCCTGGAATTGCTCTGGCTTTGCTGCATGGATCAGCCTTTTCTGGTGTCCAGTGACTAAATCTAATGTTCAGTTTGAAATGGCTTCTATGTTCAGAGGAATTCAGTCTAACTCTTGCCTAACAGAACTGTGAGAAATCCCAGGGTGATCTGGAAACTGGATAACTTGCCCCTGAATAACATAGCTGCATATTAGCCATGGTTTTTACTGGGGAACTCATTATAGTAGGTGTACTGTACAGCAGGTTTGTGTTTTTGTGAGTATGCTTTTCCAAAAGTCTTGAATAATCCTAGTCTGCTTTGTAAAAACCCAGTACTGTATTCAATACAACAAAAAGCATCTGTTTATATTCATTCAATATCCCACCCCAACCCTACTAGCTTTTGTAAGCTTCTAAGAATGCATTTTCTTTCCGTTTTCAAAATAATCAATTTTCAGAGAACATTTCCTATGTTTTTGTCATAGAATCTCTATTAGTTTCAGAAAGTACATTCCACAGTTGGTTGGAATGGGGAATTATAACTGACTATGCCTAGGAGCTAAACCCCTGTGGTTGCAGAAAACTTTTTGATGCTGCACATGATGGGGAATGTTGGTAAGAGCAGAGAACATACTCTTTAGAAAACACTGTTTGTCTTTACTGAAAACTTCTGAAGGACCCTGTCAATTATTTGGAACATAAATTGAAAAAAACACTGACTTAGGCAGCCATGAGTAAATATTTGCAGTGGTACCTGCACATTAAATGGTAAGAGGATAAGAAAACATGTGTTTTGTCTATAGAGAGGGCTACATATAATATTTGTGCCCCTAGAGGCCCTAACAATTTGATATAGGTAAAGCTGTAGCATCATTCCAAGGAAGAGTGTCCTGGAGACCAGACTGACTATCCTATATAGGTAGGGAAAATGCTAATTTCCCTTAAGGTCCTATATTTTGTGTTAAAGGTTGAGACTCATTTTTGTTTAATTGTTTAACATGTACTTAAAATTATAGTGAAAATTGACTAATAACATTTAAAAAGAATTAATCTTGCAGCTGCCTATGGCTGCTGGTTGTTTTTTTTTTCCTCCCCCATCTGATCAGTATTTCATTTTCTGGTCCAAGCATCCAGGTTTGTGTGGAATTTTCCATGACTGCCAAAGCTCTCTGCATTTATAGCAGCTCCCATTACAAAGCTGCTTTGCTCTTTCTCCTCCTTCAAAAGCATTCTAGAAATAGCAGTTAGATGTACCATTGTGTTCACAAAATATTTTGTATACTGAGCATTAGGCCAGTGGTAATTCTCTACAGTTTAAAGAGATTCTAAAGTCCATTTTCAGATTTGAATTGTTAAATTGAGTGAGTGATTCAGAAATAAATGTGCTGCATTTTCCTCTGTATTTTCCATTGTGAAAAATGTTTGCGTCTTAACTATGACTCCTCTTTGGTTAATGTGACCACTGCTTTGAGAAGGAAGGTCATTTATTTTGTAATATACTACTGTGGTTTCAGAAGCTCTTAACCAATTTTGCATAACATTATTATTAAAAAGTATGTGGGAAGTGGATATAAGCTTTCTTTGCGAGAGATGTATGATGAAAATAATTTCTCTTCTCTCACGTTTTTTTTCTTGTATCCAAGGCATAAAACAACCAGGAGTAAGGTAGTACTATCAGTAAACGTATAGATTCTCTCTCTCTTTTTTTTTAATTTATTAAAGGAAGATTTTACAACGTTTTAAAAAACTACAGAAACATAGAAGAAATAGAAAAAGATTATAAAAGGGTAAAAGAAAAAGTGAATAACAAGAAAATGAGAAAAAAAAATCCAAACAAGTGACTTCCGATCAAACATTACTATCTCCACCCTCCCATATTACATATCATAGTTCCCTTCTTCCCATAAACAAACCTTTTTAAATCAATAAATCTCAAAATCAACCGTTCATTTTTATCCATTTTTAGCAAAAAGTCTATAAAGGATAGTAAACGTACAGATTCTCAAAGCATATTCACCTGGAAAACAAAATATAAGGACAAGATAAATTATAGTTCAGATTAATAGGGCTACACAGATGATGTAACTGTTATAATGCTTTTAAAACAGTACTGTATTTCCTTAAAAGAAAAAAAGGGGCCTGCAACAAAATATTGCAATGTGGAGTACTCTTGTCAACTATTCCATCCTCCATGATACTCCATTCCAGTTCTTCTCACATGCTCATTTTCCATGTTTTTCTCAGCATTCTGGGGCTACTTTGGGGAGGTGGAGTAGGGAGGGCTTTTTCCCCTCTACTTTTTTCTTGTATTTCAGCGATTTTTCCAGGCATGTGTAATGGAGCCAGTTGGGGAAAATTATTAGGATACTGAATTTGATGCATCTTTAGTTATAGAACATTTAATCACTTTTAAGAAAAGCATAAACAGAAGAGTAATTGATAGGATTCTCCATTCCTTGAAATTGAAAAAGACAGTTTCTAAGAAATATATTCTGGACTTCTAAGTAGATGCTTAGACTATTCTGGTTGCTTCTTCTTTTGAAATTATACTTTTAGTAGAATTTGTGTAGATGCTAGACTTAGTTATTCTATTTCTGCCCTGTCAATATTCCATATGAGCCAATCCCTTAATAAATCTGTTCTTATTTTGCAGCTGGCTGATTGCCATTCTGGCTCAGTTGAATCCTCTCTTTGGACCACAGTTAAAAAGTGAGACAATCCTGTATCTGAAGGAACACTGGCCTTAACACTTATTTCCATGTCTATGGCAGTATGAGCTAGGTAAACGCCATTTTGTTGTTGTTTTTCACTACATTTATATCTCCTTTTGTTCAAGGAATGAACATTGTTCTCCCTGTTCCATCATTATTATCACGCTAGTTCTGTGATTACTTTGTGTATGTGTGCAGCATATCCGAGATCAAAGCAATAACCTTGCTGAGGTTAGGATAGTTATTGCATGAGATGAAACCAACTCACTTTGCTGAAAAGATTGTAATAATAAATCCTGTTTTTGCTAACAACATTATTATGTAAAGGAAAAGACTTAGTTTTTCAGACTTGGCTTCTAGAGTTTGATTGCAGTTCATCAGACTTTTAGCATTAACACTGAAAGAAACTGGAATTGTGTTAGTCACTGATTAAAAGAGGTTGAAGAGAACAGTCTGGTGAGAGAAGGTTGATTATGGAACAGAAGGCCAAGGAGAGGACTAATGGAACTAACCAGTGGAATTGGTATTCTGGCTGCCAGAATAGAATAGTTTCTCTTTTGATCTGTTGATAGATTGCCCTAATATAGTGTGCTATGTGAACATAGCAACTGTATAATATAAACTGAGGTTGATGTTTTTGAGCAGCTCATGAACTCAACCAAAACAGAGATATTGTTTTGTACCTGTTTCAAAACCACAATAAAAGAGGTTTCCACTTATATAATTTAATTATGGTTACTTTTCATATTTAATTCTTCTGTGATTCTTAACTTCATATTATTACTTTTCAGTTGAGAAAGAATGGGTATTTTCTTTTACATTACAGAAACTTATAACATTTTTGATTGTTGACAATATCTGTGTAAACTGAATTCTAAACTTCAAATTGACATAAAGGATTTTTACTAAGCATACACAGAGTTATCAAAGAGAACTTCAAAAATGGGCAGTGTGATGTAATTAGTTTGCTTATTGAGCCGAATATTAATTATTCTGAGCCAAGAAGGCAAATCAGTCTCCTTTCTAAAGTCAGTGTATCTTGTTAATTCAGGAGTACTTTTAATCATTGCTACTTGCAAGACTAAAGTATTCATTTTATTTGTCTTTTAAAAACTAAACAGAATAGAAGTGCAGCCATGCCACTTGTCTTGAAGCGCGTTGTATGGGATGTGTGCTCGTTTCTCAGATCCAGAAGCTAGGGAGTATTACTTATGGGAATCTGGGAGCTGAGCAAGATTGTTGATCATCTGAGCAGAAGTGGTTGGTTCCTTTCAGTGTTTTGGGCGTGGAATGAGATTTGCCACACAAATTATTACAGAAAGGATTACACCAATCCATGAACTTGGTTTCTGTTATAAATGATTATATTTCAGTTTAGAAAACTTGTTTGTGCCTTTTACTTCCAGAACTCTTTCCCTGAATATCTGTCATTTGCTCTGTTGGAAACAGCTGAGGATAGATGTTATGCTTTTAATTATGTTTTTTTTTTCCTTTGAAACAAAGCTCCAGTGTTTTCAGATCAGACATGGAATGAATTTGGGTGATGACTCAGGATTGGGGTTGTAGCTTTATTTCCTTTTTAACATTTTAGTCGTTCATAAAAGTCAGTGATCATGCTGTGCCTTACAAAGAGAAGCCTTAGGTGACAAAGCAGCGATCTTTGTGGCATATTTGTTATAGTGAATTTGTTCCTTGCAGATAACAACTTTGACTTGGAAGTACTGGAGTGTCAACAAGAGAATTGGAATTAGCTGGAGAGACAGGATCTTAACCTTATTAGTCAAAACTAATATTCTGTCACTAGGTTCGCTTTTAATTTTAGACAGCTTTTTTTAAAAAGAAGAAATGTCAGTAGGTTACAGCTGACTGTTAATTTATATACATATATTGTTGTATTTAACGAAGGATTAGCAATTGTGTTGAAGGCAAAAACTAGTATTTCAAGGCCCAAATGGTACTGCCTGTTAAAATAAAACTTTTTTTGGAACAGTTGTAGTATCTTGAATATTAAAGTCTTCTATCAGCCCCACCCTCAAGAATCTTATAATTAGTTGACTTTTGAATTAAAATGCTTCTGAAATAAAATAAACTGTTTTTCTCTCTTTATAGGTTATGATAAAGCTCCATTGATTGAACGATGCCTTTAATATATTTTGAATCCATCCACATCTACCTTAATGCCTTTGTTCTGTTATGAAGAATATTTAACTCAGACTTTTTAATACTCCTGAAGTGCCTAATGGGTATTTTGTACCTGATTTCTGTACAATTTTGCTTGAATTTCAAGTGTTACAAAATGTTCCATCATTCCTATGATGATGGCTAGGTGTACTGAGAACACCCTGTATCCCACCAAACAAACCTGGAATAAATTTCTATTCTGTTTAATTTTCTGGCTTTCCTTGGGCTGTTATTTTTGCATAAATATATAGAAACATAAGTTTTGGATCACTTATTTATGAGTTCATGAGTTTTAGAGTGCTGTGGAATTAGTTTTACTCAAATGCCTCTCAGTGAAGTAGTTTAGTGACCACTTACCTAGGCTACTCCTCTGTAGCTTCATTGATGATATCCTTCCTCTTACAGATATACCTGCACATCAGAAAATCTAGATCTGATGTCCAGTGTTTTCTCAACCTTATTTTCTCAGATTTAACTAATTCTGGGGCCTAAATAACATAGTAAAATATGAAAATGTGAATAGCTTCATTGGATTTATAGAGAACTACAGCAGAACACTGTAAAAGCTGTGCCCTAAAGTCCAGTGTAATTATGTCTAGGTTACAAATAATATGGCCAGGAATTTCAGCATTTATATATGGAATTAGTTAAGGTTACCAGTATTTGTTATATTCAAAATTAAGTTATAGAGAGATCTACATTAAATAACGAAAATGTTTGTTTAAGTCAGATCAGAATTTACAGATAATGGAGAAATACTGGTGATGGTTGATTGGTCAGAGTTGAGTGAACTGTGTATCCAATTTGAAGGAAAAATATGAATAAATTGTCAGATATAAATGATAATCCATTGCAAGTGGTAACCATGGATACACTTCTAAAACGATGTGATGCCCATGTGGAAATACTGCATAGGGGCTGCTAAGCTTTCTGAAGACGGTCATGAACCAAATCCTAGGGTGAGCCCATACATGCGTGTACATCCCTTGTTTTCTCATCTCTAGACCATCTGCCTTAGCATATATGAACAAACTTCACTGAAGAACATTGTTAGAGCTAATAAGAAAATTTTGTTGCAGCATTTTGATCTCTGAAGGTCTATTTTCACATATTTGGTAAAAACTACAGATGACTAAATCCTATGTTAGGCTGTCATTTGGAGAAGCAGAGGCCTCCTCTGGATTAATCTGTAGCTTTGTCCTTACAGTGAAACAATTTTGCAACCTCTGAGCAGTAATTGCTTTCAATAGTTCAGATTCCATAGGCTAGAAATACTAGATCCTCAATCCTGCAACCAGGACTTGTGCAGCTGAAGATAGTTGCACAAGGGGCTGGCCCTGAGAACTCTCATCCTGACCATCGCCCAGCACTTGCAAAACAGCAGGACTATACATCCTTCCGCATCTGCATCTCTGGGTTTTAAAAATGCCTCTGGATTAGAGCCAGTTTCTAGGTCGACACCTCATCATAACACTGAAGTAAGGCTGCATGATCGAATCAGTGGGCCCACCCAGGGGTGTCGGATTGCAGCTCTCATTATCCCAAAGGAGTTTTGCAAGACTGGAGGCAATTTAGAGATCACTAGAAATCGAGCTGGGACTGAATACAATCCGGCCCTTTAATTCTCGCTCCATGGACGAGCGGCCAATGCAACTGCAGCTTGCAATTAGGAGCTGTCATTCGTAGCCCCCCTCCCCCGTTGAATTCCCGCCGCCGTCCCCGTCAGCTGAGCAAGAACCTTCCCTTCCTTCTCCCCGCCCTTCGGTCCGTCACATGAGAGGGGAGACCAGTTTCTGCGGCCGCTGATTGGCCCTTGGCTCCTTACTTTTTGATTGGTGGCTTTGGCTCCTTACTTTCTGCCTCGGCTTGGCTCTTCTCGCCCTTCCCCCCCCGTTTTTAAAGCCCACGTGATGGGGGCGAGTCACGCGATTTCCGGGAATCCGTCAGGAAGGGACATAAACAAAACAAACCCCAGAGCGGCATGGAGGGGCCGGGCCAGCGCTATAGCCCCAGCAGAAGCTGGGACCCGAAGTGAGACGTCCTCTATCCCCCCGCTGGGTCGGGGCGTCAGGTGAGAAGCCACGAAGGGAGATGAAAGCCGCTGAAGCCCCGACAGAGAAGGAGGTGGGGAGGGGGGAGAGAGAGAAGTTTGGGGGGCCCCATGCCCCCCGCGCCGGGGCGGAAGAAGGCGGGGGGCGGGGAGAGCGACGATCCCGGCAGGTTCTTGTATGAGCTGAGAAACCCTTCGGCGGCAGCAGGATGCGGCGGCTCTGGCGGGAGGGAGGCGCCGAGGGTCCTTGCTGCTCCTAGGGCGGGAGGAGGAGGAGGTTGAGGTTGAGGTTGGTTTAGGATGGAGTCTGCTGAGAACGGCGAGGTCATCTTCGTGGGGGGAGAGGAAGGTGCTGTCCTTCCGCAGCGTGGCTTGGAGAGGAGACCCGGGGCAGCTGCAGTGAGAACTGTTGGCGGAAGGGTTAGTTTAGGCAAATGGGCTGCGTTTGCCTGAAGTTAAGGTAAAAGAGCTTTCGGTCTTTTAATTCTGGAAGTGACATGCAGGGTGGACGGCGGGAACATGCTCGATTCTTCGGGGCGCTCGCCCTAGGTGGAAAGGGACATTGAAAGAAAAGGGGGCGTGTGCTTGCTTTCCTTTCTCCTCAGACTGCAGAGGAGCTTGGGGAATTCTTTGTTTATAGTCTCCTTTTCCATGTAAAGTGAAGGAGGGACTTTAGGCTAGGCGTTTTTCAGGCATCGGTATTGAGTCCTTGGATTAATTTAGTGGTTCACTTTTGTAATGGATTGTCCCATTTTAACCTCGTTTTCCAAAAACTGGACTTATGCGTTTATAACAGTAGGAAGGAGAGACATGGGGAAGGAGGAGACCTACCTATTGGTTCAATTTTGTGCAGGCTTCTGCATGTTTCGCTTATTACTAGGGCATTTGAAAGAAGGCTCTGTCAGCTGTTATAAAGGGTACGCTGAAGCCTTGTGGGGTCCGTTTGGTTCGGTTCAACCTTCTCCATTTCAGAAGACCTGTCTGTGTTATGTACGGACGAAAATATTCTCTCGTTTTTGTTAATAAGAAAAAAATAATCTGTTAAGATTAAACACTGTTGAATAGCCGGCGAAATGGTGAGAGAGCTAAGTGGTCGAATAATTTCATATGCTTCAGATCGTATTGAAACCCGAAGGCTACACATATTAATATTTAACGTTTACCCCAATTTTATCGCCCGCTTAGTCTGCATGGGAGGGAAGTGAAACATTCAGGGTATCTGGCTCAGCCCTCGTGGTTTTTGTTGTGTTTGGTAATACCGGCGAGTGGAGGAAGCCAAATAGTTGGCGTGGAGTCCAAGATAAAGGAGTGTGCTTCAAAAAGAACAGGCATTGACGGAAAAGGGAGAAAACCTCTCCCTTCGGTCTTGCAACGCTGAATGGTTGGATGGGGTGTGTGAGGAGTCCTTGTGTGCATTGCAACGCTAGGAGTTTGTCAAAGTTCGGTTGTAGCCCTAAGGAGGAAAAGGGAGGCATCTGAGATTCACCACCGCCACCCTCTTTTAGTGCCGATACCTCTTCTTTGTGACCCCCTGGGCGGCATACAAATATTTATAATAAAATAAGAAGAAACCCCACCCAAGCCGCATTGATAGGCTACAGGTATCTTCTCTCTCCCCCCCCCCCTCCCTTTAAGTAACTTTGTAGCTCAGGAATGTTTTTTTGCCCTCCGGGATGCGATGCAAAGGGCTGCCCGGCTCTCTTCCCCCTCGTTTGCTTCGGGACGGGCGTGGGCCGGCGGAGTTCTGATTAGTTCGGAACCTCCAGAAAGTGATTTGTTTACATGTCGCGTCATTCTAACTTGAGAGAGGCCGCTAGTCAGAAAGAACGACAGCGGGCGCGCCCAATGGCGACAGAGTTTCGAATAGAACAAGCCAATAGGATCACGGGGGGGCGGAGCAAAGCGACAATTTGTTCGAGTGTGTTTCGGTCCTGTTTGGTGGAGCGGCCATATTGGATGGGAGGTGTGTTAGTGGATCAGCCTGATGAAGTGGATTGGCGGGATCCGAGCACCGGAATATTAAAAAAAGCAGTTAGAATTGAGGGGTGATAAGGAAGAAGCTAATGCTGAGAAGCAACTCCATATATGCATACTGTAGAAGTGGCAGGCAGTGAGCAGGGCACCTTTCGATAGCATAGGGAGAAAAGTTCTAGGTTCCATCATTACTGCCAAAGTGCAAGAAGACTGAATAAAAAGTAGGCAGGACATAGTTTGTTTTGTGCTAACATCTTTCCTTGGGTTAATAGGTGCACTTCAAATACAGAATCACCTTTCTATTACTATTATATTTTGATTAGGTAGATGACTAGTTGAGAAATAGCAGACTGCCCACCTTTGAGAAGTTTTACTCCGATGATGAAGATGAAAGTAAAGGCAGGTAGCTCATTGAACTGATGGATCTTCATTACAGGACCTTTTGTTCAACTGGTCCCTGAAAATGGTGGGTATTTGGGGTGGGGCTTCTTTTGCAAGCAGGACCCAGACTGTGGAATTTTGTCCTGAAGAAATATTACTAGTTTAGATAAGCAATAGATTGTTTAGTTTAATTGCATTTTCAACACTGCTTGATGTTATCCTTTGTAACTTTAATTTTGATTGCAACTTGTAGAATTTAAAGTATTTTTTTCTGCATCTGTTTTAAGAGGTGATGGTTCTGCTATAGATTTAAATCAGACACATCCATTCTAAAACAAGCATACTCTTACTCAGTCCCTAAGCTATTCATCCTTTAAAGATTTAAATCTTGAAATGAGCCCAGAAAACAATTAGCAACCAGCACATATTTTTCCAGTGTTATTGGATTATGATCTCAGTAGCGTAAATCTAGCTGCATTTTGCATTAGTTGAAGCTTCCAGAGGCTCTTTAAATGATAGTCCTATATAATATGTATTGCAAATGTCTAAATATGATGTAACCAGGGGCAGGATAATGGTCAGCTAAGCCTAGAAAAGGTTGAAACTAGTGCACTGAACATAAATTCACTCCTAGGTGCTCAGAAACTAGAGATGGGGGGCATCCTAAGGTATCTAGTCCAGAATTGGTTAAATCCTAATTCATGAGTAAACTTTATTGAGCATTCAGATTATCAACCATGTTTTTGGCATTATTGTTCGGTGTCATCAATACACTGGTGCGATCTCACTTTACAGTTCCCAATTACTTATCCAACAGCTTGTTTTTAAATAATAATTGGGCCAAAACTGAACCCTGTAGGATGTCAAAGGATATGGTATCAAACAATCTCCCAGTATGCCAGACATGATTCAGTAGGACTGAAACTGTTGCTGCTATATAGATCTAACTCTGCTAGGTGATCAAGACAGATATCAGGGCTAATAATACAAAAACCTCTGAGCATCCAGAAGAATTAATAGGGCTGCACTTGCATTATCTACTTCCTTTCGTAAATTTTTAACCAAGACAATCAAAACAGTTCCATCCATAAGTTATTGAAATGAATACAGATTATCAATACTGTATACAAATCTAACTGGAGTTGTGATGCCACCACCTTCTTGATCTCACAATCAAGATATTCCTTTTCCTAATACACTTGAAGTCCAAGTGATGTTTTATTACATTTTTATGGCAAACACTGAGATATTGTTCAAAGCTAACCAATTTTTAATTGCACTGATACTTTCATTGTCAGCTCTGCCATATGGACAATAATTGTTGCATATGGTGTGCAGTTTCTAAAACAAAAATGAGACATGAAGATCAAATTCTTCCTTTGCACTATGAAACCTCAAGATTCTTTGAACTTTTTGCTTTCTTTTAGTCCCTACTTTAGTATTTTCAATTAAGCATTGGCAGAATCCAATAATATGTCATTAATTCTTTTGTGTTGGTATTTTTGCAACTGTAAAATTAATATTTTAAAAAACACTTTAAATTATTAAATAGTAATTTAACAATGTACTGTAGTATTCCTTGCAGAAGCAATATGAATAATAATAGTTTAAGCCTGACATCTTAAAACTTTTATTTATTATAAGGTGGGGGAACTGTCCAGCTGCTACATCAGATTTGTATATTTTCTTGGTTTATTTAAGTCTCCACAACTTGTAATCCATTAATGCAGGAAGTTGTGTATTCTGACCTTTCAAAGGCTTGAGGCCTCAGGTGCAACCTTCAGCTTCAAACATAAGCCACATTCTTAGCAGGCAACATGAGATTTGATGAATGAGAGATTGTGCTAGTTCATATTAATGATTAGTTTTCAAAACAGAGAAACCTTACTAGGGAGCTGATCATGGAAAATATTCAGTACTGCTGAAAAATCAAAGAAATAGAGCCTTCAGTTCTTTTATTCTTTGTGGCCTGATAGGATGCAAGACAAATTTAGCCTCTGCTAGAACTTTATCTCGTAACAGCAGGGCTGTGAGGATGCTTCAGTACACATAACAATGTGAACAGAATATACATTTTAACCACATAAATGCCAGCCCTGAAAAGCTGAGGAATGCTCTAACTATTGATGAATCTCCTGCTTCACCTGTGATACTTCCTAATACTTTTTCAGGAAAGTTTATTGATAAGATGTACGTTATATAATATATCTATACTATGTCCTATTTGTAATGTATTGTGAGGCTGTACTAGGGAGGGGATTTTTTCATATCAAAATAATTCCTTTGTCTTGGCTGATATCTCTTAGGCCTACAACAAGAAACTAATCCCCAGCTTGGAAATAGCAAGTCTATGAAGCAATCAGGGAGAACCAGTTTGTGAAAAATCAGCTTATTCACTTATTCTTAGATGAAAGATCTCAAGTATATTGATGTAGAATTGAAAGTTAAGAACTGATGCAAGAAAAGCTATATGTTGGGGGTAAAAATTACATGAGTACACTTTTATTTTAATTGCTGTATAGGGCTCTGAAGCAGGAAATAATGATAACCTGTCCAAAAATAGAATGCAACAAAACATTTGCATTGTAAATTGCAAGCTGATTTAACCATTTGTATTGTGTATTGAAAAACAGTATGCACTTTGATTAAAAAAAAACAGCAAAAATATTTTCCCTCAACTTTTAGTTTTGTTACAGAGGTACACAACCTTTTTGGGGCTAAAGATTACAGTTAGCCTTTAAGTAGTGTGCTTGGGGCAGCACTTCAAAAAATGAACAGGACCAGGGCATTAATAAATAAATAAAATTACAATATAATTTAATCATATTACTTTCCATGTATTTTAAAATGTGTCTATATCACAGTAAATATCAATCTATTTAATTTTGCAGCAATTGTTGAAAGGTCTCCAGAGTTAAACACAAGTTCTTCAATATGGCTAAATAATCTGAGGAGAAATCTAGGTCCTACCTTATATACCAACCAGGCTTTTCAGTGGTGGAAGAATGACACATCCAGGGTCATTCAACTTTTAACTTACCAATACATGTCATGAGTGTTCCATACATGCACTTAGTTCTCTTCCCCCTTCCCCGCAAAAATTGGTGACCCCTGTATTAAACAATGTTTACACTGGAGAAGCTAAGGCAACTAAAGTTTGAAAACTCCTGTGAAGAAAAAATAACTCTGAGCATTGACGTTACAACCCGAAAGAAACCCCAAATCACAATTATATTTTGAAAGTAAATTTGTATCGCACTGAATGTAAATTCTTCTCCAGATTCACTGCCTTTGTTTTCTTACAAAGTTGCTATAGTTTTCACTATACAGTAGTGAAGAGATGGTTGTGTTTCTCTGGGAGTTGTGATGCATTTAGCAGAATGGTAAATGAGCTAAGCCTTTGCATTAATTTAGAAAAAAATTCCCAACCATCCTGTGCTGAGAGTTATGTAAATTCCAGGTTGATACTGTACAAATAGTATTTAGGATTATTAGATAACTGTTCAGTTCCAATTGTTAATAGCTGCCTTCGGTAGGCCTGTCATTTATGGACTGTAGGACCTCAGATGATCACTAGATAGCAGCAAAGACAATTTGCAACTATATGCTGTCATCTAGTGATCATCTGGAGCTTGCAGCCCTGATATGTAGCCAGGTCTCAAAACTAATTTTTAGAAAGAAGAGCTTATTCTGCAAATTATGCCTGAACTATACGAGGAATCAGTGTAGCTGTTAACATATCATGTTTAGCTGGTCCAGTTGACAGCTTAGTAGCTGTAATTTTTGCAGCTTCCGAACAAACTCACATTTCACTAGCATAACTTGTGTCATTTTGTGTGAGATGGGTAGCTATATAAATGTGATAAATAAATAAATAAATAAATAAATTGACTTCTCAGCAGCTTTCGATACCATCGACCATGGTATCCTTCTGGATTGATTCAGAGTATTGAGGGTGGGGGGCACAATGTTGTGCTGGTTCACCTCCTTTCTCTGAGGTCAATTCCAGTCAGTGGTGATTGGGGAGGAGACACTACAGTGTAGGGTGCTGCAGGGGTCAGTGCTCTCTCCTCTCCTATTCAGCATCTACACGAGGCTGCTGGGTGAGCTCATCCGTCGCCATGGGATGAGGTATCATCAGTATACTGATGATACCCAACTGTACATCTCCACTCCTGGCAAATTAAGTGATGCTATGGATGTTTTATCCCAGTGTCTGGAGGCTGTGGGGGTATGGATGGGACAACCCTGGCAAGACTGAATGGCTTTGGGTTTTGAGGCCCTCCAGTTCTAGGAGTATACCATATTTGGTGTTGGATGGGGTTGCATTGCCCCAAACAGACCCTGTGTGCAATCTAGGGGTCCTTCTGGACTCACAACTCCTGATGAGCAGGTGACAGTCATGGCTAGAAGGGCCTTTGCACAACTTGGTATTGGGCGCAAGTTGTGCCCATTCCTAAATTGAGGGGCCCTACTCATGGTCACTCATGCCCTGGTCACCTCCCTGTTGGACTACTGCAATGTGCTCTACATGGGGCTGCCTTGAATAGTATCCAGAAACTTCAGCTGGTGCAAAATACAGTGGTGCGAGCAGTTATGTGTGTTTCTGGAGAACACATTACACCTCTGCTTCACAAGCTGCATTGGTTACCAGTTTGTTTCCGGGTCCAACACAAGGTACCAGTGTTGACCTTTAAAGCCCTTCATGGCATGAGACCAGGCTATTTGAGGGACCATGTCTCCCTGATTTCATCTGCCCATCCAGCAGAGATCTGGTGGGTTCTGTCATCTAGGGAGCTATGTTTAGCAGGCCCTAGGTGGTGGGCCTTTTCTGCTGTGGCACCCGTATTGTGGAATGTTCTCCCCCCTGAGGTGAGGTTGGCTTCATTACTTTTGAGCTTCTGAAGGTCCCTCAAGACCTCAGGGGATGGGTGAATTTGTGAGGTGGCTCCATTACTTTTTTTTTTTTTGGTATGAGCTCTGTTGTTATAGTTTTTAATTTTTTTTAATAATGTAATGATTTTAGGTATTTGTTATTGTTTTAGTTCTGTTGTACACCGTCCAGGGTCACTGGCTTTGTGAGATGGGCAGCTACATAAATTAGACAAATAAATAGAATAAATAAATAAATAATAAAATTATTACTAATACATGGATATCACTGAGCAGATTGGGATTGGCAGCATGTTACTCTCCAGATGTACTTTCCACAATACCTTACCATTGTTTTTGGTGGCTGGAGTTGATGAGAGGTATCCAAAACATTTGCAGGGCACTGGATTCCATATCCTTCCACTAAATTATATTTGTTCAGGAGGAGTTACACTTGTCTCACCATTCAAAAGCGTTTTGTATTATGCAGACTATTTGAGCCTCTGTCAACAGTATTGTATACTTGGCCCTCATCCAATTCATTACCAGTTCAAGCATCTGCACTACTTGTAGGGAAAAAAGAAGAAATGCATTCAAGTTATTCTGTCTGGCATGGTCATGTAGATTGGGTAAAGAATCAATGACCTCTCAGACATTGCTGAATTACAGTTTCCAACATCCATCACTATTGACATGAACGATAGAAGTCACAAAACCAACCATATTTAGATAGCCAGAGATCCCCAATTCATTGTATGCTTAACAGACTACCATAAATGGCCTTTAAAGCTTCCTTAACTTTGTTGGATCCAAAACTATACAGTAATTGATTTCAAATTACTTCAAAAAGTTCTGCTGGTATGCAAATACAGTGGTGTTAAAGAAGTATAATTTCAAAAGTGCCATCAGTCAGCCACAGAGTTGGCTCAGTACTGAGTTTCATATATGTTGCATGGAGCTTGCTCTGAGCTATCTGCTATTTGTATCCTGGTTTACTAGAGGGATGGGGGTGACAAAGCAAGTAGAGAAATAACTACAGCACAGATAACAGTAAACTCAGAGCTAACCATGTCAACAGGGAACTTTATTGTCAGATATATAAAGCTGAAAGAGGGATACTCTATCTATCCTAGTTCATCCAGGCTCAGAGATACTAGCCTGATCATAAAAGAGAGTATATTAAGCATTAAGTGCTTTTGCAAAAAGCTGATGGGATGAGACCTGGTTGGTATTTGCATGGTAAGTCACCAGGACGTCTGAGGGCTACAGTCTCAACTGGAAAATGAATAGAAAATTTCAGAAGATGGGATTGGTAAATCATCAAGAAAACTTGAAATGTTCATGTCAGTGTCACTCAAGCTTGTCCCAAAGAATTGTATCTTGGATACAGTTGGATACAATTGGATGGCAAGAACCAATTTACAGAGCAGTTTCAGTTACTTTGGTTGGGGAAAAAAATCCTTTAAATATTTCCCCTTTTCTGTAATGATTGGAAAAGGGGTATATTCTACCTCCCTCAAGTTGATGGATGCTAGATTTCCTAGGTATGTCTCGATTAAGCCTGTGGCAGTAGATGGTAAAGTCAATAATACATTAAAGTGCAAGTATTGTTTTTTTTTTTAAAGAAACTTGTACTAGCCTTTCATTTTCAGATCGTGTTTCGATTTCACTTTGTGCCCTAGCTTTCAAATATTTTAGGGGAAATGGCTAGTGCTGTTTGTTAGAACAAGGGTAAATTCACCATTAGTCTTTCTGTACAGTTTTATTTCTACAGCATTTCTGTTCTTCAGAGTACTTTCACAGTGATTGTATCCCAGTGACATTGCACTTGTGCTTTTCCAGACTGTTGCTTACCAATAAATTCTCACTTCACAGTTATGAAGGCTTTAAAAATAATTGGAATATGTAATTCTGCTTCAAAATGGAATTTTAGTCATTATAAATGCTGATAGGAAAATCAATACAATTTACAGAAAAATATCTTAGTATGCAGTATTTCCCTAGGATAATGAATGATTTATAAAACTCTGCAGAATATTTTAAGCAAGTCCCCCAAATGCAATGTAAAATAAAGGTAAACCCACAGTGGAAAACCATTGAATTTATACAGACAAATGGATTATTAAAATTCAAGATGAAACAGATATGGAGAAGATGAGCAAGAAAGATTAGTTTGAAAGCATCAGGTCAAATTTCCGAGTTTTCTCTCTTACTGATTACATCTTTCCTCTCATCAGAAATGGATTTTCATGTTTGTTTGGTTTTTTAAAGGAAAGGTATCAGGCCTAGGTACTTGTATGATTGAATATTATGTACTTATTGTTATGTTTTCCCATATTCCTATTCCCTGTGTGAACATCCTTGCTTCTTCTCACCATTCGTTTTTACCTTTAGGATTTAGTGTTTATTAACTTTAGTACTTTAATATTGGTGGTATTTAAGATATTTATTTTATTTTAGGCTTAAACGTTGCTATAGTTGTCTATGATTCACAGCTAGTAGCCATTTATAGCTTAAACCTTCATTTACATTTCTCAGGTCTTCTCTTGAATCAGTCTAAATTGGTGGCTATCAAATTCTTATGAAGTTAATTCCAGACGTGTACGCATTGTATAAAAAAGTACTTCATGCTATTAATTGTGAATCTCCCCTCATTTATTTACTGTGAATTAGCCTAAGTTCTAACATTGTGAGAGAGGGAGCAAAACCCCTTCTATTTATTTTTCATATCTTGCATAACTCTGTATACTGGTATTATGTCTTCTTTTACCCGCGCGCTAAAAAGATACAATCAATATAATTTCTCTATAGTGGATAATGGCTTTATTCCCATAATAATTTTGGTTATCTTTCTTGCACCTTCTTTTAGCTTTACAATATCTTTTCAGAGGTATAGTGACCAGAACAACACTTCAGATGGGCTTGCTATCTCATATATTTGTGGAAAAAAGGCCTTGGACATAATTGTTAAGAAGCATAATTTCTAGATAATTAACTAGGTGCCTTCTAGATGTATATGATACAATTCCTGTCATGCCTGCTCACTGGCTATGCTGGGGAGATCATAGTTGTACTGTCAGGGATTCTCTGTGCCACTGGAGCTAGAATAAATGTCATAATGAAAGTGGAGACCCTCCACAAACTGAGAGAGGAGGTATAAAAATGAGCTGTTCATTGTCAGCTGTGATAACTGATATATTATAGACTAGTATTAAGCACAAGCTATACACAGAAAAAGATCTTTCTATAAATATTGTTCTCAAGAGTTTGAAAGGCCATCTTCTGGAAGTCAGTTTAAAAAAATTAAGGAAGTAAGAACTCTGGAATCAGAAAAGTGAACACTTTCCTATTCTTCTTAAAAAAACTATTGTTTTGAACAAAGAATTCTCATAGTCCTTTGAAATTTCAATAAGAAGAAAAAGAACATTTTCCTAGACTAAATCATCTGGGTGTGGTTTGCAATTGTTGCTTTTCCATTAAAACAGAAAGCAAACTGAAAATCAGATGGTTCAGGATGCTGCTGTGTTCACCTACTGAAGCAGTTTAAAGGATTCAAGCAGGGTGATTGGAGCAGTCAGAACAAAAGGATATGGAATCCTACTTAGACTTAAATCCGTGCTACAAACAATTAGGGATTTTTTTTTTCCTTGCAGTAATTAGTGAAAGTAGACATTATGGTTACCTATATTTCTCATTTTCCTCATAGCAAAAATTTCAGATGTGTCTCTCTTTTTCTTGCATTACAAGTAGTACTTGCAGTTGTTCTCTCAGGAGCTTTTATCCTCCTTTGCATCTGATGTTGCTATGGGGGGGGCGTATGAGCACAGTACCTGTCTGGTTTTTAAAGGCCTGCATCTTTTGAACCAGCTGCACAGTCCCAAGAAAAAAATGCAGAGTTGCAGACAGGTGCTGTATTTGCACTTCCTTGTATTCCAGTGGACCTTTTTGGAATCGAATCTAAAGCACTTCACAGCTACAAAATCTATGTTAATTACTAACCTATAAATAAATAAACATACACATACACTGCCTTGTGCAGTGCTGCTTAGTTAACTGAACTGGATCCTCTGTGATTCAGAACTCTTTAAATTTTGATAATTTGTGTCTACACAAGTTACCAGGATTCTGTGAAGCCCACCCAAACTCCAATTCCTTTCATATTTAGTAATTCCAAATGACTGAATAGCACTTAATGTTTAGCAAAGGCAGATTTTCCCTTAAATAACAGTTAAATAGTAATATGAAAATTAATTGATAAAAAAGCTAGCAAAACTGCTGTAATTTTACTTTGCTTGGCAAGGCAGTAGTTTTAACACATTCAGTGATAGCTTCTGTGTATTAAACCATATGCCTTTATAGTCTTGGGGTTATAATCATATATCATCAATGCCTGCATAAATGCTTCAAGGGATACTTTTTCATGTCAGTAAGTATAGGAGAGGAACAACTTGCTAAGCAATGACTTAGTTTATAGCATTTTAACAGTTTCCATTCCAGTCAGTATATGAATGATTATGCAGAGTCGCTCTGCAGTGAGATGGGCAGTGACAAATTTGAAATATAAATAAATAAATAAATAAATAAATTTTCATGAAATAAATATAATTTATAGAATAAACATAGGTGATGCATATGGGCAGAACCAGGTGTGATCCTTGTGCTGTTTTGCTTGTCTATTATTGTATGGAACCAAATTTAATTATTTAATTTGGAATAATTTAGTTATTCCAGCACATTCACGTAAGCTTTCAAGCTGATCTGCAGCGTCCTTAAGTTTAAATGCAATATTTCACTACACTTGAAAAGAGAGACAACACAACATGTAAAGCATTTGTGAGCAAATTGAAACAGAATATTGGAACAACAGAAGTCAGCTTTAATTTACAAATATGCAGTTTTTATCTTGCCAAAAGGTAATTATGAGAATTATATTTTTTTATCTCACTGCAGGAAAAGCGACCAACTTAAAATATTTGTTTCAGTAAATTGATTTAATTGAGGCCTTTGCTTCTAGAGTCACTAATGAACAATGCCATTTCTGTATCCTAATAGAAAGTGCCACAGTACTGTGTAAGTTATTTTGCTAATGTTATCTTGCTGTGCTTAGTGTGCCTAGCTCAATTGGTGCTGTGTAACAACCTGCCCAAAATCTTAATCATCAGGTTTGTCAAAATATAGCTGCTATAGGTAGAAGTTCTAAGAAAATTTAATTCTTTATAAAAAGGCTGATCTAAGGGAGAAGTTTTATTGGAAATATATAGTTATTAGGATTTGTTTTGTTTTCTTATTCTGTTACATCCTAATGTGCTGTTTCACTGAATTTTTATGGAGAATTATTCTTACTATGTACAAAGTTGTCATCCAGTTATTCTACTTTATATGCTTAATTTATGGGTGTTTATTCTAATGAATTTTAGATCATCTTCATAAAAGTTTACTCTCCCTTTCCAGTACTGTAATAAGCAGTAGTAGAACAATATAAAGGCTTCACAAAACACCACAATCATAAAGTAACAGTAGAACATTAAAAACACAACAAATGAAGCCAGTAAAACATTAAAATAATAGCAGTAGCTCAATCAATTACTTCTGCATAATCATTCATATACTGACTGGAATAGAAACTCTTCAAACTGTTTGGAAACTTGATATGCATATTCAGATAATTTTTATACTTTATTTTTTTGGAATCATATTTGGAGGTATATGTTTTCTTACACTTGAAAAAATAGCTTTACACATTATAATAAAAGGTGGCTATGCTTTTATGATTCTGCATGACATGTGCCCCTCTGAAGGTAATTCTGTTATATTAGGAATAATTATACAAGTAGTTATATTCTATTCCATAATGACAAAATGGCCAGTCATCAGCAAAGGCTGAAAGCATAATCAGTTGCTTCTGCAAAGTCATAATGAGCAGCTTCTCCTGTGTGTGGATGTGGATTCTTCTCAATCTATAGGAACATTTACTTTCTTGTGACACACAGTGCCAGTTATTGTAGAAGCATAAACATTTGGCCCATGTTAAAATATTCATCTGAATATTAACATTAGGCTGAAGCAGTTCCATCTGCTGGTTCTACTTTGATACTCATTAGAATATTGAAATGTGGCTTCCTGAACCAATTTCACATCCTGGTAACATACAGTTTGGTTTACATTCAGTGTGGGCAGCCTTTGAAAACAACTGAGAAACAGCCATTAATTCTGAACACAAAACTATGTTACAGAGCAGAGCTAGATAAAGGAAACATATTCTAAAACAACTGCACTGGCCACTTGTTTGTTTCCAAACATAACTCAGAGTGTTGATACTAATATCTAAAGCCTTAAAGGACCTGAAAGCAAGATCCCTTGCAGCAGTAGTTTTCAGCTGATGGTACTCATACTACAGGTGTGTTTAAAAAACAGTCTAAAATGTGCAAGTCGTTGAAAGAAACAAGTAGATTTGATTATTTAGGATGAAAGACTGAGAGAATTCATGAGGCTGATGAGTGATTCTAAATGTGGAATAGACCATTTTTTGTAGTATCAGTGATGGATCTTAGGAAAAAAATGACAATAGAAAAAAGGGAAAAATGTAAAAGAAATAGAATGGAAGTAGAACAACTGCAGGAATAGAAAGTACAAATCCTATATGAAAAAGTATTAGATTAGATTAGATTAGATTAATCGCCAACACAATCCAAGTAGGCATAAGAAAAGATTATGTGGAAGCTGCTTGGAACAGAATTACTTTACAAATTGCCTCTGAAATCTATGCAATTATGCTAATAGGAAATATGAAAAAAGATAGGATGAAGAGAAAGAGGCTGTGGATGAGAGATGGATGTAAAAATGATTGCAGCAAAAAGGAGGACTAAGATAGTTGTGTTTGATATGGAAAATGGAGTGAATGATTGCAAGTTGTACATCAGTGGAGAAAAACTGAAGGAAGTAGATGGATTTGTGTTCTTAGTAGCATGTTTACTAACTAAGCTAGGGAAAGTGGAGATATCTTAAGGCATGCAAATGCTGGTAAAAGGGTGTTAGATAGCACATGGTCTGTTGTGAAGAATGAGTGTTTGCTAAAAGAAGCCAAAATGGTTCTGAGATTGTGGTTTCGTTTAACCTAAAAGGAAATAGGATGACAGGTATATATGTATGTATGCATTTGATGTAAAATGATTTAATGGTTTTGTTTTCATTTCAGGCAGAAACTCCCCAGAGAAATAAGTATTCTAAGTAATCAGAGTAAAAATTTTCCTAGCAAAAAATCTGCAACTCACCATTGTATGAGTTATATGCTGCCTACTGACTCGGAAAAAAAGCTGGAACATAATTTGCAAGCAAGGAAAACAAAACATTTGGATTTGGATTTGGAGGATTTACCTGAAATGCCTCAGGTAAATGCCCAATACACACCAATACACCTAAGCAACTTTTAATACTTTTTCAAAAACAAAATAACAGCTTAAAAGAACTGTATGTAATTCAGTATCCACCAGTGCATCATGGTTATTCTTTCAAAAAATAGAACATACTTTGATGGATTGCTTAAAACAGGAATACATGTTGTTGGGAAAGAACATCAAAGAAAAACAAGGAAGAAAGCATGTATATCTTGCTACCACTTCTGACCTTAATGTTACAGAAGGATAAGAGATGAAGAGGGTAATTTTTGTTACAAATAAAACTAAAAAGTTTAGATGGCTACAGTATATTCTTATTTAATTACAAATATTGTAGATAGGGTAGAAAGATGTAGGGATCATATCTTCTGCAAACCCCTCATTTGTTTTGATAATTTTTATTGAATAAATCACAGTGGCTGGATTCACAGAATTTTCTAAGCCATAAATAATAATGGGTTCAGAAAAATGCTAAACCAAACTGGCTTAGCACATCTTGGGAACTCAGGCAGAACCATAATACACATATGTATAGGAAATGTTAAAAGGTTGTTAAGCTCAAATGTTTATTCTTGATCCATTGTAAGAATGAAAAAAATAGGAAAAGATGTAATGTTTGAAGGATTGATATTTTTGTTTTGTTTTATAATAAAATTGGGAAGTTTTAAGTTCTAAACTAATATTAATTTATTATAGCCTAGTGTGAGTGGAATGGACCCTCCTTTTGGAGATGCCTTTCAAAGCCACATGTTTTCAGAACAGACTCTGATCAGCACAGATCTCTTGGCTAACAATTCTGACCCAGATTTCATGTATGAATTGGTAAGCTACATTATTTTCCTTTAATTGCATGAAGCATATCTCGTTCCTAAAGAAACTCAGATGAAGCTACCCTTTGAAATCCTAAAAGATGCCACAGCCTCCCTTTTGATAATTTGTTCCATTTCTGCATTTTTCTTCCTCTTGGAATATAGTTTAAAACAATTATGAAATTATCATGTAGTAATACTTTATAAATATATTTGTCTACCATGTGTTTGATATATTGTATATATCTTGATTTTTATATTTGTCTAAAAATTGTCCTAATTTTGATCCTTTTCTTAAGCATATCAGCTTTATTATAATGCAGTGTGTATATAAAGTGTGTGTGTGTGCACACACACACACACACCAAAAGCCTATGTAGTTCTTTCATTTATAAATTTATATGCTACCTTTCAAAACAATAGTTTTCCCAAAGATGCTTACAGGATGCCTGCAAGATTTTTTCCCTCATGATAAAAGGAGGCAGTAGCTCTCTCCTCAGTTTCCTCTGCACTTGGTATTGAGAGTGATGCTCCCTCTCCTTCAGGATGTAGCATATAGCCATTCTGGCTAGTTACCATTAATATCCTTGTCTTTCCTAAGCGTATCAATTTTAAAATTATCTAGCAGTGGCTATCAGTTGTACCCAGTGCACAATTTCCATTTATTTCACACTGTTCAATTTCATTGGTATGTGTGTGTATACACACACACACATATACATATACACGTACATACACAGACACACACACATATACATACGAGTGTGTGTGTATGTTTGTGAGAGAGTTTGAGAGACAGAGATAACAGACATAGCAAAATTTGTATATATACATTTGCTATATCTTTTATCTCTGTCATGTGTACATTTTTAAATTATACCATATATGCTTTTACTCACATTTTTTCTAAACCAAATAGTTCCAAACATTGTAATCTTTACCAATTAGGAGATTTGCTTCAGACTTTTGATCATTTGGGCTGATGTTTTCTGCCCATTTTAAATATATTTTTAAATAATATAGTCTTTAATCAATATAATTAAAATAAAGCTTTTCAGAATCTGAATGTTATGGGATTAATTCAAGAAAGAATGGACTTCTTACCACTTTGTTTCTTGTTCTGATTCATTCAGGGTCTCTGATGTTTTATTGAGCTTTTAAGAGAGGAATGGTCTATAAGATACTAGAACTGATGAGGTGTTCCTATCGGCAAGTAAGCATTGAGATAAGCATAGGAATTGTTGACTCCCCAAACTCCCAAATGTTCAGAACTGATACACAGCATAGGCCTATGTATGTTCATTTGGAAAGTGCACTGGGTTCAATGAAACTTACTTTAGAATTACTGCTTTAAGTTGCTTTGTGTACTATTCCCTTCAAGGCTGATATATTTAATTATTAATTTCTTTTGGTCTTAGCTGGCTGATGGGGTGAGAATCTGGATAGAAAATGCATGAACTGTTATTGATATGCTTATCTGTATCTGCTTTAATAGGACAGAGGAATGGATTACCAACAGAGTTCCAGGGACAATCTCCTTTCTGTAGATGATTGTAAAGAATTTGAGAGCTTAGAGACTTTTACTGAGATTCTGGATACTGAAATGTCTTTCCCTGCAAATTGGGATCAGTGGGATACTTACTGTGAAGATTTAACGAAGTATACAAAATTAACCAGCTGTGACATTTGGGGAACAAAAGAGGTGGACTATTTGGGTCTTGATGATTTTTCAAGCCCATATCAGGATGAAGAGGTAATAAGTAAAACTCCGACTCTGGCTCAGCTCAACAGTGAGGATTCTCAGCCTGTCTCAGATCCACTGTGCTACCCAGAGTTGCTGTTCAATGCAAAACAAACCCAATTAACTTCTCTGCCAACCAAGAAAATTACAACAAGAGCAGCAGCCCCAGTTTGTTCATCAAAAACTGCTCAGGCTGAAGCACCTTTATCCGAATTTACTCAGAAAGCAAGCAAGGCCAATTCAAGCACACAAATCATGGTTAAGACCAATATGTACAATAATGAGAAAGTGAATATTCATGTTGAATGTAAGGATTATGTTAAAAAGGCAAAAGTAAAGATAAATCCAGTGCACCAGAACAGATCTGCCATGAACCAGGCAAATGCTGATGCTGCAAAAGAAAACACCTGCTACTGTGGAGCTGTAGCAAAGAGACAAGAGCAGAAAGGAACTGACCCACTTCAGAATCACAGTGCTCCTGTATTGCCTTTTAAAGAGACTCAGGCTCTGCTCCTCACTCCACCCCAGGAAACTCCAGGACTTACTGCTGAGAAGAGCAATCTCTCTGCTAGCACCTCAGTTTCAGATCCTTCACAGAAAAAAGAAGAACATAATTATTCTCTTTTTGTCAGTGATGGATCAGCTGATCAAGCAGGCAATGCTGACCCTGATGAGGATGAGGATGATGAGGAAGAGGTGGAGGATGAAGACCATGATGAAGGCTTTGGAAGTGAGCATGAACTATCTGAAAATGATGAAGAGGAAGATTATGAGGATGATAAAGATGATGACATCAGTGATACATTTTCTGAACCAGGTAATTAAATTCATATGATCTAGACCAGGGGTTCTCAAAGTATGGCCCGCCCGCCTGATTGGCCGCCGCTGCTGTCTGTCAGAAGCGGAAGTGTCGGGACTGTGTGGGGAGCTGCAGGCGATGCACGAGGAGGGAGATCGCAGAGCCGGACTATTCTGCATGACAGGTATGCCGGGTCCGGCGGCCCCCCAACATTCTGAGGGACCGTGAACTGGCCCCCTGTTTAAAAAGTTTGAGGATCCTTGATCTAGAGCCAAACTAATAAGCCACTCTTTTTGGAGATGTTTGCTGCTCTTGAAAGCATCACACACTCTAAAATTGAAAAATGAGTTTTTAGCTATATGGAACAACTTCTTGCTTAATGTAACTAAAGGAAGCACATTATGTGTGCTAGAATGCAACAGTGTTGTCTTAATGTCTTATATAACACTGGTGAGGTTGCTTTATTTTAAGGTACGCTGTAAACCATCAGCAGTATAGATAACAGCCTGTAAGGCTTCCATTTAGAGGGTTTTTTTTAACAATTTGGAAATGTTTGTGTCATATATAATAATTTGATGGGCCCTAATGACTGCCATGCTCTATGATCTATATGGAAATTTTTCCAGAAATAGTGTTTATCATTGTAATGAATAAATGCCACTGCTTCTTGTTGTGTATCAAGATAAAGTGATTTATTATTCTGTCCATTGCATAATTAATATAAAGGCTAATATAAATCATTCATGGTATATAGCCTTCTATTTAACATTCATTTTCCATGAGCATAAACAGATGCAAGTACAAATGGCTTCTGTGAAAAAAAGCATTTTATATCTAGTCTGGGAAACCAGGTACCTATTATAATATGAGATTAGAAAATGCCTCTTTAGTATGATTTGGAAAGAGTAAAATTTCACTTTTTGTTTAAAGCAATATCCATAGTATGGAAGCTAAAAAAATTATATGCATGTAATATAATGTAATATAATATTACACTGTAACACCAGTTCATACTTTTCTCTGTATCTGACTGTATACTGCATGCCTGCAGTGAATCAGTGAGCATTTGACTTTCTGAAACCAAAGAGGTAGAATGCTGACTTGAAGGGAACATTAGCTGAGAAATAGAGAGTTCGATAAATAATTGCCGCTAGTTCCAGCCTCTGCTTAAGAACAAAATGGTTAAGAGAAGTTCTGCAAAAGTCCTATGCCATCAGCCCGGAGGTTAAAAATATTTTGTCCATAAAAATCTGAGAGTTCTCTGTCAGCAGTCAATTTGGAAAAAGTTTGAACATTGCCAGAAATTGTCAATGTTTAAAGTTTCACTTTCCCTTTATTCCAATCCTCTTTACCCTTACTTTTGATGTACTCTCTTCTCTCTATCTGTGGTCCATTTGTTATGGACAAGCTCTATAAAAGTACAACTTTATAAATGTTTAGGTTTTGAAAATGATTCTGTAGAAGATTTGAAAGAAATGACTGCAATATCTTGTCGAAAAAGAGGCAAGCGAAGATACTTCTGGGAATATAGTGAACAACTGACGCCATCACAGCAGGAGAGAATGTTAAGGCCTTCTGAGTGGAATCGAGACACCTTACCAAGTAATATGTATCAGAAGAACGGATTACATCACGGTAAGAACTGTTCTTTACAGGTGCATGGGCATACTTCTTAAAGTTTGTCAGAATTTCCTCTGTCTTGTTTAAGTAAGATCTCCAGGCATTCTAAAACTGTTTAACATGGATTGGGTTAACACTGGATAGGGTCATGGAAGTACTGAAATGTTGATAATATTCCAAAACTTCCTCATCACAGTTTTCTTTTAAGTAAAACAACTTTTATTCACTGTTCCAATAATTTATTATTAAATAATAAATTAATTATTAAATAATTAATTTATTGAAGCAATTGAAGGAAGATAGGAAAACGATTTGCTTCTGCAACTTAGAAATATTTCCTACTTTTTAATATCATTTGTGATACCTTGACAGTATTTGTTCTCATCTCCCTCTTTGCAGGAAATGCATTAATAATCTGCATTTCTAGACATTAACTTTGGTGAAAGAAATGAAAATAATATTTTTTATGGCATTGGTGATAGTGGTTGTCTTTAGTTACATCACCGTTTATTAAAAGTGCTTTATATTAAATGCAAAATAGCCTAAAATAAACAGATGTATTACTGGTTTTCTGACTGTACATCTTGCACCTGCAGTATGATCTTTTTTCTTTTGTGCCTATGTTACTGCTAACATGCTTTGTAGTTTGTTTAAAGTCCATATAGACTTCTTAGTTGTATTATGTGAGATATAGTGCTGGCAGATCAACATGAAAGCATACCAAGTTGTAGCTTAACGTATTTCCACAAATTGAATGTGAATTTGCAACCTATTGATTACTTTTGTATATATTTAAATAGGAAAATATGCTGTTAAAAAGTCACGAAGGACTGATGTAGAAGATCTGACACCTAACCCTAAAAAACTGCTACAAATTGGAAATGAACTTAGGAAACTGAATAAAGTAATTAGTGATTTGACCCCTGTCAGTGAACTTCCCTTAACAGCAAGACCAAGATCAAGGAAAGAAAAAAATAAACTTGCCTCTAGGTAACAATTTCTTAAATAAAATGCTAGCAATTCAGTTTGTTCTGTTATATTTTAGGTTTATGTATGTTTGTGTGTGTGTATAATATCATATTGTTTATATTTTGTATAGATTATTTATATTTTGATTGATTGTTGTGAGCTGCCCAGAGTTGTTGAGTGTTGGGCAGCATACAAATTTGATAAATCCTCCTCCTCCTCCTATTGATAAGCATTTGCAGACTGGTATATTGAAAAAAAAAGCTATTCTGGAAGTCATGGCTTTGTACCTGAGGGTTTGGTTAAGTCTAATCATAAGAACCATTCTATGCAAACGATTGCTTCTCCCTCACTCCCTTGCCCCACACCCCTCATAGCACATTGGAAGAGTCCCTGATCATAATAGCCTGCTGTGTGCAGCCAGCATGGTTACACTTAATTGTATTACTGAAAGCTATAGTATTTTGTGATGATAAGATGTTGCCAACTTTATTTTCCTTAATTTTATGGTATCATTTTTGTTTTAATGTCATTTTATTGTTCCTATTTATAACTGCTGGTTTTTAAGATTGTACTGTGCATGTTTTAAATTGTATTATTTGTTCCATGTAAACCCCTGAGAGTCTTTTGATTGTGATGGGATAGAAATATGTTTAATAAATAAATACTCATACAGAAATCATTTTGTTAGTGAAAGGAGAAATGAGTGCTGCAATCAGGAATTATAGTCTGGATACCACTTGGTAACACCTAATATTCTGAACCTCTGATTATGTGTGTGATGAACATTCTGAACAACTGGAACAATATCTCACTTTCAATTCTTTTCCTTTCTTCTCAATATCACAGGGCTTGCCGACTGAAAAAGAAAGCTCAGTATGAAGCCAACAAAGTTAAACTTTGGGGTCTTAATACTGAATATGGTAAGCTTTTACAAAAGAAAAAAAAATAGCTGTCTTCTACTAAAAATAACTACATGTGATTGATTTCAATTTATCAAAATTATGAATCCTTGTTAAATCTTTTAAGTATGCTGACTGACAAAACTGTCCATTTTGAAGTATGATCTAATTATATGAAATCTGAAAGCAGCTGGTCTGTATAGGTAATTCACAAGTTATTCTGTAAAGTTATCACAGTTTTATAAGGACATTAAAAGATTTAACAATCTGAAATGTTTGCCACATCAGTTAGCAGGAAACTGGGGGGGGGGGCATTGTAGTTTAGGGTGTCCCACTTGTGGAGCTTCTACCACAGAGTCTTGTCTGGCATCCATATTAATGTTTGTTACATACAAAGATCTTTTCTTTAAAAAAACCCTCTACCTTTCAATCTTTAGTATACCTTTTTTCTGTATTACTTTTTATGAGTTCTGTCTTCAGCATTAATGTAGTTTTATTAGTTACTGTATATCAATGTGGCAATTTCAGATGGAACAATGGTATAAAATTACTTTTACATAATAGATGTATTCTTCCTTCTCAGAAAAACTGCACTGGGATGGGCTTACACTGTTGCTTGGTCTCTTTTGCAGATAACCTGCTGTTTGTGATCAATTCTATCAAACAAGAAATTGTGAATAGAGTGCAGAATCCTAAAGATGAGAGAGTAACAAATATGAATCAGAAGCTTGATATACTTATTAAAGATACTCTTGGTAAGTGAACAGCAAATGCAGTACCATTTATAAGCAGTAAAAAAAAAAAAAAAGCCTCCCTGTTTATTATTTCTAAATCTTGAGCACTGGTTGCTCAGATAGCATAACTCACCTTTTACCCTTATTTATTTGATTTATATCCTCCCTTTCATTCAAGAGTTCAAAAGATCATGTTTGATCTTATTAGACACTGGCAAAGCTTAAATTCGTAAGTAATAAAGAGCAAGGGACATATATATTCTTAGTAATACTCTGAAGATGTGTTTTTACTCATTTCTCTAGGACAGCCAGTGTCTGGGCAAACTTCAGAATTTGTGAACCAGGTTTTAGAAAAAACAGCAGAAGGAGATCCTACAGGAGGACTTGTTGGACTGCGAATACCAACATCAAAAGTTTAGTAGACATCATTTTATCCCATTACCCTGGTCAGAGCTATGCCTGCATCATGAACTACTACATTGTAGAATTAATTCTGGTCTGCATGTGAGTTTAGTGCTGTATAAAACACAGTTTTAAGTTCCATAATTTTTTAGTTTTATTTTTATAACAATGTAGTAAGGTAAGTGAAAGCATGATATAAAATGCTTAATGGCATTTTGGAGCATAAACCTTGTAGATCCAAATCTGCTTCTGGCATAAATGTGATGGCTACATGTTAATTTTAAAATTAAGTTTATCTAGGACCAGATTATATAACTTATATAGGAGCAAAATGTTTTTTGCAAATAAAAATCTAGCAAAACGCCAAACATTATGGCAGGTTTATGCTCTAAATTTAAAAAAAATGTAAACTCAAGGATTTTTTTCAAGAATTGTTGCTTTTTTCTTCTAAATTAAACAATAAGTTTTCTTTGTAACCATAACTTGTAAATAGCACACTTAGCAATAAAGCTGGTGTGCCATATAAAAAAATATAATTTTCTGAGCTTGATACGGTATTTAAATGTCTGTGCAAGTAAGAAATAATGTATACTCTTTGTGCCTTGTATTGAATAGGGAGGGAGGGAAGGGGGAAAGAATAAACATGGAATAGTAAAAATTTTGTAGGAGGAGAAACTCCTGTGGGAGAGAAGATATATAGATGGTCTCATGGGTTTTAATGTATTTGTTCCAGCTCTTACAAATTTTTGAATGTATATAGGAATATGTTGAAAATGTAGATATGCCACAGAGTCTATGTATTGTATAAAAGATGGCTCTAGAAAAATAATTTTCGGTACTTGGCCGGAAGAAAACAAATACTTGCACATTAATGCGATTGTTTATTTTTGTACCAAAGACAAATGCAACTGAAATGGCAAACTGCCAGTTTAAGTAAAGTTTTGCACAGCTTACATGATACTGTATTGAATGTATAAAAAGAAAAAAAACTTAAAGGTCAGGGTTAGGGATCTTACTGAACTGTGAATTTCTTTCTCTCTCTTTGGGTCCAATTATCTACAGAAGGAGCATTCATACATTATTATTTTGCTGATCCTCTAGTTTGTTCATAGTAGATAAGTTGGCCATCTAGAAGACTATAAATCCTTTTTCTTTTCTGCATTTATCGTAGAAATTTTAATATATTTGGATTTTAGTAAGCTATTGATAAAATAGATTTTGACTTTGGGAATTAAAAAATTTAGCTTGTAGTATACTTCCAACCAACCAATCGAAATAAAATTATTTTTATTGTAATATGTATATATGTAAAAACAACTACAAATATTTAATTCCTTAGTTGCCACTTTTCCAATTGTATTATTGTGCATGTGATGTTTCCAAGAATCAACACAGGCTAAAAAAAAAAAAAGAATTTCTAGATTTTATATTTTTGTACAGATATTTGAACTAGCTTCTTCAAACTTATACGTGACTTATTGTTAACTCATAGTTTCTATGACGGGGGAATACAAATGTGTGTGCGGTTTGCCTCACAAGAGTTTGCTTTTAGTCAGTGTTAAAGTACCAATGAAAAGCTTTATCTCTTGAGGAGAGTTATTTATGTCAAGACAGGATCATTATATGGTTTCATGATTGCCTTTCCTCCCCCTTTTTTGATATAGATGACTACATAACACTGTTTACTAAAATACCAAATAATTTAGATGTAGCTCCAAGCAAATGCAAAAAGCTCATGGATTCCCCCACCCCCACCCCCACTTCTTTACCTATACCTTGTAGTGCAGTTGTTGCATCTCAATGAATTATTCCTAAATGGAACCTGATACTCATTTTTTTTTTAAGTTTGAAAGATTGGAGAAGGCCAATATATCACTACAGAGTTGTACTATCCTACAGCTTTTTCTTTTTATGTCTCTCCAAATCTCTGTTTATTGCCATTTACTTATTTAAAAAACATTTGAAGTATTTGTAAGAAGTCAGCAGAAATTTGCATGTCCTGATGGAGCAGAAAGATTTTTAAGATGCATCTGCAGCTGAAATAACACTGGCAACTCAGTAACGTGCCTGACTTAACACTTCTTGTGGAGCTTTGTCTTCTGAGTATTTTATATCCATCTACCATAATATATTGGAATAGTGTTGAGTTTCATAGGTAAATGGCATTTAAATACCGTTCATGCTAAGATTCTAACTCTGAATCAGAATAGCATGGAAAGGATATATTCTACAATACAAAACAGCTGTTTTCTAATCAGGACTTATATAGCAAGATAAACTGACAGTAAGATATGAAATCCCCTTTGTAGCTCAGTCTTCCCTGAGCTAATACTGCTTTTGCAGCTTGTGCGTGTGTGTGTATGTGTGTGTGCGCATGTCTGAAAACTGGTATGATTTTGTTCTAGCAATTAAAGAAAAAAAGACTTTGAACCCTTTTAGTGGATTCCATGCCCTTGCATTTCAGTGTTTTCTATGTATTAAGTTATAGTCAAAAAGCTTTTAAATAGTTGAGCTTTTTAATGGTGACACTTTATTTTGTATCTATTTATATATGTATGTATATCTTAGAAAAGCACTTTGTTTAAAAAAAGAAAAAAAAGATATTGCATTTTATATGATTCCTGCCATTTGCTGCTAACTCTGGGCTGGTCAGAATGCTGCAGCGATACTTGATCTAAATAAAACCTGGCAGTAAAATGTAGAGTAAAGTTAAGACCTTTGCTGGTTTAATCTTATTGTAAAGATGACATAGGCAAGCTGTGCAGCTTTACATTTTAACCAGGAGACTCTGTGGCATTTAAAACAGTCTAGAAATGGTTGTACTTTTAATGCCAGTAACAATCTGCTTCCTCTAGTGTCATTAAGTATACGTTTAGTGTATAATTATCACAAAGATTTAAAAAACCCAAATATTCATGTTTTGTTTGGGGAAATTGTGGCATGCATTTTTGGCTGATTATCTTTAGAGGAGTTCTAAAGGTTTTCACTCTTCATACATGGGATGTGGATCTTATTGAAGTCTTTGGTCATTTTCCAAGCGAAGACGTTGTGGATATTCTAACGTCCCTCAAAAGCAATTACCCACTTAAAAAAAAAAAAAGCCCTAAATTCTCTTTCATACACTGGATATTTTAGAGTTTGTTTCCATTGAAAGCATGCTCTTGCTAAAAAATTGTCAGTCGGAAATTGAGTGCCACACTTCTATTTTTGAATGGCTATGATGAACTACTTGCTCTGTACCATGTATGGTTCTTGTCCTTTATCCACTTACTCCATTGACAGATTATGATGTGGCTTTATATTGTGCCTTACTTGTATATTAGAACCAAGTTTATTTTTCATTCCCCAGGACTCCTTAAACCCTTTTAGAAGCAAACAACAATGAAAGCATAATAAAGGAATTTCAAATAGATCTGATTTAAAATTATATTGATAGTTTGTACTGGCATAAGGTGACCAATTTTTAGTGGTCTTGGAAAATAGGATTTTTATAATAATTCCACTACATCTCTTAACAACAGATTCTCTGCCTCTTTTATCAAGCAAATCTTAGTATTTAATTTTCTGGGGCTAATTAGCACTAGTCTTCTGACTAGTTAAGGACTGGTTCTTTCCATGCTACTGTGGCATCCATGCAAACAGTGAAACTGTTGTAGGACTTGGGCAAAGATATACAAACTTCACTAGTTTGGTTGGTAATTTATTTTTAAACTTAGGTTGAAGTGTACTGGAGAAAGCAAAAACTACTTCTATAACAGATTAAAGGTCTCTTGAATAAACTTAAAAGCAACAGACATTTCTCAAATACCGTACTGTCAGTGTGAGTTTCACTTAAGTCTGTACCACTTTCCTGATGTTTGCCTTTGTTAATAAATCTGCTTGTTTATTCACAAATGTCAGTAACTGATGTATGGTTTATCTTATGTAAGTCTTATAAATATGACTAGTTTTAAAGCATTAATACTCTCCTACTTGTTTTTCATGGGTTTTCTTACAAGTTGCCTTCAGCAGAAATAGCATAGCCAGTCGGTTCCTTGACATTTAGCAGTCTTCCTGTTGAGTTCTGTTGAGGCACAATCACAAGACATCGTACAAAGGTTTAGGCCTTGAGGTCTGAATTTCACTCCTGTCTACTCATGATTTGTTTCTTTTTTTAAGTAAGGCTTTAGCTGTGAAATCATGTATTTTAGCCTGCTATCAGATGGAAAGCTCCATTTTGTATAACTGAATACTGCACAAAAGTGCAGTGTCTTGAGCTGTTTATTTTTATTTTGTTTTTACCTGAGGGATTGTGCAAATTATATTTCAGTCATTTATTAATCCAAAAGGTGATTCTTTAATCTTTTTAATTAATAAATCATGGCATGTAAGGGCATTACCACAATAATACTTAGGCATATTTCCAGAGTGAACTGAATGCTTTGACAACACACAGAAATGGCACTTTAGCATATACTTCCTTCAAAGCATTCTAAACTTGATTGGATCATATACTCTTTAATTTTCCTCCACTATTTTGGGTGATAGGAGTGTTCATGCAGTGAGATGCTTAGCCTCTTAAGACGTTAGGAACTTCCACAAGAACATACTGGTCATGCATTTTCTCCCTAATCCTAAACAAACATGTTTAAAAACATCCCATTTTATCTATGTGGAGCTTACTACACTGTTGTATATATGGCTGTAGCCTTAATTTTTTCTAAAATAGAAAGTTAAAGCCTAAATTAAACTTAGGGAGAAAAGAAAAAACCAAAACATGTTATGGTAGGTCAAGTGATCTTCTAGTCCACCATTTCATCAGGAGCTAACCTAGTACCTCCAGTGGTACAAAGGTGATAGTTCATCCACAGCTTTGAATTATCTCTTGGTATGAAGCTTCTATTTAGTTGATCCAGGTACTGCTGACATCTTTTGTGTATTAAACATGTACTGCCTTTAATTATGCTTTTAAACTTGAATTGGCTATAAAATATGTTGTTGAATATCTATTGCTTAAGAGTTAAAAGTACATTATTTTGATTTCCCATTTATTTCAGTGGATCTGCCTTAAGTTTGGATTCAAACGTGTGCTAGTCATGAAAGACTAGATATGAAAGACTGAGGTAATTACTTCTGGCTTCTAAGAGTAATGGAAATTTCTGCTGCTCCAATACTCTTCCCTCAGATGCAAAACAATACAACATTTAGCACTGGTTACTGCAGTATATTCTGCGAATTAAGTTGTCCGTCCTTCCTTAAATATACTGAAAATCTAATTAAGAATTAGGGCTGCAGCCTTAAGCATTCTTACTTGGAAGTAGGTTTCACTGTATTATGGGATGCCTCCATGACAACCTGTTTAAGACTGGGGAGCAAATCTGATAGTATATGCAAACACAGCAAAGTTTTTGAAAGGTAAAAATAGTACATTAAAAACTATTGTGACCTTCCTCTACTAGGATTATGTTTGTAATGCTGTTATAATGTTCTGTGGTCCATTTCCTACTGGAGCTCAGAGAAATGTATTGAAGGTCTTGTCTCTGTTTAGAAAAAAATATCCTGTTAAAAGCATGATCTGTTTGCAACTTTTATAATGTTTAATGTTGTGTAACTTTTCCTTTTTTTTAAAAAAGACACAATTAAAATATTGGTTTGTTCATTCTGTTACCCTTGAGCCCAAGCATTTCTATTCACATACAAACTCATCAATGTATGCAACATCCTTTGTAATTGAAAATAAATTGTGAAGAGAAGTTCTGACATTGTGGTGCATTAAGTGTGTTTTATGTCTGTGATTTTTAACTCAAAGATTGTTAAGTAAAACTGCTGTCACAAAGACACTAGGATTTTATTTTGTTTTGTTTCTTAATATCCTTGGTACTTCTGAATTAAAATGGTGGACTTTCTCACGAACTATCATACTGTTCAGTAAAACCTTCCACGTAGACCCCCCCCCCAAAAGACATCCTGAGTATGTCTTGGTACATTGCATGTATCTCCTAGTTTGTGGGATGTGGGCAACAGTATGTTGGTTTGCAAAATAATCTAGATTAGAGATCCTATCTTGCATAGAATAGCACGAGTGAACTTTAAAACTGGGCTTTAGTTGCACATGGCTTATAAGCCAAAGTGTACCAGAATTGATTAATACTTTCTTTAATGTGAGTCAGGAATGCTGCATGTGACAGGTTGTGGCTAAGGCTAGTAACCTGAACTATACTTTTTCTTACTAAAAAGTGTTATGTGAAAATTTCAGGTGACCAAAGCCATGACTGACAGTTGTGGAGATCAACATCTATGGAACCACCTGGTGAAAACATCAAACTAGTTATTGTGGATTATACATAGTAGCTGAGACAATATACATGTAAACCCAGACAATTGTGATTTATTTAGTAAACCAAATCATGGCTTTGTGTAATATGTGATCTTAGTCACAGATTAGTATAGCTGTCCATCTGACAATTGGGAGAGGTACTGAAGGATTATTGGGGGGGGGGGGGAGAGGCCAAGCTAAAAGCCTCTAACTCAAATATATCTTCCCAAGGAAACTAAATTGTCAGTTCAGCCATAAAACATTTAGAAGACCAAGAAATGCTGATAAGTGAGGAAAAGATAGTCAGAAGTAAGCAGAGCTCTGGGAAAGCTAAGGAAGAAACTATGTTCATAAAATGCTGTCCCTTTATTCTTTCAATCTCTATTGTCTTTGTAGTTCTGCCTCATTACCTCATAGTTAAATCCTAATGGTTTAACTGACCTCACTAGGTACATGATGTGTTATATGCAATCAACTACCATGCTAGGGTATCCAGCCACATATATACTCTAAGTTGCATAAATCACTAGAGAGAGACTGTAACCCCTACCCTCTTTAGGCCTGCCTTTGCATCTAGCATTGTCAGTAAACCAATTTGTGCTTCAATATACAGTAACTGTGTCCTGGTCTCCAGTTCAAACATACCTGTGAGAAACAGAAGCTCTAGAAGTAGATACAGTGACAGAAAATAAATGCTAAAGTGGGAGAGGGAGCTATAATTTAAACTTGTCCTGGTGTGGCCAAGCTACAGGTATGAGTATGACTGAGGAATTATGAGTATTGACATAATCTACATGTTTTCTGTTTTACTGAAAAGCACTATGTGAAACTTTCTATTAACCAAGCCATGATGGGTGACAGAGGACAATATCCATGGGTCCATTGGCTGGAAATAGAAGACTCTGATTTAGTATGTAAGAGGAGTAAATACTTAAGAATGAAATGAAAATAGATATGTTGAGTATCTCTGAAACTAAGAGAAAGGTGAAAAATGTAACTTAATGGAGGTGGTCTGATCTTGTGGAATTAAGCTTATGAATCCATGCAGGGAAGTGAAGGTTTAGGTTTAATTATAAATGAAAATACTAAAATTATATGTCAGCATAAAATGGCATCATCTAGGATGTTATAGGTGGGTATGAAAGTAGGAATCCATAGATCGGTGATAGATACATGTTACCAATCCAGAGTTGAGTTTTGAGGAAAAGTTGGGCAACATTCTAATGACTGCAGTTCAGGGAAAAATTTACTCAGGTGACATGAATGGATTGGTAGAACAAGATGCAGAGTACAGTGTAAGTTTTTAGGCTATCTGGTGATCCCTGAAAGAATTACGACTCTTTAATGATTATCTGCTTGATTTAGGTAAAGGTCTATTCATATATATTATGGAGGGATCTTGGTTAATAAAAATAAAAATATAAAGCAAGCAGATTAAGCAGACATTAGCAGGAACTAATAGCCTTGAAGAAATATTCTGAAGTAAACTCTGCCTGACCTGATGAGCTAGCATAACCACCACAGTCCCAAACTGTGGAAAATCATTTCTTATCTGCTCTCAAGGTAAGCATATTTATAAAGTATGCAGGTGTAAGGAATCTTCTTGAAGAACAAATGTGTAAATGTTTATAATGTAACCCTGCTTGGCTAATATTAATTACAGGAAAATTAGTTAAATTAATTGTGTGTGTGTGTGTGTGTGTGTGTGTGTATTTTCTGCTCCTGTTTCTACCCATATGCCTTTTTCCTTTTTGGGGAAGTGCCTGATGATCATCGTTCATTTTTTATGAAATAAAGGTGTACCTGTTAACTCTCTCCAGCTTGTTTATAATTTCACTTCCATATCTTCCAAATAGATGTGGCAAGGGAATGAAGATTTAAAGGCATGACGGATCTGATTGTTTAATGATGAAATATTGAGAGTTAGCAAAGGATACTGGATTGATGAGAGGTTCTGAATATGGAACAGACCATTCCTTAGTAATGCCCAGAGTGAATCTTGGTAAGATTGGACATTGAATAAAAGGAAAAGCATGGAATGACTGCAGAAGAGAAAGGTACATGGAGGTACATAGCAGAGAAGACAACTGCCCATTTTAGAATGAATGGAAAGTGGACATAAGGAAAGATGATGTGGAAACTACTTGGGAAATAGTGAAAATATGTTACTGAATGTCACAGAAGACTGTGGGGTTGCACTGATGAGTATGAAAAAGGATGCAAGGTGGAATTATGAAGTGAATTAGACTGTGGTTAAGGAAAAATGAATCTAAGAGAATGCTACTAAAAATGAGAAAAAGAGGTGTAATATGTATAGAGAGAAAAAGTTGAAAGAATGAGAGCAAGGATGAAAAGTACCAGACAGTTTTGATATATTTTGGTCAATATTTGACAAGTGCCACAAGCCCAGTTTTACTCCAAGCATGCTTGCGCTCTTAGGATTAAAGTCATGCAGAGATATTTGGATAGACAAAAAAGTGTTTTGTAAGTGGGTGAAGAGGGCTAAATAAAGAGCCTTCAGTAGACTGAATGGAAATAAAGAGTAAAGTGATCAAATGATTTTGGATAAAATAGAAGTGAGGGAAATTCTGAGTATTTTAGAGCTTCTATGGTACTCACTTTCTTATGCAGAAGTGAAAATTGGGTGTGCAGTGAGAATGGGAAGAAGTGTGCATGGTAAAATAGGAGATAAAGTCAAGAAGATGGACTGAATATAAAAGTTAACAATGGTTATGGAATAAATGCATTGAGTAGTTTGGTAATTTGAAGGAGTGAATGAGGACTCAATTGCAAAACAAATATATGAAGAAAGAATGGGTGCAGAGGAATGGAAAGACTATAAAAAAATCTAGAAAGTTGTGATTGGGTGGAATTGGTTAGATCCTCAAAAACACGTGAAAAGTTTAAAGTACAATAGGCAATATATGAAGTGTTGTATGAACATGGTGGAAGCAAAGATGGTTTGCAAGAATTAAAAGAGGTATACCAAACAATACTGGCATGAACTAGTTTTAGCTATGTTTCCTTTTTCTTATCTCATGTCTTCAATTTCTTTGGCTTATTTTTTTTTTTTACAGTACTCTTTTATGGTGTTCTGCATAACTGCTTATCACGAAAAGGAAAAGCATAATGGATATCTATATGCATCAATAGGCAAAAACAACAACAACGACAACCCAGCATTCACTTAAAGGACTTAATTCTGTAGGATATAATTGGTAATTAAAATGGTAAACAGGCTAAACCTATATCATATGGGCTATTTTAGATCAATTCTGAATTTGAGTAAAATATTTTAAAACTTCAGAAGTTATCAAGTAATGCTAATTATTTAGGCTTTCTGTAAAAGAGGATAATATCTTTAAAAATATGAGAGCTCATTAAATAGTTTAAAACTATTTAATTATTGGCTCCTTCAATCCAATGTCTACAGCATTCCTGCAATCGACTTCTCAGCTCCTATCTAGGATGATTTCATCTGGAAATACTAGGGGATTAGCCTAACTTTCTGCAAAAGAAAGCATAAACTCAGGTATCGAGTTCTGCCCCCTTCTGAAAAGAAAAACAGTAATGCTAAAATATAAATCCCAATAAATAACATTACATGTCATAGTCACATGAAAGGTACTACAGCAAGGGAAAATCCGCTAAATTACAGTTGTTTCCAAAGAATTCCGTCACCGCAATCTGAAGCATAGTGGAGACTGTTCTCCCGAATGGAAAGACGCAGATAAGCGCGGCTGCCGGGAACACGCAGCAGAATGCGAGGCACAATAAATACCTCCTTTCTTCCAACGGTGCTTCGCTCGCCCTCCGCAGTTAGAAGACCGGGGGAGAGCCGCTTCGGGAGAAGGGACACGTCATTTCTGCGCCAACCAATGGCTTCTGTTTGTGGACGTTCGGCCTCGAAGCCCGCTCGCATTCCAAATTCGCTGGGCTTCCCTCTCGCTCGCCGTAGTTAGCCCCAAGATGGCGGCTGCCGGTGACGTGCCGGTCCGGGTCTGCAACCAGGAGATTGTCAAATTCGACCTGGAGATTAAAGCCGCCGTGCAGGTACGGTTCCTGTCGCCGCTGCTCAGTCAATCACGGGTGTGGTCGCTGGGCACTTTATTTATAGGCCGTACCCGCCGGTCCCTCTTATCAATGGTCGCCCCTTCGGCACAGGTTTGTTCACTGCATCCGTCAGCCGGCCTCAAGGAGCCTTGCAGTAGCCGAATGGGTCAAAAACGATTTGACCCGTTCAGCTGCTGAACAACTCAGTGAAAGTCTGTGTTGTAATAAATGCTAAAAGTCACTTGGCCGTTTCGGCTGTCACCGATTTAGGCATCTGCTTCTCTGACGGTGTCATTTTTCAGCTGTTTCAGTTTTCCATACTCTGGAGTGTGATGGTAGTCTCACCTTGGCAGCCATCATTCAAATGTGTTTTTTTTAAATCAAGAATAATACTTGATTTAAAATGCCCCACTGGCATATCACCCAACCTTTCTGAAATTGCTGCATTTTGAGGATCCAGATAAGAATATATGTTCCAAGAGAATATTGGTGCAAAATTGTTTGTTGTTTGTTAGATTTATGTCTTTCACCTTTTCTCCAGGAACTCACAGTGGTGTACATTACACTCCTTCCTCTTACTGTTTTCCCACAACAGACAGCTCTGTGTAATAGGCTGGGCTGAGAAGGTGACTACCTCAAAGTCACCCAGTAGACCTCCATGGCTGAGGATGGACTAGAACTGGGTCTCCCCAGTCTTAGACTGACATCTTAACCCTACACCATACTGGCTACATGCATTAATTTTCTTTCTTTCAGGATATCCGGGATTGTATAGGACCTGTAAGCGTGCTTACAGAATTGAATGCCAAAGTAAAAGAAAAGTTCCAGCATTTACGTCTTAGAATACAGGTGAGGAATATTGACAAAACATTAGTGATGTTTTGAAAATAAACCCAGAGATGTTTTTACTAGCTTGCAGGGGGTTATTGAGCCATCTTTTACGTGTTTGCACTCACCTGCATGCAATTTCTTGTTGTTTGAATATTAAGCTAGTGTAATTTTTTTTTTAAAAGGAGCTTAACATGTTTGAATGTATATCTGTCAGCAATGATCAAGGACTGCAAGGTATTTAACTTGGTTTCAGCAAAGCTCATCATAAGGAAGTTGAAAATGTCATGAATTTATCTATTTTACTGCTATTTCAGTTGTCTGAATTTGAAAATCTTATTAATGTGTAATACTGAATATCTGTTAGATACAATCTATAAATTACTAAATTACTATAAATCTAAAAGTATGATTTACAGTCTCAACATGTTAAAGACTTATATGGTGAAATGGATGCAGAACTTGAACACAGTTGTGGAGATGGAACAGTGGGAATTTCAATAGAAGAAATAAATCTACTTCAAACATGCTTAGAGAGAATTGATGAAGATATTCTACTATTAGAACATTACTCTTGGTTGCTGAAATGAATAATTCTTTTTGTAAAACATGCTGGAAATGTAACAAACAAGTTGGATCCTTTTTTTCATGTGTGGTGGCCATGTTGTAAAGTCCAACAATAGTGGGCAATTATTTAATCAATTAAAATACAGTAATAAAAATGGCCCTATTGGGGGGTAGGGATGGGAAAAACCACAACAATTAAATGGACAAAACAATTTCAGTGATAGAGTTACACTATGACCCTTTGCTAATATACTTTAATTAAAGGAGCATTGTGGGGAATCTGGTTTTGCTAGTAATTGTTTTCCATTTGGGAAGTATTTCTACTTTCTTTATATTAGCTGGTTCTGCATCAGAATTGTCATGTCAGTTCACATACTGCTATGGAGTTGTCCTGTCCTGTTATGTCCTGCATAACATCTGGCCTTTAGTTCTACTCTTTTTACTAAGTAAGCAAGATTTTTTACTTTCAAACTCCACTAAAGAAAGAGCACCAAATGTTCTGTTTATGCGCCATAGATAATTTAAAACTCAGAGATTTGTACTGATTTATGTTTTCTGGGTAAGATAAGAAGAGAGATTGTAACATACCATGACTCTTAATCATTGGTGTAAAAGTGGGACTGGGTATACAATAAAAAGTCTAGTGTAGCAGGATATTCAAAAAGTTGCACGCTGCTGCTGAGAGAGATGTTCTCATAGTTCCTGCTTGTCTATCCTTCACTTGAAAGTGGGCAAATGAAATTAATAGTAGCACTGAAGAATTTTGATAGCCCTGAACCATCTAATTTTACTGGCAACCAAGGATGGCATTTTGTATTTGTGCATTTACTATGCATATTTCTTTTTTGATGTAGAAGTATTAATAAATAATGTGTGTTTATGGTTCTGCTTAGGAGCTTGAACAGATGGCTAAGGAGCAAGATAAAGAATCAGAAAAACAAGTATTACTCCAAGAAGTAGAGAACCATAAAAAGCAAATGCTCAGGTCAGTGAAACTGTGAAGATTTTGATAGTGCTATATTTTGCATGTGCATTTGGGCATTTTTTTCTGAAAGTCTTTTGTAGTACAAAACAAACAGATTTTTTTCAACAGTCTCAACTCCTGTGAGGCAATTCCTGTAAGCTAGTTTTAAACCTGGGCTTGTATTCTAGCTTTCCATTTGGAACCCTCTAAAAGCATGTCTCTCTTTGAGTAGCTCTACCATGAAACTTTTTGAAAATTTCAGGCTACCAAGATCAATGATGTAATACTTTTCTGAGCTGAGCCTGCAGATCAGGAATTTCAGAATATAGGAAGCACTGAAGTTATCCCTCATACAAGATTTGATTGATTGTATATTTGAGTTCTCTACTTCCCTATCTGCAAGCACCTCCCTATTTGTTTTTAAAGCAGTCAAGTCCCTTATGTAACCATCTTATTATTCATCCAACATTACACAAGAAGACAATCACCTGCCTTCAGTGACTTTTTGCTCTACTCCTCTGCACTCCCAGATTTACTCAAAGAGCTCCTCAGCCCTGCAGAGCAGATTGGGGAGGCATATGGGAAGGAGAGGGGAATTCGGTTGGCTGATGGATAAGGCTGGACACAATCCAATAGAATTCATGAGGGAAAAAATGTAAAAAAGTAAATAATACCTTGTGCCATGTTTGTTCAGGGGAAGAATCTCTAGCATATGTTGCCCTACATGTAGCAATTTCTCAGTGAAACATCAAGGTAAAACAGCTCTGTAAAATCGGCTGAAATGATGGGATTGGAGGATCATAGGGGCAGACAAGAAGCAGCAATGGACCAGTGCGATTATTGCAGTTCTGTATTAGAAATATCCCTGTCAAGTATCCTAATGTTCCCTTCTCAGATCCGATATATTCCCCACAAGGTGCAATACAATGATGTGCCCTTTCAAACCTCTGGTTTATGATGACAGAGCTGATTTTTGTGTTAGCTAGTACTCAACCTGTTATGCATGAGGATCTCTAGAATGCAGTATCTAGACAATTTTACATGATAGTAAGTCCCATTAAATTTAGTGGGGTTTTCTTCCAAGGATGTGAATTCGTCCTTCTTTTCATAGAAAAAATAGCTCCCTACAATACTCCGTTACTAGAATTAGCTGTGACTTGCAATGCAATTTTTGAAAGTTGACTAATCAGTTGACTGAAAAATAGTTTGATTCAGGCCATCTATCCAGTGCTATAAGCGTTGCTAGAAACTTTGCCAAAAGTTTGGATGTTAGTTATCAATTTCTGTAAGCATCCAGATACTGTATTTTCACTGTTACACAGACCATTAACTAAGAAACATTTTTATGGTAATAAGGTATAAAGAAATAGGAAGATAAGTGCATCATAGAGCTTTTAATAAGATGCTGATATAACACATATGCTAATGAAAAAAGTATTAATTATGCCAAGGACAAATTGAACACTTTAGTTTTATGCATTCAAGTATCTCAGGTACTTTGTACATGATACCAAGGTCTATATGTTAATAATTTCAGCAATCAGACAGCTTGGCGAAAGGCAAACCTAGCTTGCAAAATTGCTATTGACAATTCTGAGAAAGATGAATTGCTGCGAGGGGGAGATCCTTTACGACAAAGGTATGTAATTATTCTTTTTTATTGTTATTAAAAATTGGCACAGAAGTTCCCAATCTTCTGCCAAATACTATTTTAGAAATTCATTCCTGTGAGCCACTATAAATCTAAGCTGTTCTCTTTTAACTCCACCACATGGAACCTTCTTTATTTTTGGTCATCATATGCAGTGAGTTTTTTGAGATGCTGCCGGGAATTCAGACAGCTTAAGTTCTCTCCTGCTGATTTCAGCCCCTACACTCGTTGCATGCTTGCTGTTTTCTCTGCAGCTTCATGAAATTATCTTATACATTTTGGGAATGGTGCATATATTGGTAGCTGCAAAACCTACTTTTTTTTTTTTTTAATTCAGCCCTCTGGGTCTCTGAAGTAATTCCCATTGAATTTGGTAGATTTTGCTTCTTCAAGAAAGTTGAATAGTTCTGCAGCATTAAGAATGCCTCTTCATTGGTCTGCATATACAGTGGTACCTCGGGTTACGAATTTAATCCGTTCCGTGACTCTGGTCGCAACCCGATTTGTTCGCAACCCGAAGCAAATTTTCCCATAAGGTTCAATGTAATTACCGTTAATCCGTTCTGGCGTCTGCGGACCACGCGTCAAGGGCAGAAAAGCGGCCGTGGACCACGTGGCAGGGCGGAAAAACGGCCGCGGACCGTGTGGCACGGGCAGAAAAACGGCCGCAGACCGCGCGGGAGGGCGGAAAAACAGCCGCGGACCGTGCGGCAGGGCGGAAAAATGGCTGCGGACCACGTGGCACGGGTGGAAAATGGCCGCAGACCACGTGCCACGGCGGAAAATGGCCGTGGATCCGGTTCGTACCCCGAGGCGGAGTTCGCAAACCGAGGTAAATTTTTGCGGCCAGAGCTGGTCGTAACCCGAAAAGTTTGTAAGCAGAGGCGTTCGTAACCCGAGGTACCACTGTATTTGGGCCAATTTATTTATTTTTAATAATAATTTTATTAGAGTTTACAAGTACAAAGATAAAAGACTAATTCAAACTAAGGAAAATATAAAAAGTAAAGAAAAGAAAAAGAAAAGCTCAAAGAGATAGAAAAAAGAGACTATATAAAAGATTACTTCCCCTTCCCTCTGGACAAGTATAAACAATTTCAGTAACTTAACACCTTCTCTAGTATTTAATTAAAAAGAAAGAAAAAAGATATAGTTATTATAACATCAGCTGGTTTCATTTGTAATCCATTTTGGTATCTTTTTCCATATCACTCTTATACTCTGGCATTTTAAAATCCATTTTCAAATCCACAGCATCTTTTTCCATATCATTTTTATAATCCAGCATTTTTTTAAACTCCAAGTCCACATTCCAATCAGCCTCAATCTCTGCTTTGTTCAATAAAATCTGTTGTTCTATATCTCTGTTATAGAATCAGACAATCTTGTAAGTAATTTCTGAGTACATTGTTCCCAAACAGCCTTAATTTCTGCTATAGTCAAATAATACTGCTCCTTTAATTGTAATTGTTTGTTCTCTCTGGTTCCCTCTAGACAACTTTCAAGTCCCCTCTTATCATCTGTTCATTTTCCAATCAACAAAACTTTCCCATGGGAGGATTTCTTACAATTAATTTCAGAAACTTCATATATTCTTTAATAAATTTTTAAATGTCCCACAGAAAATATTCTTTCAAGTCCATCTAGCCCCTTAACTTTCCAAAATCCACATTCTAGTCTCACTTTTGCTGTTTTCCAAACAGTAAATCTTTTATTTTTTATCCTTACACTTACATGGAGCTTCTTTCATCCAAGGTAGAAGGAGATTCTCCTGGCGTAATAAATTTTGCCCTTTGGAAGATTCTTAACTTCTAAGAAATCAGTAAAAAGTAGTTTCCTAAAGTATTTAAGAGAAGACGTAGGCAAACCCAGCATCTCTTTGAAAGGCACCGAACTGCGGCTTAGGCACGATGTTTTTCCCCCAGCTCCCAGTACCCTCAGACCTGCTGGAGATTGTTATTTTACTCTCTCTTTGCAGGGAGATTCTGCATGGAATAAACTTGTGGGTGATCTTTGTCATCTCCTTAATCCAGAGAGGGGTTCCGAGGAGCCAATCTATTCACCAGCTCTTTTTGCCGCAGTTGTCAGCTCCACAAAAGTGGAGCTGTCTTCAGTCTGCCATTGCTGTCCTTGGAAGTCCTATTTGGGCTAATTTATAATGTACTCCTGATTATTAAAATATTGATCTGTAGTGATAGGAATAAGTAGTTTGGCTTCTTCTGCAGTTGGATATGTCAAGAATGTTACAGGATATCTGGTGTAAATCAGTTTTTGATTCTATGTATCAGAAAAAGAATGGGACATTTGTAATTAACTTTTTAGTCAAGCTATGTGATGTTGCAAAAAGAGGATCCTGGATTCTTGCAGTGGTAGCTTATATTTGTGCATTATTATGGTTACACTTAACATTTATTACATCTTAAATTCATTCCTCCATTAAAGCCATATAACATTCAGGCAGGATCATTTCAAAAACTATCAGGGGCTCTGAGCACTTAAGTGGATAATTGTCTTTAGACTAAGAGCTTTATCGTACTGCATTTTTAAGATGCTTCACTCCTATGTGTAAACCATCTGAAAAGGAGGTCAGTTTAATAAGCACCTTTTCAGATTTCAGTCCCTTCCTCATTTTGGCCACAGTGATTAGTGACATTAGGCCTGTCATTTGGGCTATAAGAAAACTGGCAAAAGTCTTGTCAACTTCACCTGAGGGGCGGGGGGGGGGGGAGGGAAGCCAAGCCTTTCAGTGCTGCATAGGTTTAAAAAGTCCAGGGTGTCACTGGTATGGCAGTCAAGATGAAATGTCTTGAGGACAGTGGCATGAAATGTCTTGAGGGCAACCAGTGATTGAGGGGAGGAGGTGTTTCTGTGGCAGTGCACAGCAGCCAATTTGAATGGAGGGGTTTGCCTACAGTGAAATCAAGCAGACAAACTGGGCAGCGCTGCTTGAGCTGGCATAAGTGGGAGAACACTACTTTGGACACATAGAGGGAAAGACAGAAGTTGCCTTCCCAATGACTTGGGGGTGGGTAGATGACTAAGTAATTTTTTCCTACCATCAGGAAATGGCTATGGCTCATACTCTAGCTGGAGCAATCTGGGTCATGCAGATCAGCTGTAATGCAAGTTAAGTTGAGTTGAGCTCAACACTTGGTGTGTTCATGTAGTTTTTTTGGTGTGGTACAAAAACATGTTTCCCATTGCTTTTTTAAAAATATTTTTTTCTAACCTCTCTGCCTAGCCTATAGCTCCTTAATTCCCAGGTGGTCTTACATCCAGTTACTAACCAGAGCTGACTCCTCTTAGCTTTCTCTATCAACCAAGGGCAGCTCAGGCAGGTGGCAGTACTGAGTTCATCACGAGTCAAGCTTGACTTGAGGGAGCCTAAGAACTTCAGCAAGTGATAGCATCTGACTTTGGCTGATTTACAAGCTATGTAGGCATAGACCTGGTTAATTGTTTGATGCGGGAGCCACTTAGTTCAGAACTATAAGCTAGACTGGATAATTGAACAAAACATCCCAGCAAAGGGAGTGGAAAATCCCTTCTGCATCATCCCAAGAAAACTGTGCGTAATTGAAAGCGTGTTTGCATTTGTACGTATATTGGAATATTTCTCTCCTTGATGCCATCTTTTCTATAACCCCTCTGCTTTTGAAGAAGAAACTAGGAAGGAATGTAATTTGATTACATACTAGATTTCTTTCTCTCTTCTCTTTTAGAAAATCTACTAAGGAAAGTTTGGCAGAGGGGGCAAGTAACATCACAGAGAGTCTGATGGGAATTAGCAGAATGATGTCTCAGCAGGTTCGGCAAAGTGAGGAAACCATGCAGTCGCTAGGTAAGTAAATAATCTGGAGTTGAGTCCAAGATGGACAGGTGATGTTCTAATGCAACAGGGCTTTCCTAGTACCCCCCACCCCACCCCACCCCTATATCCTCCCCAGGGCCATTGGCTTTTAGTGATTTATATGGTGCTTCCATGAGAGGAAGAAACCAGGAGAATTAAGCTGCATGTACCTTCCTCTCACTCAAGACACTTCTGAATTCACATTTCTGCATGAGAGGATCATTCCACTTTCTCATTAAGGCCTAAGTAATCTGTCAGGTACAGGAATATTCGTTCAAGGATGGACCTTAAAGGATAAGGTAAGAATGTCATGTGGTGCAACCAAGATGTACCTTAAGAGGTCTCTTGTTATAACTCTCAGATTCAAGCATTTCTTTTTTTGGTAAATGAATTCCTAAAATCAATTGGCTTAAATAGAAATGAAGTGTATGTATGTAACCCAGAAATAAAAGTATTTTCAATAAAACAGCCAGAGAAGAGTTTGGGGAAATGTTTCCCAATCTTTTATTTGACCTGCATATACCTAGCAGAAAGGGAAAAAATGCAGTTTAGTGACCATGCCAAATGTTTTGCTGGACATTTCCAGTCATTCTTATGGTGATATGGAGAATTATGTAGTAGTGTATATGTGTGCGCACATATTATTTCTCTCTCTCTCTCTCTCTCTCATCTATCCACAACACACAAACACAAACATATATTTGTAATATGGACCATTCTCATGAGAATATTTTGTTTTACTCTGAGTGGGATGATCCCAACATGAGATAAGAAGTATTCATTGCTGTACTATATTGAGTGTGTACACTGATTTGAAGTGTTGCATATTTTAATGTTGATTGTATTGTGTACTTGAACATGGATATCCTTTATAAAATATGCACGTTTCACAAATTATGAGGAACATGAATCTATTTCATTTTTTCCCTTTTTAAAATACACAGAAATGGTGAGTAGAAGGGGCAAATCTGTATATTTTAAAGAGAATTGATATGAACGTATGCAGTTGCCTTATACTGATTCAAAATACTGATTTTGCTTTCTGTAACCCAGGCCTTCTATTCCTGCTGTCCACAGTTTGTTCTAGTCTAACAAAGAAAGCTTTCTGGAGCATCTTCCTGGGGTCTTTTCGATTAGAGATCCAGGGATTAAATGTAGAGCTCTGAAATGCAAGACGTATATTGTACACTTAATTGTTCTGTGGATTTGTGCTCTATTTATACCAAGAACAAAATGCCTAAGGTGAAACACACTGCAGAACTTCCATTCTAGAATGGTCAGTCCGCTTGCTTTCAGTGGCAATATCTGTACAGCAAAACATCTCTTTTGGTTTACCAAATGGCTGATTTATTGTTCAGACTGGTGATGCCTTTTCTGAAACACACCCAAAGCAATAGTTTAAAATTGTAACGAACTCTTTCTATCCATCATGCCTATTACCAAGAAATTCCTGCTGAGAATTCTGGGACAGGGCTATAACCTAAGTTGTACGCTGGTCATATGGAATGCAATCTGGGCCTCTTGAACCCCAACAGAAACCAACTAGAACTGAGGTGGCAAATGCCAAGCTTGCATGGTCTGCATCAACCAGCCATCCTTGGAGTCAGTATTGAAGAGAACAAATGGAGAGAAAAGTTGTCCTTTCATTTAAGTAGTTCACACCTTTTTTTGTCCCATAGATAAATCCATCCTTCATTTTAATACTCTAGTTTATGTTGATGGCCTCAAAAGATGGCAGCACCTAGCCTGTCTCGCTAATCCCAAAGAGCTGTGCAAGATTGGACCTAGTGAGCACTTTGATGGGAGACCACCAGAAAATCCTAGAGCTGTTGGCAAAAAAAATTATCCTAGAAGAAGGGAATGGCAAACTTTCTCAGTTACTGCCAAGGAAACTACATGATTGTGTCCCTGTCATTACTAGAAGTTAGTTTGACTTCAGGGAGTCTTTACTTTTCATCATGGTGGGATCCTTGTTCTTTTTGTGGCTAAACAGTTGGGTGCCAAAAGTCTTGCTGATGAGTGAAGCAGAGATTTACCTTATTCTACACACACACTGAAATTGCACATTGCAAGGAATACCAGCAGCACAGGGAAAACTGACTGTACAAAAGTAATCATTGTGGACTCCCTGCTCACTTTCCTTGGGGTCCTGAGAGTGCCTTTAAGATTATTTGATTATGCTGTAATCCATTCTGGAGGGGGAAAATCAATCTGGATTTGCTGTTGGATAGACTAGGAAATATATGTCCGGTTGATGCTTTGTAGCTTAGTTTTGTGATAAAGAGTTATGTATTTGTAAGTTCTGTTTTCGCCTCCTGACAGTGGCAACTAGGAGGAAAAGTATTTTTATTTGCTTCAGCGAAAAGATGTTAAGCATTAGGCTAGCTCTCATGGGCTTGGGGAAAATCTGTGATTTTATTGAGCAAACTCTACCACTATCTGTTTACGTTGGCTCTTTCCCTCTCAAACGGTTTTTAAATATAGGCTAAAAGACTTAATGCTTCTATCTGATTTTAGATAGATCAGATTGCTTTAACTAAATGCTTATGAATGTTCATACATTGCTGTTTTAATTATTTACATCTGCCTTTTTAGAGTATTTGTGAACAGCCTTAAGAGAGATGATGGTCTGTTGTGATACAGAGTTTGGCTGAGGTAAAAGTTTTAATGGTCCGGAGACTTGAGCCTTAGCCAACTCTGATCTCAGCCTTCTATGAATGGGTCTCTTCAAGATGGCAATGTATCATTTGGACTGTCAGGTGGTCATCAGATGACAAGAGAGCCATCTGAACTGACTTCATCTGGCTTTGGATGGAAAAATATGAAGCTGTAAGCCAACTTACCTAGCGTTCTGCATGTGGTATGTTTTCTTTCACAGGATACAAACAAGATGCTTCCACAATGTATGTTTTTGCTAGATGTTTCAGAAACAATCCACTGAAGTGTACACTTTCTCTTTCAGTTAATTCTTCACGAACCATCTTGGATGCCAACGAGGAGTTTAAATCCATGTCTGGAACAATACAGCTGGGCCGAAAGCTTATTACAAAATATAATCGCAGGGAGCTGACTGATAAATTGCTCATCTTTCTTGCCTTGGCCTTGTTTTTGGCCACTGTGCTTTACATCCTGAAAAAAAGACTATTTCCCTTTTTGTAATATTTTCAGGTGAGAGGAAGAAGCATGACTGCAAGGAAAAAAGGAGATACATTGCAAAAAGAGTTCTGACAGGAGACCCTTCTGTCAGACAGAACTATCATACAAGCAGCAGGTTAGAACAAGGAAGAGGAAAAAGTAGGCATGTTTGCTCTGAGGCTGGAGGGATACATCACTAGGCATATTCTGTGAGGCATATTCCAGTGTCTCCCATCTTTGGCCTGAAATACATTTCTGATTCTTTCCTCAGTTCAGTACAGAACTGAGAGGACTGGGAGAATACTATAAACATATATTAGATATATTGTATATTATACCTTTAGTAAAGTACATGTGAATGCCAGTGCTGCAAAAATCTTATAAATTAAAGGATGCAAAGTGTGTAAGTCTTATTAATGGTCCTTTTTGAATTATAAAAATGACCTTTTCCTCAGATTGTCTCCAGAAAAAGCAATGAGGCAAATCCCCAAATCTCTGTTTAATTGACGGGTCCATATTATTTGTTTATCTGTTTCTCTTGCCAGTGATATTTAGATGGATTCCGTTGCTTCATCGCAGTGTACGGTTTTGATGCCTCATGTTGATCAAATCATTTATTTGGGATAGCAGTCTCATTTCTTGGATGTCTTTTTAACATAAGGCTAAAGGTATATTATAAGATTCCATCTCTTCCTGTGGACACAACTATACCATCACAGGGTAGTATGCATGCAAGGAGCATTACAGAGTTCTTCCTCTCAGCGCACACAGTTATTTTCTAGGTCCAAAGTTGCACATCAAGGCTGTCCTCATCAAGCAAGAGCAGGGCGCAGACTTGGGTTTTATTCACTGCTGGCTCTTATGAGAGATGGCAAAGGATCCTAGGAAGAAGCCTTACCCCAGACAATTTGCTGCAAGAAAGGCAACCGTACTGTCTTCTGATATTTGCTTGTATGGCAAAATGAAGAAATCTGAGTGAGCTGAAGGGGTTGGGATAGTGATGTTGAAAGAATCAAGGGGATCTATAGTCAACTCCAAATAATGATGTTTTTAAATGGTAACTTTTCATTCTGAAACATTTTTCAGCATTACTTTCTACAAACACACTGAAGAGCATTTTTTTGTAATTAATGTTTTCTTGTGGGACGTTTATGTATGTTAATAATAAGCACAAATTATAAAAACATTCCTTAATTTTCTAGAATGTTTAACCTGTTATAAACTTTGTGCTTAAACACAAGAGTTCTTTTTTCCCTGTAATGCACCTGTGGGTAGCTGAAAATTATTCTCTTAATGTCCAGTTAAACATTCAGTGCTGCTTCCTGTTGCCCCAGCTAAAATGCCAGAAGCAAAGAACTGTCATAGAGTCAGACAATTTTGGGTTCTTTCTCTTGCAATTCATTTCAATTCCTCTTCTGGTTTTCATGCAAGGAACTGTCCCTTTCTTAGAATCCAGCTATTTATCATGTAAGTGTCTGATCTTGGATTGTCAAAAACAGGATTTTGGTGGAGATGTAATAAGAATAATGCTTCTTTAAAACATATGTTTGTACAGTGTTGTCTGGAGGTTGAGTCACGGCAACTGGACTTCTTTTCTTTTGGTTAGAGATGTTTCGCTACTTGTCCAAGCAGCTTCTTCAGTCTAAAAAAGTTGGTTGGGGGACCCCATAAAAGTCTTCCAGGGTGGCTGTGTTTCCTACTAGCATGATAGGCTCGTTGAAGGTCCTATACTTACCAAGTTTTAGGAGAAAGTAGTGAGCTAAATAAATATGATTGTGTGACAAAAGCTAAAATTTTTATATAGATAAAAATTCTTTTGAATATATACCTAGTACATGGAACTTGACAACCGGATAATGTAAATGGGTTCTTCATGCCCTTACTATGGCCAAAAGACTGATATTGCAGCATTGGAAAGATAAACGTATGATCCCATTCACTCAACGGATTGAAGACCTGATTGCACTTGCTACTTACGAGTGGATTGCCAGTCGATGTAGACTTTGTATGGACAAATATAATAAAATATGGGACTCATTTATACAAAATATGATAGGTTTTAAAAAAACATGATAGTCATATAAATGTATTAGAAATATATATGTACTTGAATAATATTTGCATTAGATAAGTATATATAGAATTGTAATTGTTTACTGTTATGACATATTAACGTTTTTTCTCTTTATTGTATTTCTTTTACTTTTTTGTTAAAGCACTTTCTATGTGTTTTTTTTTTTTCTTCTCAATAATAAAAAATAAATTTTTAAAAAAGTGTCTGATCTCATCAGTGGATTCCAAATTGGAAAATTAGGGGCTTAGTCACATGAGTGTTGCATTTAATAGAAATTAGCTAATCTGTGCATAGTCAGATACATGTATTTTATGTTGCTAAATCTTTATGTGATTTTTGTGGAGGTTGTTGAGAAGCCCTAGAATACCTTTCAAAATGAGTCCGCCCATTCAGTAGCCAGTGCAATGTTTTATTATCATCTGTCGTGCATAATTTCCGTAAGAATATTCAAGGTGATGCAATCCTTAACTGTCCAACAATAACAGGTGTTTGTTCCTTAGCATGCTAATACACTAAATGAGACCCAGTGTGACATAATAGTTAAGGTGCTGGACTAGGAGCAGGGAGGCTCAGGTTCTAGTCCTCCCCTAGGCATGGAAATTGGCTGGGTCACTGGGCCAGTTAATCTCAGATCTAGACTGGGAAGTTGAAAAACCTCTCTACCAACTCCACTGGACCAGTGTAGTAGATTACAGTCCATGACCTTCAATCCTGCAGTGGATTGATTCAGCCTGATTGTAATACACTAAACATTTGTTACTAAATAGAAGGAAGTGGGGAAAAAAGGTGAATATGTTTTCCCATTTCCACCATCAGCATAGAAGGGTAGAGGGCAGTTTATAAAGACCTTTATTTGTGATTATAGAGCAGATGAAAATTACTCTATTAATCCAGAGAGAGCCAGTTCAGTGTAGTAGTTAAGGCATCAGGCTAGAAACGGGGACCATGAGTTCTAGACCTGCCTTAGGCACAAAGCCTGCTGGGTGACCTTAGGCCAGTCACCCTCTCTCAGCCCTAGGAAGGAGGCAGTGGAAAACCACTTCCAAAAAACCTTGCCAAGAAAACTGCAGGGACTTGTCTAGGCAGTTGCCAGGAGTCAACACTGACTTGAAGGTGCACACACACACAGAGTAATCCAGAACCAGGGACTGTGATTTTGTGTGTATGCCACAAGATGGCACTGAAGGATCGTATTTTTTAAAAAAACAGAAAGTTCTTAATTTGCAGCAACTGAATGGGTAACCATTCAAAATAATAGTGTTACCTTAAAGCAAAAAATGCTAGAGAGAGGGGAGTCAGAGAAGTAAACTGCACTTAAAAAAAAAAGTTCCTATATTTGTCTTTAGCTTTCTTATTAACTTCGTATTTATTTCAGTTTTGGTATTGGTATTTTATTTTATTTCAAGCAGGAGAACTCAATAAATGTTGTTTGCACAAGTTTTGTAGTATGCAGACTTCAGCACTAGATCAACTTTTTTCTTATTTTTAAAAGCCAACTTCTGCAAAGAGATCTCTGTCATGCTGCAAGAGGATAAAATATTGAGTGTGAATATGTGGAACTCAATTCAGATCCCAACATACATATCAAAGTTGGTGGAGATGGGTTGGAGTGAGCCACATATGCAATACTGTGGATGACAACCCCCTAATCTGTGGTGTGGCCCCGAACATCCAGTAAATTGACCCATGCTGAGAGGCTTGCTTTCTTAAAAACTCGTAACAGTGGCCCAACTGATAAACTGCAGTCTAGTTTTCATCAGTTGGGTTTAGTTGCTAGATATTTTCTCATTGGCTGGCTAGATTCCTAAGCATCAAAAATGGGGAACATTTTCCTTGACTAAGAAAGCTATTTTTCCAAAGAGGCTGGTTTTCAATTATCTTCTGTGGTTTATAAAATTGAAGATCGTCAATAAAAGAAAGCAGAGCAAGGAGGTCCTGACTAAAAGCATTCAAGCAGGAGGCCCAAAGGATCTCTCCAGCTGTACACTGCAGTGAGCCCTGGCTATGTGCTGAAACCAAGATTTTGTTCAATGCAGGCATAGTTACTAATTCAGCCAGGTTGACTCTACTGATTTTATTTGGAAATTTATTTATTTATTTATTTATGTATTTGGTTTTATTGTATTTTATACTATTTTTATTGTATTTAATTGATATTTATTTGATGTTTTTATTGTAAACCACCCAGAGACACTTCTCATGAGATAGGCAGTGTCCAAATTTGAAACTCACTCACTCACTCACTCACTTACTCACTCTCTGGGGTTAATCATTAACTTCCCTCATTTCTTGTATATTTCCCTTTACCCAATGAATTCCATTTTTATGTCTAGAGATGTGGCTGCTCTCACTTAACTTGATTTCTTGTTAAAACCTCCATGTGCAAGCAGTGACACAGGTACCGCTTGTATTTCATGAGTGGCTCAAGATTTAGTAATGGTTGTATTTCTGTGCTTTGGATGGGAAGGTCCAAAAGACTTTGTGTTTTAGTTTTCTTAGAGCTGTTCTAAAGGGAGAAGTCCTCCGTAGACAGGCTAAGGGTGCTGGGCAAGCCCCTTTGAGTTTCAGGTGTTGTGGTTGGAGACCATGTTGCCCCTCAGACAAAGGTTATTTTTTATGAAATGTTGCTTCTTTTAACTTGTGAAGTCACCAGAGTCATTTTGAAGTTGGGTGGCCTAGAAATGTAATTCATTTATTACATTAGATTAGATTAATCTACAGATTAGAGTGTATCAAGGCATTCAGCATCACTGCTAGCAGCCTATCATGAGTATGTTTTACTGGGAATCCTTGTCAGAAGGTGCCTGCTAGTGAGATTCTAAATTATCCCTCACCCTAGTTTATAACAGGTAGGTAATACTAAACGAAGGATTAAAATTTAGTTCTCCAGATCTTGTTGAACTATAACTTTCAGAGCCCCATCAACATGGCCAGTGGTGAGAGATGCTGGGAGTAGTACTTCAGCTTCTTCAAAAGGCTATAAAGCCAAGTGGAACTTCACAAACATGATGAGAACTGTGGTACTGGGTAGAATTTCCACTGATGAAGGTTTCAGCATCCAGTGTAATTCTGGAATATGTGAAGCACAGGATTTCTCTGTGTGAAGTATTGAAGTGGGACAGGATATGGATTAGTTCTGTCCACTGCTGGGTGTCATAATAAAAATGTTTCTCTGCTTGCCTTCCAAGGAAGAGGGCTATCCATGTGTCCCCACGTATATCCATGGGACTGCTTCAGGCAGAATCCTGAAACCCTTGTGTCCAAACCTATAGGTGGCAGAGAACTTTGTTGCCATGTCAGGAGTGGGACCAACCCGCAAGGCTTCACAATTCTCTTCCACATTCTTTTACATGTGAATAATCCTACAGGATGGAGAAACTTATTTCATCATGTATGCAGGCACAGAACTCTATTGTAGGCCAGCATTAAGAATGAGCAACAGAATCAAGAAGTAAGGGCCTTTTTGCACCATTTCATGTCCTCTAGGTTTATAGTTTAAAATATATGTTTTAAAAGTTTATTGAATTGTTCATTTTTAATTAAAACTTTTAAATTAAGTCTTTTAAATTATTTCTAATATACATTGAACTACATCCCTACTTTGGGATAATTAAAAAGCATGAAAATGTGATACAGCAAGGGGAGGAGGGGGAGAAGGCAGTGGCAAGGAGGAGAGGATTTTGCTCTTCAACATGCCTTGAACATCATGGTAACATGACTGAACTGATCTGCTTGTTCACAGTTTCCTGAGTTTGAGAAACTACCAAACAACTTAAGCAAGGAGAAGGGGAAAAAAAAAAAAGATCTGCAATGCTGAAATGAGTTGAAGTGGGGAGAATGTGCTTACTGTGGAGAAATGCTTTCCACATTAAGAAACTTCCCCCAAATGGGTGGATGAATTCACTGCTGGAGTGTTTCTAAAAATGCCACCACCAGATGCATGCAGTGGCTGTCGCCTGCCAAGTGGCGCAGCCGCATATGCCAGCTGGGAGAGGAATGGGCACGGCTGGCTGGAATCCATCAGGGCTGAGAATAGCCAAGCTCCAGATGCAAGCCTGCTTGTAAGTAAACATAGCTCCTCTCAAGAGCAGAGCGAGGAGGCCAGGTGGACCACCCTCTTGCCTCTGCTATTTTTATTAACTACCATCTCCACTTCCAAGGCCAAGGACATCTAGAGAGATACATCCCCAGAAGATTGGCCAAAACCGATGCATATTTTACAAGCAGCGTGAGATGATTTTTTTGTATCTGGATTTAAACATGGTAGTAAATACACATTTTGCAGTTTACTTACGTTCAGTTTCTTTTGCAGTTTGATCCCATTCTCATTCATGGAAAAAGGAAGATCCCATACTGTGTTCATTCTGTTTTCCAGTGAATTCTGGCCAGTTCAATAGGCTTTGGTAATATGCTATTCTTAACTTACAAAAGCTGCCTGTGCTAGCAGAGTGCATTATATAATTTTTATTAGGAAGAGAACTGCAGACTTGCCACCAAATTTATCAGGAATTACTGAGCACCATTCAATTTGCTCATTATTGTCTTATTCAGAACTTACTTCCATTGGATTCCAAGGAATTTCTCCATAAGAAAATATATTCAGGAGTGCTATCATTTGATGCATTCTGTTTACTTGAGTAAACCACTGAACATAGTTTGGAGTAGACATGCATACAGTAGTTTGGAGTAGACATGAGCTATCATTTTGATTTTTCCCTTCCCTCTGCCCAAAGATATGCTTCCTCTTTTAATATAACTCACCCTTAATCCTTAAAAAGAGATGGGCTTGATATGTGAATAAAATAAATGCTAATAGACTACCAACAATTATGTTGGATGGAACTAATTCCAAAGCAAGATGCCAATGTATTAGCGGGCTTGATCAAAGGAAGTCCAATCCATTTCAAGTTCTTTATTTTGAGTTTAATGCAATGTCAGGCTAGGAAATATAGGTTTAACTCCTGCCTTGGCCTAGAAGCTCACTGGCTGATTATGTCCAGTCCTTCTGTCTCAGCCTCATCCACCAAGATTGTAAGACAACATAGGGGACTCTTGGGTGATGTCTTGAATGTCTTAGTTCAAGATGTGATGGGCTTCAACTCCCATCATCTCTGCAGTCAATCTGGAAAGTACTAGTTCGAGCACAGCTGCCATAGAGTAAGGTGGAATCTCAGTACAATTAATAAATAGAGTGGATCTCATTGATGTCCATGGGGAAATAAGCGCTTGCCACATTCTTTCTTGCTGAAATCATTAAGATTTTTAGAAGTGCTTATCTGGCTGGATTATAACATAGGTTCTTGGATCCATTTAGCAGATTAACACAGAGACACTTTATTCCTGCCTCTTGTTCAACTGCTAAGGACTGAACAGGTTCATCCACCTCTTTCTATTTCTTTGCCTTATTGGCAGGCTTAACCAAATCTCTTCTAGTGCTTGTTGAGATAAAAGATAGATAAGAGTTGCTATTTGAGTTGTAGAGATAACTAAGCCTCAGTACATAGACTTTATGTGTGGCAATGGGCTGCTGCCATGCTGTTTGGTAAAGAATCAATTCACATGGACCCAACAAAGGTCAGCAGTGTCCCTGGCCTCTACCTCTTGGGTTCCAATACCCAGGCAATTGTCATTTGAAAACTGGTCGGGCCCCAATCTTTTAAGTGATTTTCACAGCTTCATGTGCCAGGCGTTGTGTTTTACCTGACACGGTGCATTTTTATACATGTGAGAATTCGTCCTGAGCTGGGGTCTGGATTGAAAGCCCCAACCTGTGTCTGTGTGGTGGGCAACCATGGTTGTTGCTCTCCCATCAGGATGGTTGCTGGCAGCATTAGTGATTCTCCAGGAAACCCACACAAGGAAGATGGAACTGGAATCAATGCACCTACACACAATGCTGCTCTTTAAACCTTTGGAATAAAACCAGCACAATTTCACACATAATGTCATGAAAACTAAGTTAAAGCCACAATGCAAAATACAGGGGACATCTCCAGCTGAATAAAAACAGATTTGAACTGACCTTAGCCAGGCTAGAATTAACATTTAGTTTAAAGCATGAAATCTGCTCTCAGTTAGAAGTGTTCTGCCTTTCTTCAAGCATTCTGTCTTTCAGTAATTTTTTACATAATTTTTTTTAATTACGAAGGAAAAGGAAAAAACATAAAAGTGCTTTAACTTAAATGTGAAAAAGTTCAACAAAGAAAGTTAATATATCATTATAATAGTACACAGTTCCAATTCTATATATGCTATTCAAGTACATATATATTTCTAATAGAGTTATATTATTATCCTTTTTTTAACCCAGTGTATTTTGTATAAATGAGTCCCATATTTCATTATACTTGTCTATACAAAGTCTACATCTATAAGCAATCTGCTCATAAATAGCAAGTGCAATCAGGTCTTCAATCCATTGACTAAATGGGGCCATACATTTATCTTTCCAATGTTGCAATATCAGCCTTTTGGCCATAGTAAGGGCACGGAGAATCCATTTACATTGTCCAGTTGTCAAGTTCCAAGTACTAGGTATCTAGTTCAAAAGAATATTAATAATCCTCTGAAAATTTTAGCTTTTGTTGCACATATTTATATAGTCCAGTACTTTCTCCCAAAATTTGAGAAGTATAGGACATTGTAAAAACTTATGTTTTAAAGAAGCATTGTCCTTATTACATCTCCAACAAAATGCTATTTTTGATCGTCCTTTCTGCCTTTCAATAATAAAGCTGACTTTTCATAGCAAGGCAGAAGTTTTATATTTGGTAATTCACAGTAAAGTGCTATTGGAAGTGCCAATTTTCTACTCATGAAATGTATCCAATTTTTAAGTGGAAAAAGGGAGGTTTTAATTAATATAGTGGGAGCTTTAAAATAACATTAAGTTCTTTCTTTCAAAGCCAGGGTTCATATTGCATTTAATGTTTCGTGCTTTTAACTCATCAGTTATGTTTGTTAAAGAAATGGATAACATTATAGAAAATGTTCTGTGTTGGCATGAGCTTGTTTTTCCTGTGTCAACCATTTTAAAGCTAAGGTTAAGAAAAATTAAAATAACCCTTAATTTAGACTTGTCTTTCCTTCAAATTTTCCATAAACACAAGATGCTGTTTATTCATTTTAACTGAGCTTTGACATCGTTATTATCATTATTCTACCATTTTGGACAATCAAGAGACAAATGTCAGGATTTAAATTTGAAATTATGAATATAAATATCGTATGGTTTTTAGATTTTCTGAATTCGATCTGTATGTGCCAATTTAATGAGGTTGCGTGTGAGAATAATATTATTTTAACATGGATTCATGTATTCAAATAATCTGAGAGTCAATTTAAAAATGGATAAATGAAGTCACATATAAATGTATTCTATAAAGGCACAGAAATTCCAGAATGATTTGATTTTTGCTGGAGATGGATACAGGTTACAATAGAAGCTTTCACAAGTTCATAAAGTAAACACATTACTTTTTTCAGTATTGAGAAGTTTTTTGTTTAAATATAATTCTTATTAAGAATTTTGATTACAACAGTAAAAACGAATACAAACTAAACTTAGAGAAAGAGAATAGAATAGAAAAAGGAATAAAAATGTAGGAAAAAAGAAAAAGAAGAAAGAATATAAAAAGAAGAAGAAAAGAAATATATAAAGAAGTGAGTTCCAGTCTTCATCATAAGTAAAAACAAATTTAGTAACTCTTCACCTGCTATAAGGTTACAAACTCTTTTCATCCTATATCCCATCCCTTATCTATAAACAAATCCATAAAACACCAACTTTTCAATCCTGATGTCAGCAAAAAGTCCATAAAGTATTGCCAGAACATTGCACAAAATGTCTCATTTTAACCTTGATCAAATAAACTAACATTATATTCCTTCTTTTTACTTCTAACAGTCTTTATCTTTAATTCAATAAAATATTGTTGCAGGATTTGATTTCTCTTCCATTCTTCTTTATCCCATTGCAAAGATTTCTTCAAGGCTTTAACAAACTTCTTTTGTAAATCCAATAAGAAAACATTTTCCAGGTCATTCTCTTGGTTTATCATTTGAATTTCCCTTTTAATTTTTAAACCTTTAGCCAGTTTCTTTTGTATATCCAGTAAAGCACCCTTTTCCAAATCATTCTCTTGGTCTGTCATTTGTATTTCCACTTTTGATACTTTTTCTGTCTTGTCAGATAAAATTTGTTCCACATCTGTCATTCCTTCATTAACATATTTGGTCACAGTCTATCCATAGAAGCAGACATCATTACTGACAGTGTTGACATTGTAATTACTAATTTCTGGCTCCATTCTTCAAATATCTCCTTTAATGTTTCTGATGTTAAAACATTTTGTGTCATTTTGTATGTTCCAGTATTGACTGACATCAAGATAGGCTTGTATTTTTTCCCCTTCTGCTTAGAATCTGTAGTCCCCTCTAGTGTCCAGTTTCTAAGATAATAAAATAACTTATCTTTGCTATGGTTTACAGTACCAGGATAGCCAAAATAAGTCTGTTTCCCACAAGCTTTTATTTTTCATAGTTAATTCCAAAATCTTATACTAAAAGTCAATATTCCAAATTTATCTGGATCCTTAATCCATTTATAACTTTCTTAGATCAAAATCTTATTCAGCTTTTTGCTGTTTATTTCATTTTTTAAAAGTTATTAAGCTTATAATTAATTTTTCTTTTGTTCAGAGTTGAAGATAAAACTCACCCAATGGCTTTTCAAACTTGTTGTTCCAAAGGTCTCTAATACCTTTAAGATGGTTAATGGGTTTTTTCCAAAAGTGATTAGAAAATTAGGTTTGCGAACTTAGTCTCCTTTAAAAGGCTCTGCCATGGTTATGAGCAAGATGGCTGATCCCTTCATCTCCCGGCACTCAAACCTGTGAAAACCTGCTGTCCTGTGATCTCCTCATGAGGAGCAGCTGTCCAGAGCACATGTGGATTAACTCCCGTCCTTTCCTTATCTGGAGATGTTCCAAGGAACTGGTCTGCTCATTGGTTCCTTGGTCTTTACCACGGTCGACGGCTTAACTTTCGTGGAGACATCTTTAGTTCGCCATACCTCCCCCGGAAGTCAGCAGTATTGAGACATTCTAGAGTACAGTACACAACTGGGTTTGGTTTTCTTTGAAAGAAGGCCACTGGAGGTTTATCAGCTCTTTGTGATATCTGATTTTATTTACAAATGCAAATTAAACTATGAAAATTAAGCATAATAAAGGCATGCTGTTGAAATACTCCAATGGTCTACATTGGATATCCTGAGAAGTATCTCTTCCTACCAGAAGTCACTCTTTACAACTTGACCTTCCTTCCTTCCTCCCTCCCTCCCTCCCTCCCTCCCTCCCTTCCTTCCTTCCTTCCTTCCTTCCTTCCTTCCTTCCTTCCTTCCTTCCTTCCTTCCTTCCTTCCTTCCTTCCTTCTTATTGGGCTACAAATCCCATCAACATAATCCAGTATGGACAATAGTCAAGGGGGATAGAAGATGTGTCCCCAGATGTTGGGTTACAAGGTGGTTGTGTCTTGTGCTATGCTGGAAAATGAATCAATGTGCTTCAGTGGCCAGAACAAATGAAAAATTGCTTTGAACGGTACAGCATGTATTGATACTGGTTTACAGTGAGTCTAATATTTGAGCTCCTATACTTTCTTCTAGCTCTATAGTATTTTCTTTCTGCCAGCAATGATTTAACAGTCTTTGCCAACTTATTGCTATCCAGTTGATTTGAAATCCAAAATACTTGACTGACCCCAATTTGGAGAAAGCCATTTGATCACATGTACTTCACCATAGTCTTCAGGTCTGGATACTGGCCTCAGCTCTTCTTTGAGTCATCCATTCTTCTCAACTAGTCTGTCACCTACTCAAAGAATGACTCTGGCAACCCAAGGCTTGTATTTACATTTTAACTTCTTCAGTTGTAGTTTTGCTCTGAATATCTTCATGGGATGAAGGACCTGGGAGATACCTTTCAGTCAAATATTCCCCTTGACTTCATTTAGGAGTAGCATATTAATGAAATATGCTATAAGAACAGCAATGAAAATACAGTGCTGAATTTGGTTATTATTAACTCCCAGTTCCTTATTTGTGCAAAGCTCAAACCCTGAACTGGAGATAGGCCTAAAAGTTTGTATCAGGCTGTAGCTAAAATTAAGCACAGAAGTAATCCATATCATCTGTAATCAGCATGTTGTGCTCTTCAGGATGAATAATACTTCCCTCTAATAAAAACAATTGTTCTTCCACAAAATTAAAAAAAAAAAAGTACAGTGTTGTCTAAACAGTGAAGGTGAGATGTTTTCGGCCACTCAGTCGGTCCTTTTTTTAAAAAATTATTTTTAGCGGCTGACCGTGAGCCTGATCAAGCAGGATTGTTGTCAGCTTTTCTAATGGCCGACTAAAGGCCTACTCTCATCCTTGTTATCTCCACCTTTACGACCCTGCCAGACCCAGATTGCTCCTTCAGCCTTGTGGTTTGCTCCATGTTTGTTGTCACTTTCTACATGAAAGGCAAATGCCATCCGGAGCCTTTCAAGGCGATAATGCTCTTGCTTGGTGTGTCCCTGCGATAAGGACCCAGAGAGAAAGCAAGGAGACAGGTCCTGTCGGAATCAGAACACACCAGCCTCCTCAGATCGATCCACAGGGATGAATCTCTCAAATAAGATGAAAGCACACTGCCTTCCTCTTTTCAGGCATATCACAAACAGGAATGCTTTTTCAGGGATTTATCTTTCCATGTCCTCAATCTTTGCCACTCGGCATACTAATCCAGACTGAGAAAATCATGGAAGTGGCATGGATACATGTAGCAACTGGGATTAGTTTATAGTGGTGATAAAAGGGCTTCAGCCTCTAAGGAGAGATAAATGGTAGGTAAAACGGAATTTCCTATTCTTTAATTTCCTCACCTAGCCAGAAATCCCAGGCCAGCCATGTTTTTATGGCAATGAAAGACTAGGAAATTAAGTCCTAGTCTGGACATGGTACTAAGCCAATATGAATTTTAACCATGGTTAACTGAACAAATCCCAGTTAGCATGGTTCATATAACCTACTAAGCCATATAGTTTACAAGTATAATGACCAGGTTCACATAAATCACAAACAAACAAAGCATATTTTGGCTTAGTGTGGTGGATCAAGTCAATCTTGGGTGCTTTTGCTTATCAACTGTGTTTGTTTACAAGCATGCAAATTGTGCAGATGACAACAAACCACTACACAGGGAGAACATCAGTGCAATATCTTTAGAATAGGAGCTATACTTACCAATAATTTGCTGGATTGTTTTCAATATCCCCACAACAGCTGGTTGGTTAGAATCCCTGATCTGAAGTAACTGAGATGCAGCCTTAGACTTCCTTCTGCCACTCATGCACTGCATGGTTTGTGGTCTTTCTGACTATTGCCTCTGCTTCCTGGAACCACCACCTCTTTTTTTCTCCTGTGCTCCATGATGTTGCCTTCATCTTTCCCCCAACGTATATGTGAGGGAGCCTTGTTTCATGCTTAGCTGCCCTGGTATTAAGCAAACAGCAATCTGTGGGATTTTTCAAGTGGTTTAAATTCAGTTCAATCATTCTGTGGTGATACATTCAAGAGATTTGTAGGAGCAAAATCATCCTGGCACCTATTAGCTACCTTAGGCTGGCATGGACACACACCAGGTTCCTGGTTCCTGATTTTTTAGGGTTATTCTGGTTTAGGCAGTGGAGAGACCAGGTATTTTAATCCAGGCTCCCACATATTTCTGCCAGGTCTCCTTCCAGGGATCAGCTGATCTTTGGGATCAGAGACCTGGCTTTGAAAGAGCTGACTCTTCAGTCCCACTGATCAGCTGTTCCCTGGGCTTGGAGACCTGGTAGCTAAAGGAGACAGCTGACTCTTTAGCCGCCTCGTCTCAGATCCTGTGGACTAGTTGATCCTGGGCTTAGAGACCTGGCTTTGAAAGAGGGATCCCATGTTCATCAGCTGTTGTGAGCTGGCTGGCTCTTCTGAAAGATGACTAGACCCTGCCTAGCCATCTCTCATCAGCTGTTGTAAGCTAGCTGCCCAGTTTTCAAAGATGGTTAGATCCATCTGCAGGCTTGTATGGGCAAAGGAAGAACAAGTTTAAATGACTATACCCACATTTCCTTATATAAATACCAATCTTATTTATCAGCAATGCTATGATTGGCAGAAGGATTCCCTCTGCTGTGACATTCAGAAATAGTGAGGAAACAAACTGGCCTTGCAGAACATGCTATATACACACAAAACCAGAACATCATTATTTGGTAGCAGTCCAAAGCAGAGGCAGGACAGGGATCAGCAAATGTTATGCCAGTTCTGCTGGCGCAACAATAAGTGAATAGTGCTTTCACCGAGTTTGGGGGAAAAGCCTTACGGCTGGCCACGCTTCTTCTTTAGATTGCTCAGTTTCATTTATTAAAGCCTTTGTTCTGCTTTTTATGCAGGACTGATGATGTTTGATGTCTCTTCTGCAAATCCTGTAGCATTCTCCTTTTCTGTGAACTTTATTGCAGTGTTGGTTCCTTCAGGTTCAGAATTAATGCTCTTAGCTTGTGCTATGCAAACGTGGGAGTACTTGTAGGCCTAGCCTTGCACATAGATGATTTAATTATCCAAGGCCTCCAGAGTGTATGCTTAAAGTCAAATTTTGGGCAGTATTCCCATTCTTCCTCACTGCAATGTCTTGAAAATAATAAGGAATGTCAAAATTGGGGGTGGGGATGGGCAGATTGTTCTGTCTTTGTCAGTTTCGCTATTAGATTCAATCACTTCCTGCTGTCCCCTTCCCATAAAGCAAGAGATGTGATTGCCCAGCAGCTAGTCAGTTTCAGATTTCATGCTCTATAGGAATGATCTAGTTGCACTTGAGAGACCCCCCCCCCCCCCGCCCAAGTAGGGTGTGGGAGGAGAGGCTACCAAAGCCATCTAGAGGAGCCCCTAAAGCAGCTCAGGCAGAGCCTTAGTTAATGTTTTCCCTCTTGGCTGATGACTTTCTGAAGGGAGTGGTAGCAAAGCCAAAGAAGAAAACCAATTCCTTGCCTTTAATGCTTTTAATGTGTGACACATCCATAAATCAGGAAGATACCATACAACAATGGCTCAGGACTGATGCAGGAGAGGCAGAATGGGGATTGGCCAAAGGAACAGCACATTTTGGGGGGGTCTGTATCCATGTGAGTGTGTGAACCAAGTCAGGGAGGGTGAGTAGCACTTTAACTCAGCAGATGTTAAGAGATCTGTAGATAGGGCCCAGTGAGGACCTACTATAGCATATGGATGTCACTATGAAGAGATTGCTCATGGTTCTAAAATATGCTTTTTGGAATTGAAGACCTTTTTTCTTTTTTTTATCAGTCAGATCCAGTGCTCTTTTCAGGTCCGTTAATATCCTGGAGATACCACATCAGCCCTGGAATATTCAGCAACCACTATATTCATGAAGCCAAAATGACGTCACTGTTGACCATTACAGAGGTGCAAGAGTGCCCTGTGCCACCTTCTGGCAGTCTGCAGAAGAGATCCTCCTGTCCACAATAAGACAACAGCAAGCATTTTCTTTTCCCCTTCCTTTTCATTCACCCATTTCCCTAAGAATTCTGGTGAACCCCCAGACTGGCATACTACTCTCTTGAGTGTTAGCTTCCTGCTAAAGTGTGGTTTGTTGTTTAACGGTAGCAGATAGAAAAGCCTTCTTCCAAAATAGCACAAGAGAAGCAACGTAGGGACTTTAGGCAGAAAACTCTCAGCCAAATAGTACTTTCTTGGTGAACCCGTCACTGTGGAGGCCAAAGAAAGTAGCTTAGCTTTTTTTCCTCTTGTGCAGCCAAAAGCCAGTAGACATTAACAACCCTTTCACCATTGACCCACAATCCTCCATCTTGACATATTGGTTATTTTTCAAGTGTCGCTGTAACAATAACCAGACGTGTTTATTGCCCATTGAAATATGGGAATGCAGCTCCTCTCCCTCCTTGGAGATACCTTGTCTGGGCTCAAAAGGGGAAGAACGTTCCTCTAAATAAACAAAGAGGCTCTCTGCTTGGCCTGAGCTCCGGGGGCTCCAGACATGTGAGGCTTTCTCCCATTTGCTGGCTAGCCTGGGCTCCAGATGTGCTTGGCAGCAAGAAAGTGGGTGTACCCCACAATTTGGAGAGGCAAAGACAAGGTTATGCTGCCCAAGAAACAGTCCCAACTACAGATACGCAGGTAGGAGTCCAACCCCCCCGCCCCATAGAGCACTGTACTTGAACATCAGTCCCGCAAAAGTGAGTGTGATGACTTCCTGAATAGTTAGGATTATGGTTGTGGCTTCTCTTGGTAGACAGGAGAGGCTAAGCTAAATAATTGAAGGAAAGAATAATTTTCCTGTTCATTTTGTCTGCACTGCTTCTGAATCCCTACCTATAGGAGTCCTAACAGAAAAAGAAGGTAAGAAACATTATTTGCCAGTTCATTCCCCTAGATTGTTAGCACATTGTGGGTTGGGAGGGAAGGTAACCTATGGTGTGTGTGTGTGTGTGTGTGTGTGTGTGTTGTTTGGTTTATTTGCCTGAGCTACCGCATTGCTTTTCCCAAGAGTTCATGCCAGCGGGCCATCTGGAGTTTGCTTGAGGACAGTTACATTTTGACCAATGAAGTTAAAGGGCAGAGGATCCTTTTGTCTAAGAAAGGAGATTCCACAGAAATGCTGAAGAATGGCACAAAGTGGAAAGAATGAGCTTGCAGCTAAGAGCATGCACCAGATTCCATTCTTTGGGGGCTTCCAGATGGACAACTGATGACGATGTATTACATTTATATGCCACCTGATTCCCAGCACTCTGGTTTACAAATTGTTTAAAACACTAAAAACAAGAAAAATAACAAGAGGCAAAAAGGATAAAGATGGCAGGATGGCAAAACTGGATGGGAAGAAAAACCACCCATATAGGCTAAAGGGGACTTCAACCACCTTTACCAAAAGCTGGGGTGAAGAGCCAGGTCTTCAAGGCCCTTTGAAACAGCAGGGTGGGGGCTGTTTGGATCTCAGGGGGAACCTCATTCCAGAGGGCAGACCGCTACAGAGAAGGTGCACTTCCAGGGTCCTGAGGGATGGCATTGTTCAATCAAAGGAACCCAGAGTGGACCAACCCTGCCAGGTCAAATTGGCCAGGCAAATACTATGGGAGACAGGTGGTCCCTCAACTAACCAGGCCCTATGCCCTGTAGGGCTAGTGATGCCAATCAATGATGCTGAGCCACTTTTTCTCCTTTTGGATAGCAAATAAGATGCAAACTGTGGTGGGAAACCATGGAAGGAAATAACACAGCACCCCCAAGTCCCAAGTGCAGTTCCATGAACAAGATGGAAGAAGAAACAGGTGCACCCTTCACTCTGGTTTATCAGATCGAGATCCCATTTTTCTTCAAGGAAATCATCTGATATGGGATGGTAGCAGTGTAATTGTGGAATACAGAATGGTGGAAAAGAGAAGCATTGTGCTTCATTTAGGCACAGCAAACATAGTACAATTTTTCCTGGAATAAAGAAACAGTATTCTGTGTGCAATTTCCCCTCCCATCACCAGTAGTCCATGTAGACTTCGGCTAATCCTGTAAGCCATAGAGGAATTGTTCAGCTTCTGTCTGATTCTGCATCCCAGCTTCTCCTAATTCGGTGCTCCCTAAATGTGCTGGATGAAGTCGAGGAAGGACTTTGTTGGAGCTGCTGGAGTTTGACAACGTCTGGTGGGAGCACCATCCTTTTTCAGACCTTGCCTCGTGTCTCCTTGAAGCGGGCGCTAATGCTTATTACAGTATTGCAGACAAATCTGACTCACATACTTTCAGTCACTAGGTGGCAGGGCAATATAAAGTTCAAATCAAGCCAGCACTGGTTCAAAGCAACCTTAGATTAGTGTTTGATGATTTCTAATGGCACAGTTCCTCCTGACCCCTTTTAAAGTTCCACATAATTCAGTTCAATTTTCGGTTTCCGAGTAAACCTACTTAGGCTCATCAGGTGAAGGTCTCAGCTGCAATGATTCCTATTGCAGTCAGATGATACGATGCCCCAAATTTACAAATCTCCCTGGGACTTTTCATCTGGCAGTGTTTATGCCAGTGGAGTTCTTTGCACCAAAAAGCAGGGGGTTCACAAACAATAATATCAAGAAATATAAAACACAGAATGCAATTTAATCTTATGGATGTAATTCCCTTTACTTTGGACAGGTAATTAGGACCCCAGTTCAGAAGCACATGCTACAACAAAGTAGGTCTTTGAGAGAGTTGGGGGTAAGTTTACAGTCCCTGGGTTGGCTGGCAAGTCAGTGTACCTTTAACATATTGTGCAAATGGAACACAGAAGATCTATAGCTGGAAGGGACAAACACTTTTCAAACAAGGAAACACTGTATTAAAATCTGACCTTCTTGATATCCTGTCTTGTTTTAAAAGTACTGTAGAAAAATGCTGGACAGAAAAGATTTGTTGGCTTATTTACCTATTTTATTTATACCCTCCTTTCTACTCCGATGAGCATTCAGAGCAGCTAACAAAATTAAGATAAAAAACTGCTACTAATATTAAAATCATTGCAGCTTTCCTCAGGTATGAAGGAAATGAGGAGGTAATACCTGGAGCTATGGCTGAATTTGGGCCTTAGAACTAGAGCCCAGAGTCCAAGATAATGATTCCCACTCAGGTGGCTAAAACAGGGTTGAGGGCCAGTGTTGGACCCTCCAAACACAGCCCAAATTGGCCCTTCTTGAAATTTCTTGGGATCTTGGGGAAAAAGTTTCCTTTGCTTCTGTAAGTCTTGAGTGGTTTCCTATTGTACTAAATTTTGTAATATACATACCCAGAAGAGAAAAGTATTTCCCTGTGTGGGTAAAATCCTGCTTTAATTAATCCTAAATCCCATTTATTTTTCTACATAGGACAGATTTCTAGGACGACCAGATCTAGACTGTAAAACTCCAGACTGGCCGCTAGATGGCAGCAGAGATATATGGAACCCACCCGTTGCTGCTTTGGTGTTTTGCAGCCCAGGCAGTAGCCTTAGGAGTTCAGCTGATGTCTAAGTAGAATGCAATCTGGATTTCATCTCATGTCTTTGTATTCTTTGTCTATTCATCCTTTGAAACTGAAGTCCTATGTTACATTGAAAGGGCTTTTTTCCCCTTAAAACATCGTACAGATTATATTCCTATAATCAATGGTGCAGATACATCATTGTATCTTTGGACTTAAGAAAGGGATGGGCAGTGTTGAGGTTCTGAAATGTTACTACAAAAACCCTGAGGAGGAGAGAGGATTCATTCCTACCTCGTGGAGAGCTATGAGGAGAAGAGAAGGAAAATGAAGGAAACAGGAAAAAAGGCGGGCTTCAAGCCCCTCCCACACAAAGCAGCAAAGCTAGGCCGCAGCGAAGCTGCCCCTCCCTTTGTGCTAGTGTGAGACAGGCCTGGTTGAAGCCCCATATTTTCCAACAGGCAAGTAGTCTCTTTTATTATTTCACAGGCTTTAAAATGTGATAGTCTGGCCCCGGGGTACTTAAGGAACCTATTGCTGGGTCTGCTGAGTGTGGCCCTGAATACTGACCCTCAAAATTGTCACTGAATTAGAGCACTATAGCATTATCTGCTGCTTTACAGTACCAGCATCAGTTCACACTTGCTATTACAAGCACTCACTTTAACCAGGTTATTTGTATAACATCTGCTGGAAGTTTGCATCTCCCTGAAGATAGCTGATGGCCTTCAACAGGCTTACATCAATAAACCACTGGCACCTGTAGCCAGACATAAACTTGACCTCTATTCTCAGCTGATCCATCACCAGAAGAATTGCTTTGAAGGACGAGGAAATGGTAGTCATTCCTAAGGAGCTAAACAGCCATGCCAGAGTGGTAAGATAACATAACCATCTGCTTTGAGTTATTCGTTTTTAAGTGTAAAGTTGTTATTATCGATTTGGATGGTAGAGGCTCACTGGTTTCACTAAGAACACATATTTCCCTAGTATTTTACCTCTTTTATAAGTATCAGCAATAGTGCAATACCTTGTTAAATGCAAAGCAGGAACTTCATGTGCTCAATCTGGCATGATTGAAAATTATCTGTATGACTTTTTTTTTCATATACTGACTCCTGGGATGTCCTGTAATCCTATGCAGATGGTATTCAGTGGCACTGATTCTATTTATGAATGAGAAGATAAGAAGCTTCTTTCCTGATGTCTTAAAATCATTACTGATTGACAAGTGAATAAAAGTACATGTTACTTTTCTTCAGGGAGAAAAGTTGGATGGCCGTGGCTAGGGTAAACCAGTCTTCTGTGCTGCTGTCTTAGCCTTCCACTGCTCCAAGGCACACAGTCCCTAGGTTTGCACCTCGATGCCAGCGCTTAACTCTCACTGTAGAGATAAGGCAAAATGAGAAGTTACATCACCAGGGCTGACTTTGGTGATTTAATTTGGAATTCCATGTGTATTCTTCAGTGCTTTGTGAGTTTCTCCTATATAGTTTCTGCTAACTCATGCTCATAAATAGACAAATAGCACAAACCACAAGATGCCTGAAATATTGGATTAAAAATGAATCAGAAGAGCTGTAAATCTGAATGAAACTCATCATTTTATCTGTATATCTGTATATACTTAGCAGGATGCTCAGAGCTTAAAGTTGTAGCATTCCATTGCTATGTCATTCTTTGGTGAGTCTTTTCAACTTCCCCAAACCTGGGGGCTCTTGTGTTGTGCCTGTGACTCCTGCCATGTCTTTTCATCTCATGCCTTCTCAGAGGACTGGTATTTGTTTCCCACCACTGCTTCCTTTTCATTTCTGGTTCCTCCATTTCTTTTGGCTTGAAGCACCTTTGCATATTTTCCTTTACCTTTGCAAACCTGAAAATACTCTTCTGGTCTATTTTTATACAGCAAGGCTGAAGGGGCAAGTCCAGGGCAGATGCTCCCCTTCATCTGCTTTTTAGATCCCTTGTGTACATGAATGAATTAAACCAGCTACAGTGATGATGGGTCAGGTGTCCTGTTTCAGAGAACAGGCATCCTGAGGTCCTCCAGAGGGAGGTCTTGCTGCTTTGCCACACTGGGGAGGCGGGGGAAATGTGCCTGAATGGGTTAACCTCCCCTCATTCGGTTGGCCTTCCTCCATTATTACCCTGTTGCACAGCTTAAAGTTGATGTCAGATATGCGTGCTTTTGACCTCTATTTGAAACTATCCTTACTAAAGAATGGATGTGCTGATTCTCAGTGGGCTATTCATTGCTCTTGCCTGCCTAAATTGGGTCAATGGGGAGTTATTAGCGGCATATGAGTGCAGTGGGCAGAGACTGGATTGTCAAAGTACACTATGTAGCAAAAGAAAGCTGGTGGGTATTTTGAGATGCTGCCTTCTCATGCCTTGAGTGCCAGTGTGGCCTGGCTCCTCTAAGGCTGTCAAGGGTGTGACCTGATGCTATGGGTGATCTGCCACCAATGACAGAGGTTGATGCTGGTGACTCCTCAGATGAGATGGATAAACTTCATTGCAGAGGAGACAATGATCAGACCCAGGAGTGAACTCTGCTATACTATTTACAGCCCTGCAGGGAAACAGAATTATTAGTCAGCACATGCAGACTGCAGAGGTGTATTTGAAGCCAAGTGCCTGTAGCAAGAAGTACCTGCTTTTGAGTGCAGAGCTGCTTTTAGCTAATGGGACAAGATGCTGGACTTCATGTAAATCAACAGGTGGTGCAGCTGCCAAGACCAGCAGGTCCTTCTTCCACTGGGCTTGTGGCAGGATTGCTCTACCAAGTGGCCTTGCCTGTTCATCAGCTCCTTCAGATGAGGACAAAGATAGCAACTTCACCCTCACTTACCCACTGCCCTGACAATGGCCTCCGGTGGCTTAAAGTGGTTAGTGAGGCATTCAAGTTCATCCCAATCATGTCCAGGTTGCCACAGAACACAGAGGGGGATGCAGGAGAGTTGGCATTGCCCCCTTTTTGAGGTGAACATATCTGCGTGCAGCAGCAGCAGCCTGCTCCATCACTAAACTAGAAGAATTACTCAGACTCTGGAAATGAAAGAAACATTAGCACTGTGATCAATAGCTCCACCAGGATAATTAGATTCTTTTCTGAGTGAGTGGTTGTAACTCTTAGTGATCACATAGATAGATGATCCACATTCTCTAGAATGATTAGTTTCCAATCTGGACCTTCAGGTCTTCCAACAGTGCACTCATTGTCATTGAAATTGAGTCCACCCACCTTACTTCTGGTTGTCCTTTTCTTTTTCCTTCCACCTTCCCCAGCATCATGAACTTCTCAAGGGAGCTGGGTATTTTCATAATGTGTCCAAAACATTATTATACTTATTATACTTGTTCTGCAGTGGTTTAATGATTACCCTGGAGTGGGATGCTTGTGCTGGAACCCACACAGAAGTCTAACCAAAGAAATCAGTCATTATAATGATTATTCAAGAATGGTGGTGGAGGTCTACTTTCCAAATCTATGACTCCTACGCATGGGCAACATCATGCATGAGGATGGATTGCATAATAGCACATGATGAAATATTGGTCTTACTTGGCTGAATAGGTGGCCCAAGTGCCATCCCCCAGCTTAATTTCCCACCATATTAATGGTATTAATATTAAATATAGAAACATCTCTGCCCTTTGGCACCTGTGGCAAAGGCCACACTTACTTTTGGGCAGCAACAAAATCTGTAATGCTATAAATGCTTCAGATGAATATAAAATGGAACATGATGTAGGAGCTGTTTGCATGGTCTCTCCAGCCCTTGACATCTGTCCCTCAATTTAAACTTGACCCTTGATCTCTGTACAACAGAACTCAGAACTCTAAACTTGATCTCAATGTGTTGTTGGGAACAGCTGTCCATGAGAGAGTTGAAAGAAACAGGTCTCTGGTGTGAAGAGCTTAGTATGAAGAAAGATATACGTTCTAGTTTTCTATTCAGCACACATGTCCTGCTTTCTAAGAAAGGGCCATATAAAAAAAATGGGAAGTGCAAGCAAGAAGATCAGAAGGCAAATAGTTTGGACTCCTTAAGTAAGGGATGTAAGAGAAACTGATACCAGTTGGTTAGCTATGCTTCTGCAGGCTACAGTCCTTTAGCTTTAATGGAGAACGTGCTCTGTTGCTGGCTCCCAGGACTGGACCCTGAAAGCCAGGGGATGCTTCAGAGGAAAAATGTTGCCTTAAAATAAATTGAGGGAGGGAAGGAGGGAGATAAAGAGAGGGCAGGAGGAAGAATAGAGAAAGAAGTGGAAGAAAAAGAAGAGGAATGAAGTCTGCCAGCTGGGTATATTTTGAAACAAAAGTGTTTCAAAGGCTCAGCTGTTCCTTGATGTGTCAACAGATGTTGCCAGGTGCTGCATGAGGCCTGTGCAAATTTCCACACAGATATTTAACACTTAGCAGAGAATCTGAATATACATTTCTAGTAACTGTAGAAGTAATGATCAGATGATATAAAGTTCTTGTCTCATAAGAATGCATGTTCCAACATATGTTGGAATTAGCCAAATATGCATATGCAATGTGTTTGTCTCAGGATGCATTGTTAATCAATGAGCAAATCTGGTGAGGCAGTTTCATTCATTTGTCAAATATTTGCAAAATCTCTGCATCCATTTTTATAGCCTGAAGTAATGCCTTGGTATCTTAAATCTGAGATCATATGTAATGTAGCTTGTAACACATATTAAAAGCAGCTGAAAATATGCATAAGTAATTACACTGGTCAAGGGTGCCCTAATGCATTTTGATTTAATTTCAATTTCATGCAGTTCCTGGTGTCTTATAAGGTTCAAGCTTCATCAGAAGAACATATAATAATCCACTTCTGCAACTTTGGGATTCCTCTTTGGTCTGGTAGTGCCATTTTGACTATGTCTTCTCTCTGAAGAATGGAAATACTGGTGAAGAACGATGGCTATTGGAATCCACAGGTCAATGCCTATTGGGATACAATCATTATAACTGGATGTAAGCCTTGCTTATAAGGAAATATGGAACTTACTGCATGAAACTTTTTAATTATATTACAATAATTTTTACCTTGCTTTTCCATCAAGAATATCCAAGATGGATAATAAATAAAAACGTAGCCAATAAAGCATTAATAAGTAACAATTAAAAACATACAAATAGCAGGAATGAGAGCTAAACAAATTAATAAAACAATGAAATACAGGAAGTAGAAAATAAATGCCACTTGGTTTTGAACTGTGTCTTAAGTTTAGGATGTTCAGTATATTTTATAGGCCTATATAAAAGTGTTTCCTTCAGGGAAAGAATATCTGAAAATTAACCAATATAACTGTTTCTAGAAAGACCCACAGCTCAAGTGCTTTCTCCGGATCCCTGCTCAGTGTTCTCCTTTGTTATACTGTTTTTGCAGTCTTTCTCCTGGTCCTAGCTATGACCTTTCCTTCTTTCCCAGCTAATGTTTGAAGACCCTTCAGAGACTTTCGTATACTGTCTACAGTATGTACTGACTATCCTAAAAGGAGAGTTATGGAAAGCAACAGGTCAGAAAGGAATTAGAATTGAGGAATGAGGTGTGTCTGTGCATATGCTCACTGGGTTTCCATTCCCCTCCAAGAGTTCTTGTTTTTAAAAGCCACATGTTTTTAGAGGGGTGGAGAGCACAAGTGAAGTTTTTCTTTTGTTTTAAGCTATTCCTAAATCTCCTTCTGTACTACTTAGAATCACCAGAAGATCTACCAGTACTGTAGATCTTTTGTTCATCCACCTTCTCAAGCTTGATTGTTAAGATGTGAATAGGTAAAGTGAATTAAATGCCAGCTGCTGAGACAAATGCCCACCTTGTTCTGAGTCTTGTTTAATGTCCCCACCAAGCATTCCACTTGCTTGTCTCTCCTAGGTCTTGCAGATGAGGTCCCTTGGAGGTTTCCTTCTCCAGACCCTTGATCTGCTGCCAGGCTGAAGTTGTTCTTCTTATTAGCTTGTCAGCTTCAGATCTCACCTCTCCTTCAGTCACTATCTGAGGAGGCTCCAATACCTTCTTACTCTGTTGCCCAGTCTCTTGCTAATCCTGTTGTGATGGGAAGCAAAATATTTTTGGGTAGAGAGGTGAAGGCATTGTTCCTTAAGAATCTCTAGGAGTAGGCGCGAGGCCTTCCATCCGTTCCCATCCCCTTCCAGAATACTGTGGATTTCATGTTAAGCTATATCTTTGACATATTTACTTGGCAGTAAGTCACAGTGTTTGGTTCACATGTCACACTAAGCTTCACTTTGGCTTAGTGGATTGGTATGAACCTTACTACTGTAATTAGTCTGCCATGGTTTAGTGTGTTCTGTGATGCCAGCTAATTGTGAATTACTCATTTTTCTCAAAATGGTTATGTAGACAATGGTTTACCATATTAAGTGAACCAGATCCCTGTGCTGAGTGGGGCATAAGCATGTTGTTAACTACCTCTCTGTGATACGAATTTCAATTTTTAAATAAATAATAATTGTAAATATATAGAATCACATGGGGTTATCTGGATTTCTTTCTTTAATGTGAAAAATGAGGGAATCTCAATTCTCCCCAGAGCTTTATAATGTTTTTATTGGTGAGGACCACCCCTCCAAGTCCTGCTATCCTGCCTCATTGTGGCTGGGGGTGGGATATTCTTGGCTAGGTTGAATGAAGAACACTGGAAGTGTCCCCCAAGAACAAATACTCCCAGCAGGGTCAACCAAGGTATGAAAGTCATTACAGCTGCCCAGCTAAAGCAAGCAAGCAAGCACCTATACTGGGCAGTAGCAATATAGGAAGATGCCAGAGGTGGATGACCACTTTAATAACCATGATAAAAATATTATTTCATATTATGTCAGAGAAGGCAATGGTAAACTATTCCTGTATTTTATCAAGAAAACCACATAGACAAGAGAAAGTGATTGACAATATAATGCCACATGATGGACCCCTTATATCGGATGGCATTCAACATGCTACTGGGGAAATTGATTGACTGATTGTATGCCATTGAGTTGTGGTTGACTCTTAGTGACCACACAGCTGGATTTTCTCCATGATGATCTGTCCCTAACCTGGTCTTTTATGTCTTCCAATGGGGCACTCATCACCATTGTAACTCAGTCCTTCCACCTTGTTGCTTCCCCTTCTTCTCTTTCCTTCCACCTTTCCCAACACTTCCCAGCATTCTCCAGAGATATTGAGGAAAAGCTGAGGATTTTTTTATGCTATGTATCACATGGGTAAATTAAAGCTTTTGGAAATGTAGTTCCTGATGTTGCTGTGCAGAAAAAGTAAATCCAAAGGTGTAAAGACAGAATTACAATGGGAACATGGAATGTAAGAAGCATGAATATGGGAAAGATCAATAGCTCAAGTGAAAGATGAAATGAGTCGACTACACATTGACATCATAGTCATCAGTGAATTGAAGTGGACTGGAATTGGACACTGATTCAGAAGATCTCACTGTTTACTACTCATGAAAAAAATAGAACTGCATTGCTTTCATACTCAGGAAGGATATAGTAAAGACAGTACTTGTGGATAATGCAGTCAATGATCAAATAATAGCAATTAGACTGTGAGGACAGCCATTTATTATGATAGTTATCCAACTTTATGCTCCAACCACCATTTGGAGCATAGTTTATGTTTAAAGTTTATGCAAAAGAGGAAATTTTATGGTCAAGTTCAATCTGAAATAAATAGAACATGCAAGCAAGATGCATGAGACTGGAATGCCAAAGTTGGAAATAGTAAAGAGGAGAACATAGTTGGACTGTACAGCTTAGGAAACACAAATGAAGCAGGAGAATGACTTATCAGTTTCTGCTGATCTAATGAATTTTTCATTGCTAACACATTCTTCAACCAACCAGAATGATGCCTGTATACATGGACATCACCAGATGGAGCACACAGAAATCAGATGGACTATATTATTGGTACAAGAAAATGGAAAAGCTCAGTTGTAACAAGGTTATGGCCAGGGGCCATAATCACAAATTGCTCATGTGCAAGTTCCAAGTCAAGCTAAAATGAAAGAAGAAAGCCAACTAGTTTCCATGATATGATCTTGAACATATATCCATAATTTTCAAGGAGAGCATCAGGAATTGCTTTGAAGTTCTGAATCTCATTGGCAGGGAACCAAAGGAACTGTGGAATAAAATCAAAATTGTTAAGAATTAATGTGGAAAAGATCAAGAAAGAAAAGAAAGCAAACTGGATAACAGACAAATGATTGAAATTTCTGAGAAGAGAAGAAAAGCCAAACCCAAGAAAGACAAAGATCTTGAAGAAACGTAACAAAGAATTTCAGAGAGCTGTTAGAAGAGACAGGTATTATAACAATATCTATAAGACACTGAAAATAGAAGCAGAAATGGAAAAACAAGGAAAGCCTTCCAAAAGATCTCCAAAAGAAGATCAAACTGAGCTAGAAAAGTATTTTAAAATTCTGTACAGTAGGAATGTCAAAACCAAAATATTTTAGAATATACTCCATATTTATAAAAACATTTAGTACTAGAGGATGAAGCACTCCAGTCATTACCAAGTCAGAAGCTACAGGAATTGATGGAATATCTACAGAAATATGGCAAACAATAGAAGAAGAATCAGTAAAGTTCTAATCAAATTATGCCAGCATATTTGGAGAATAACACAGTGACCAACAGATTGGAGGTTGGTTTATATAAAGAATACCAAAAAGGGTTTGACAAAGTGTGCAAACTATTGCACAATATCCTTAATTTCAAATGCTAGCAAAATAACACTTAGGATCATCCCTCACAGATTTGACCCCTAGATAGAAGGGGAGATGCCAGATACTCAAGCTGATTTTAGAAAAGGCTGGTGAACAGGAGACATGCGCTGATGCCCTCTGGATGACTGAAAAAGCCAAAGAACACTAAAGAGTTATTATGTGCTTCATTGACTATAGAAAGGTCCCCAGTTCTGTTCTCATATAAAACTTAGGAGAAGGAAGAAGACACAGGAGAAGGAAGTCATAGTCCAGGCAGAACATGGCAAAACAGACTGGCTCCAGGACAACATAGGAGTGAGGTAAGGCTGTATACTCTCCCCTTATTTGTTCAACCTATATGTTGAATATATTCTGATGGAGGCTGAATTGAACGATGAGCATGATGTTAAAAATGAAGGAACAAACATCAATAACCTGTGCTATGCTGATCACACTGGCCTGATATATGAAAATGCAAATGATCTGCAAGCTTTAGTAATGAAAGTAATGGAGCTAAGTTAAATATAAAGATCAAACTGATGATAACAGATACCAAAACCCATCTTAGGGCTGAAAATGAAGGCACTGAAGTGGTGGATAGCTTCTGTTTTTTAGGATCAACCATCAAGAGTAAAGCACCAGTGATCAAGAAATATGCCACAGGCTAACACTTGGTAGAGTAGCAATGAGGGCCTTGGAGAAGATATTCCAATGCTGTGATCTGTTTATACCTATAAAGATCAGCATTGTGCAGGCAATTATTTTCCTTGGGACACTGTATGGTAGTGAAAGCTGGACTACAAAGAAGCAGCGTAGAAGCTTTCAAACGTGGGTATTGGAGAAGATTCTTGAGAATACTATGGACAGTTAAGAAAACAAATGAATCATAGAACAAATCCATCCAGAGTTCTTACTTGAGGTACAAAGGAACAGGCTCAAATTGCCATAGTTTGGACACGTTATGTGAAATAAACAAACAAGCTATATCCAGTGGCATGGCTTCTTCCTCCACCTTCACCTTTACAGGTTAATTCATAGAGAAGATCCCAATGGCTACTGGATCTATGTTATTTCCAGTGCTTGTGTCGGTCGGCCTTTCAGTTGCAGATGTTGGGGGACCACAAATGAAAAGGTGTTTGTGGATAAGAATCAGAAGCTAGGCCAGGGGATCATTTGATCTGGTCTAGACCAGCTCTTTTCATTGTTTTTAACAGGCCCATAGGGATTTGGCTCTCTTGAAAAACAAATGTGTCCATCGGTAGCAATCCCTTCTGGGTGACATGTTTCTAGGTCATTACTTTGGTACTGAAATCCAGTTACTAGGTACTGAAATCCAGTTACAATGTGCTGCCTGAATAAGTAGCTTTTTTTTGCCTGCTCCAAGTTTATCTTCAATGGATAGCCCCAGGTAGGAGTGAGGAAAGCACTACCCACTTTCTTCATACCAGGCCTGATTTTATTCACTTCTTTTACCATCTTACCCTTTCCTTCCTTTCTTTTTCAAAGAAAAAATCCCCTTAATATAAGGAAGAACAGGGAAGTGCTGATTTGGGACAAATTGCTTATTTGGGAAAATATCAGCTTCCTCTTGCATTGGAAGCCAATCTTGCCAAAATGGAAAACAACCTAAGTGATCTTTTCCATGCTTTGCAGCCTCAAAATAAAACTTGCTAGAATGGGGGGGCAGGGGGGAGCGGTGGGAGAGAGAAAAGTCCGGATGGAAGTCCTGGGCATGGGGATACTGATGATAAAATCCCCTTCTCGGATGTCAGGGATGGGAGCGAGAGAGTACAGCAACAACAAACAGAACAATCCAGCGCAGTCAAAACATCCTGGGGGGCTCGGAGGCGCATTGTGTCGGTGCTTCAGAGTGCCATTAGGAGAACAGGGAGCCTGCCCACTATCGAACCCATCAGTAAACAAGGATGGAGCCGCGCAGCCAAGGAGGGGCAGGATGGGAATCGGGAGGGAGGGCTGCCCTCCAAGGGAGATCCCCGGCTGGGTGCAGCAACCCCTCGCTTCTGCTGCTCAGCTGCACCCCCTAAAAAACAAAACAAAACTTGGTGCATGTTCCCAGCCCAGGCGCCCTCCAGGCCCGCTGAACTAGCTGTCCCACCATCCCCGAGTACGGCGATGGAAGAGCTCCGGTCCCGGGCAGTAGATTCGCGCCCGCTTCGGGACGTCCTTCCTAACCACGCTTCTGCCCTGGAAGTTCCTCTTTCGGCTGCTCCTGGAGCTCTTCTCCTCGGAAAGGGAAGCCACGAACGTCTCCCTAGACACCCACCGCCGTCTCGCCTGCTGCCGCCGCCTCCTGAAGGAAAGGCCGCTGTGCGATGGACGGGCGGCAGCTCAGCGGCTCGTTCCGCTCCTTAAGTCCCGAACAAGCCAATTCGGTACACTCGAGAGTTCCCAAGGGCCGGGTGGCCGGCGGCAGCGCTGCATTCGAGGCGGGCCGGGGCTTCTTCGGGCGTGAATTTAAGGTGCAGCGCTTCTTTCCTAGGATATAGCATACTGGTCGCATCCTGACGCTCCCGCTCAGGCGTGGTGACAACGCACGCGTAAACCGGTGTTGCCTTGTAGGCTGCACGGAGGTTATTTTCAAGGCCCGCGGTGACCCTCTTTCGCTGGAAAGATTGAAGGCGCTGCAGACTCCACAGCGGCTTCGCATCGCCTTCCCGCGCACCGGATTAAGTCCCATTGTGCCGGCGGTCTTTGAAGCCGATGGGACTGTCTTCCGCGGGAACTCCGGAGTCGTAGGATCGGAGCTGCCGGTCTTGGTTTTTGGCTGTTAGTGTTTCAATGCCCGTCTGGTAGCTTAAGAAAAGAGGTTGTCCTGTTAGTCCCGGGCAGGCAGTACAGAGGCACCAGTCTTAAAGACGCTGATTGATCACGTAGGACAGCCCAGTCTGCTTCCTCAGATTATTATACGCAAATTTCAATAAGGGTGGGGCCCTCCAAGGGCTTACCTCTCCTACCATCCACTTGGGGCCATATCCATTGGGGATAATGGAAACTGTAGTTCAATGCCTCTCAAAGGCAACCTTTAAAAAGTACGGTAAGCAATAAAGATACTCCTGGCAGGTGACAGCAGCTGGCCAGGCTTTTCTGCTCTCAGGAGTCAAGCACAGCCAGATCTGGCTAGGATTTGGATGAAACATCACCAGGAAATTCCAGTGCTATATGGTAGGCACATGGGCATGAAATTTCCAGGAGTTGAGTTTGATTACAAAGAAGTTTGACTTTATTGCCTTGGTCTGAGAGAGAGAGAGTGAGTGAAAGAGAGAGAGAGACGGGTAATAAGAGATAACCAAAAGACATCAATGGGGGCTGATCATTACTGCATAGATTACAGAACAAAGCACCCCTTCCTGTCAAGCGGCATTCCCTAGCCCGCTTCTCGTCAGGTACCCTGGGACTCCACTTCCCAGACTGCTCAGTGAACACAGCTGAATTAGTTAGAAATTCTGGGAGCTAAAGGCTTGATTCATTTGGAGGGGACCTGATTTGGGAAGACCGCCTCGAAGCAGCTTCTGCTGACTCCACCGTCAGAGGCACTGGGGTTATAGCCTCCCACCACTCCTTTAGACAGTCTAATCCACTGGGTGGTTAGCAGGCCAGAGAATAGAGAGTGTCTGAATAGTGTTATCTGAGACGTTTCACTACTAGTCTAGATAACATCATCGGCGCTCTAACACAGAGAGGGAGGTTTGTTGCCTGTTTGTATATGGCAGCTGGCCCTATGGGCCTTGTGTGGGTTTGTGCAAAACGTGCCAACTGGGGGTATTTCGCTTTTGATGGGCATGCTATTGACTGAGCATATTATGGTAACTAGGTGCTGGCTCCTATTGATTTGGGCATTGGTTAATAAGTGTCTGAATAGTTTTCAAGGAAAAGTGCATTGGACTGCAATCCACATTCCAAGTTCCCACTTTTTATGCCAGTATAGGACTAAAAATCCTTTTGAGTACAGCACTTTTGATCAGATTGCCACCCGCTAAGGGTTTGTGCAAATAGGTGTCTTTGCATAGCATTACACAGGGCCTACTGCTAAATTAACGCGGCTAACGCTTTGTATGCTTGTGATTTCAAATAGAGGACACGGCCATCCGCTCGGGTTAAGCTTCGGTGTTACGGTTGTTTTGACTCTATTTCATTGTAAACTCCTTGGCAATTCCAACAGCGAGAGGCCTTGCGTGTTTACCTACCTAAAGTAAGCAAAAGACGTAATTACATCTCTCCCAAGAAATTCAGTGGGACTTTACAAGCTTAGCTCTGCGAGTTACAGGAAGCGACCCTTCGGGCTGGGCGGCGGGATATTAGACTCGTGCGAATCGTCACTCCATCGCGGTATCTCCTCAGCTCTTTGACTTCCCGGGGGCTTCTCCTACTTCCGCCACTCCAACTAAAGGCAAACTAATTTCCGGGAACGAGCGCAAGGAAACACATAAGCAGCCCAAATTCAAGCCACTCTCTTTAATGACAAGACACCCAGTTCCATCTTTTTTGTTGGGGTACAGAAAACAACACCCCCAGCCCGAAAGAAGTCATCTACATCAACGCCACTGCCGGGCAGTGCATTTCATACTCTCAGTAAACCGGTTTAGTGCAGAATTCTACGGGGATCACAACAGCCTGTGCCTTCGCCCAGGATGGGCGGGAGATGGTGCGCCGACTCTCTGCCTCGCATCGCCACCGAAAGGAAGTGCGGCCGCCTTCAAAGGAAACACACCAACCAGGAATAGTCCCGCAAGACCAAAGCCTGCTGGCCACCTGGGCTTTTGAAGAAATGGTGAAAAGGGGGGTGCGGGCGTGTTTTCTGGAGTTATGGAAAGGAAAAGGAAGTCGATTCGATAAAGGTCCTTCCCGATTTATGGGCAGATGTAGCTGTTTTTTAAAAAGTGGGGAAAAGGAGCTGCGGATTGGTAAACTAAACTCGCCCCCCGGAAACGCCAAGCGCTCTGGGACTTCGGGAGTCGTTGTAGACGTGGCTTCGGAGTGGGAGCGAGGCGCGGCCACCTCCTGTCTTTGGACCGAGGTGCGATCTATCCAGAGCCCAGGCCGCCACGAGGCTTCGATGCTACAGAAATCCGAAGCGGCCCGTCGAAACCTGGAGAAGTCGGCGGTCCCCCTTCCGCGCACACCCCTCCCCCTCCGTGTCCAGAGAACTGGAGAACGTCCTCGGCCCCTCCTCGGCGCGGGAAGGAGCGCTCTCCTTCGGCTCCTGAAGTCCGGGCCGGTCGCTTCGGCGGCTTCCCCGAAAGAGGCGCCGGGCTGCAGCCGAGTCTGCCCCCGGAAGGCCTCTGGCCCTATATCCCTTCCTCCGGGAAGGGGCCCCGGAAAGAGCCTACCAGGCTCGGATGCCATGAAGCGCGGAAAGGCCGCCGTTCCCTTGCGGGATGGGCGTCTGCACCGGGTTCAAGTCCCCCACGCTGAAGTTCATGAAGTTGCTGGCGGCGGTCGAAGGTTGGACGCCCTGCACGGCCGGGTAGCTGCAGCTGTAGCTGGCGTTGCAGGCACCAGTGCCGCCGCCGCCGCCGCCGCCGTAGCTGCCGTAGGCCGGGTACGCGTTGTAGCTGTAGGGGTTGAGGCTGACGTTGTAGGGAGAGCTGTAAGGGGACGAGTCGCCCAGGCAAGGCTTCCCGTCGCGGACCAGGACCGGCACGGCTATCCGGCGCGGCGGCGGGATGCTGCCCACCAGCTCCAGGCTCTGATCCTGCCTTTGCCTCTTGCACTTGTAGCGGCGGTTCTGGAACCAGATCTTCACCTGGGTGGAGGTGAGCTTCAGCACGTTGGCCAAGTGGTCCCTCTCCGGGGCCGAGAGGTACTTCTGCTGCTTGAAGCGGCGCTCCAACTCGTAGACTTGCGCTTGCGAGAAAAGCACGCGGGGTTTCCGCCTCTTCCTCTGCCGGGGCCGCTCCGCCTCCTCGGCGTCCCGCTTCTCCTGCTCCAGCGATTTCGAGAGGACGCACAGCTCTGCGGGAAAGCAAGCACAGAAACTGAACCGGCGATCAGAGGGTAGAGGCGAAAGCAGCTCTAGGAAGCAGCCCGCGGCCGCCTCGTCGCCTACCGGGCCCGGTGAGGCTTCCCTCCCTTCGCTTTGGTTTGAAGGCACCCCTGCTCGCTCTCGCGCGCTCGCGCTCTGCTGTAAAGAGCAGACACGGTTCGCTCTTCTCAACTGATTCCTGCAGTTACCTTGTAAGGTAGATCACGCTAAGAGAGGGTGAATTCCATGGATTCATGAATTCCCTAATCTTCCATCTCAGGCTGGCAGCGGCCGTCACCCAACCCTGAGCACTCCCAGTCTGACCTAAGCTTCCTTAGGGAACTCAGACAGTTTCCTCTTTTGCTTCATGGCTTTTGTTTTATTCTGCCTCCCCTGAGCACTCGAAACCAGGGATGTTTAAAAGTAAGTCTAAATAATTTCAGTACAATTCCCAAATAAACGGCATAGATTTCTTCCCTAAGACTGCAGTCTGTGCACAATTACAAGAGAGTAAAGCTGGCCCAATTTGAGTCAATAGTATTCATTAAAATAGAGAAGAGACCCTTCCCCACACACACTCCTTCTTTGGATATAGGTGTCCCTTAAGTCTGCTAGATCCATTCTAGAGCCATATCAATTCCAATCCAATTGCACATAGAAATATTGAGGTATGTATATCTGGAAAATACCAACATCCCCAGATAAGTTCAGTAGAAATCACAGTACGTAATCCTATCAAAGATACAAAGTCCATTTAATATGAGAGCCACAGATCAAACAAAGTAAGAGAGCAGATGAAGCAAGAGAAGATTTCTAACTCCCCCTGCTGAAAAAATTGAGAGATTAAAATGCTTGATTTCAGCTGATTTCCTCCCACAGAAACTGTGTGGATCAGGGAAGCGACCCTTCAACCCAGAAAGATGCTGGGAACCATCTCTATAGAAACCCCTAGGATTTATTCATCCAAATAAAAATGATTTGGGAAAAAAATAAGAGAGAAAAAGAAACTGATTTTCTTATGGATATTTCCGATCTCAGCCTTGCTTGGAAATTAGGCCTAATTCCTTCCAGACAATTAGGTGCCTGAGGTTATTTATCACTTGTAGTTATTGTGATTATTAGTAACAAGCCTTGTAATCATATTGAACCAGCTCCATTAAATAATTCAGTCAAAGGAAAAGCATGATTCTATTTCCCTATTATCACTCATACTTAAAAAAACTTTTTTTGCTGCATGCTTTGCACACCCAGCCAATTGTAGCCAACAAACCAAAGTTAAGCAATCCAAGTCTTAGTCCATTATGTGAATCGGGCTTAGGCATGGGATTTCAGTTTGCATACTCCCAGAAACTGTTGGACTGAAATCAGCAGAACTTTCTTCCACCTCAGACATAAATGAAGTAGAATTACAGATAATGGGGAAAATATTAGATCTAAGGACCTTTCAATCCTCAATTTTGCAAGCATTTACATCAAAGTAAAATGGTTTTGAAATCAAGGCAAGCAAAGGACTGATAAGTCTTAAGCAAATTTATAATTGTTTGTACACAGGTCAATTTTGTTTTTTGTTTGGTTAATTTCTATGGTTTAAAGAATATGCCTAAGGAGACCTACATAGTTGAATGCTCACTGAAGCCATAGGGCTTATTCCAGAATAAATATACAAAGTCAAGATGACGCTACAGGGGATCTATCTGGGTATTTTCCAGAAGCAAAGTCACACCATTGATTGCATTCTGGTTCCTTCTTGAGATACTAAAGTGAAAAGAGAGTGAAGGAATAAAGGACTTCCTTCCTTCCAATCAACCAGACATAGGTCAACTGGACAGGGATATTCCCTTTCCCCAGCTTTCAGGTCAATAGGTGCTATTTCAATACAGGCTGCAAGTAAACCAGGGAAGGGAGTCAGCAGCCACTTAGGCAGGAGATTTGAGGATTGGGGCAAGGCCCACCCGTTCCTCCTGAGCACCCTGAATGCTAGATTGTCTGGTTCCTAGCCTACTCCACTAAGGAGAATCAGGTTCATTGCCAATCCAGTCGATTTGCTTAGGGGACATGGAAAAAGGGCATCTTAGCCAGATGTTTTGGGGCAGCACTGAAAGAGACGGATCAGCTCTAATGCCTCCTGGGCAAACTGTTTCCTGCCAGGGGCACAGATAGTGCTCCGGTGGCTGAATGTTTTCACTTTGGAAAGGTTAAAGACCCTGAAAATTTCCACTGGGAAGGATCCACTTTCCACTTTCCATTAGAGATTAAATCAGCATCCCTAGTGATTCCAGGATTTTGGCACCCAGCTGCCATGCATTCCACTGGAATACTACAGATCTGCCATAGTCATTGAAGCTTCCCCACTCTTACTTGGAGAGAAGTTGGAGTCTTCTCCCAAGCAAATGTGCAGAAGATGGCAGTTTAAGGGATCAAAAAAAAATGGGGTCCAAATTCAGCTGACTCCAATAACAGTGCTGGGAGCAAGAATATGCCGGAAAAGAATCACTCCAACAGAGCTTAACATTTGTATGTGCTGTCATACTCCTGGCTAGATGACCTCAAAATTTCACCCCATCTGAGGTAGAGATAATTTAGCATATGTCCCTAGGAATCTGTTCCAGGAAAGTCCAGCCCGTGAGGCTTCTCTCTTGTATTTATTGTAACATGGGGGGGGGGGTCTGTCCCAAAGTCTCAAGATGTCTTTGGGAGGCCAGAGAACAAAGTAGGAACTGTGATCAAAGCAAGTGACTGGTACAATTTGCAAACCCATGCATGTGTACTCAGAAGCAAATCCCATTGGGATCAGCAGGTCTTTCCCAGGTAAGAAAATGGAATATGTTCTCAAGAGCCTTAGGGTGCAATCTTAGACTTTTTCAGCCATGAGAAAATCCAAAGAACTCACTAGACTTATTTCTCAGTAAAAATAAACAGTTGTGCACTATACATGTTTTGATGAGGAGCTATCCTGAAACTTTAGTATATTTCCTACTCTGAAAGGATAGCTTAGCAGTAAAACATTTAGTAACAGTAACATCATCATTAAACTCAGCTATGTTTAAATAGGTTCATGCTTAATAGAAACAAAAACTAGTTTTCCTTAAATTTTTAAGGATGAAAAGTGTTCATATTAGCCCTTCAACTATTTTTTGTGCTTGCCTAAAATGGAATGAAGGGACTTTGAGATGACAGGGTGCCCCTGCACCTTCTAAATGCTTGGGCAATGCCTACACATCTTTGAATGTCAGTCCCATTGCAGCTGAGTAGATGTAAGTAGGATCAGAATATACAAGGTAGGACTCAACAAGGTGATCTTAGGGAAGACATTCTGCCTCCAAATATTCTTGACTTCAACTGAAAGACTAATTTATTCTCAGATAATTAACCTTTAAAATAGGGGAGGGAGTTGTCTTAGATTCACTGAGAATAATATAATGACAGAAGAGGATTTTTTTTTTCTGTCTAAATTTTTCTTGGGCAGTTGTCCTAAATTCCAGATAATCTTCCTTTCAGGCAAATACGGTAAGAGTGAACTACCCTCAAGGGTTGTTGTAAGGATCACAACAAATGAGGGAGGTGAAAGGCCATGAACATTTTTCAAGAGCTATAGTAGAATTAGGTACTTCATTACTAATATAATTCTTCGGTACCAGCGGTATTAACCTTGATTATTATGCCACAGTGTCTACCTCGAGCTGTCACCAGTTATCTGTCAAAAGACAGCAAGTCACCCACCTAGGAGAATACTGATCCTGGAGGGATCCTCACTAGGGGGAGGGCAAAACCCTGCCATGCCCGTGCCCCCAAGACAGACTATCCAGGAGTGAACACGATCGAAGGCGTCTTTTTCACTGTCCCACTCATATTCCTCCCCAGCCACCAGAAGTCGGCCGCCATCCACATTTAGGTTACTGTTTCCTAACCTTCCCATAGTCTCTCCCGGTCCGGAGCCACGGAATGGCCCAGCCAGGCAGAGGCGGGCTCAAGGCTCCCACCCACCAGACACCTCCCTGGACACCCCCTCCCCGGCAGCGCCTCTCCTCCCCAATGACCCGGCTGCCCGAGGATGCTTCGGCCCCGCAGCTCGGGCGGGGGACGCGCTCTCCTCTGGGTTACCTTTCTTGCTCTCCTTCGGCTCCTTGGCCGGTTCGATTTCCACGTAGCTCTTGGCGAAGAAGGGCCCGGGGAAGGCGCTGCCGCTGCCTTTGGCCAGGCCGGCCGGGGCCTCGGCGAGGGGGGCGTCCTCTGCCGAGTAGGACTCTTGCTTGAAGGTGGCCAGCATGCAGGAGGAGGGCGAGCCCAAGGCCGAGAGCTCCAGGGACGCCAGGCCGCTGGGATGCTGCTCCAGGCTCAAAATATCCTTGACCGAGAAAGGCGTGTTGGTCACAGGACTCGGGAACATGGTGGGCGCTGCAGCGGAGCTGCGGCCGGTGCCCCCGCGCGCGCCGGCTTCCAAAGGGCGCCGCGCCGGCCAAGCACCCAGCCTTGGCTTGTCGTCTGGAGGCAGGTAGAGAGGCGGGACCCCGAGGAGGAGGGACCCTGCCCTTGGGGAGCCTTCTCATTGGTCTGCCCGGGCGCCACGGCCCGCGAGGGGCAGCTTGCCCGACCCACCTAATATAGGCATGGAGCTCCGCGAAGCGCCGCTCAAGGAAAAGGCAGGAGACCCGGCCTTCGCCGCGTCTCCTCTCGGCGGAGAGGCCTGTTGTGTACAAAAGCTCTGCGTTCCGCCATCGATCACGCCGTCAGGCTGGATAAACACGCCGTGAGCAAAGCGTCAGGCGAAGACGGTGGCCTGAATTCAGTGTCAAGAGAGCTGGGGGCGGGGGCGGGGGCGAGCAGAGAGCTGCCTCTTTCCCATCCCCGCCCTCGACCGGGGAATCCGGCGGGCGGGGGGACTGGCCCGAGCCGCAAGGGCCAGCTCCTCTCACTCTCACCCTCACCCTCACCCTCACCCTGAAGCAGCCTTTGGAGGCGTCCTGCACCGCCCCGCGAGCTTTGCCGGCTTTCTCTTCCTCTGCGGGAGAGCGGGAAGAAAGCTGGGCGTCCCGAGACGTCCCACTCTGGGGAGGCGACTCAGGTTTCACTCAGTGGGGGAGGGAGGCTTTGGAAACGATGCCTTTTCATTTACATTCATCATAATTATAGTAATCCGTCCCTTTATTTTGCAAAAACTGAATTGTGTTTACGATTAGCCGCCTTGAATTCTGCGTATGAGCCGTTGAAATACAGACACTCGCACCCAAGGCCCACAGGACTCGTTCACTCGGGGCGCACCACTGCTTTACGGATGCGTTCAATTTCGCACCCCACCAACGCCCTTCAGCTGCGATGGGCTGCAGCTCCCATCACCTTCAGGAAGCCTGGGCGATGGGAACCGTAGGCCAGCCCCCTCGCAGCTGAAGAGCCTGGCTCGCCCCTCTCAGCCTCTCGGGTGAGGGTTGGTGACCTGACCCGGCCTGGTCGCCGGCTCTGAAAGAACCGCGTTGCCCAGCATCTCCCCCGCCGCCCTCTCGCGAGGACACCGCTCGCTTAACTGAAGACAAGAAGCGCTCAGTCTCTGCCCCACGTGGAGAGGAAACCGGCTTCGGGATCTGCAGCGCCTGGGTTTTGACCTAGGACAGAGCTGGCCCCGCTAGCTTGGAGACTCGCCAAGGGCCCCACCAGGACTGCCGCCCGCCGCTGCCGCGCTTCAGTCCGGCTCTGGCTGACGTCGGGCTTTTCTGCTGGAGCGAAGCAGCCCCCGAGAAGCACTTGGCGTGCCGCGTTGCCTCCCTGGCCCGCAGTCCGGACCGGACAGGTTGGGAGAAGGTAGCGGGACCGGCGCGGTTCGGGGAAAGGCAGGTTTTCCGCTCCATCTTTAACTCGGAGAGGCCTGATAAGAGCAGGGCCGGCCAGCGGTGGAGGAGAGCTGCCTGCTCCCGCCCTTCTAGCGGCGGGGACATGGAAGCCAGAGCAGGCTTCGTGGGGACAGTCGAAGGTCAGCGCGGCCGCAGCATTCGTTTGCGGAGGCTGGGATTTTCGCAAGGGGCTTTCAAGAGCTCCTTCCCCAGGTGGAAAGAGGAGGTTCCGCTGAGCCCTTTCTTTCTTTCTTTCTTTCTTTCTTTCTTTCTTTCTTTCTTTCTTTCTTTCTTTCTTTCTTTCTTTCTTTCTTTCTTTCTTTTCTCTCTCTCTCTCTTTCTTTCTTTCTTTCTTTCTTTCTTTTCAAGAGCGGACATAAGAGGGATCAATAGCTCCGTGTCGCCTAAAGGACCGCTTTCTACCGGGCGCCTGCTTCCTCTGGGAGGGAAGTCCCAGGACCTGCCGGCTCTCGGCGCAGAGGTCACGGGCGCCGGGAAAAAATGCTGGTCTCTTCGGGGCTGCTAAAGCGGCCCGATGGGCAGCGACCCGGCTCTCGTGACCTGGCCCTCCCTGGCATCTCTTGACTTCAAAGTCCCCCTGAATTGACTTCAGCCGCCGCCCACTGAAACGCTTCTTTGGACATTTCAGGGTTATCCTCGTTGAACGAAGTGGGGGGGGGCACCGATGCACTTAGTTGGAAGAAAATCTCTTCCAGTTTACTAAGTGAATTAGATCCTTATGTTTACATCCTGATTTCGAAGTAAATCACACATTTTCTACTTCGGCAGATACACAGAACCATAAAATAACTAAGGAGGCTGAATCCATATAACACATTAAGTCTGTCTGTCTGTCTGTCTGTCTGTCTGTCTCTCTCTCTCACACACACACACACACACACACTTAACCAAGTTTACAATTAAAAAAGACTAAATTAGATTAAAAATAACCAGATTTAGTATGTTGGGCAAATGCTGCCCCTAGTTTTATAAGTGTCCTAGCTTTCCATGTCTTGTACTTCCATGTAGAACTATGGAAGGGGTGCATCTCAGTTGGCTGGATAAAATATTGTACAATGACAAGTAAAGTCTGTTCTCCTTCCAGTCAAGCTCCACTCCTGGTGACCTCCTGATCATGTTCATGCTGGGGTTTTTTTTGGCAGCAGTACAGAAGGTGGTTGCTATTGCTCTTTCTGACTTCCCTTCCCAGTGTCCTATTCTAGCTTACAGCACCAGGATTTCCTGGTGGTCTCCCATCCAAGTACTAACTAGGCTCAACCCTGTTTAGCGTGTGAGCCCAGACAAGGCTGGCCAGAGTTGTTGCCTGATGAAGCTGCATATGGTACAAAGGGGAGGAAAGTGCTCTCTGTAAGAGAATCCCCCAGACAGATAAAAGATGGGATCCAGTCCAGGGCAGGGCCTGCCCTCTGCTTTCTGAATGTGTGTGTCCGGGCACCCCTCCCTCTAGATCCTGTTACAATTGAAGAGATCTGAACACTCTGCAGGCTTGTGGATGTATCTGTAGCTGCAGGTCCCACTTATTCCAATGAGGCACTTTGATCCTCAGCATATATCTGTGCCCCACCCCTCCCATGCATGTTCTGCAATTCTCCATGATTAGAAATACCTTTTAATTGATTGTGGGGTCTATTGTTTTTAAAAACTATTATTTCAGAAACTCGGGAAAGTCACAGGGCTAGAAATATAAGGAAATGAGGATGGTGATAAAAGTTTGTTCAAATTCCAGGGGCATCAATAAGTAGAAAGAACTATCAACCAGACTATGATTATCTAGACCCATCTCCTAGAAATAAATTGGCTCTCCCTCTATTTTAGGGGATCTTTATGCTGTGGAAATCATCCCACCTTTTTGCTTGTTTGTTCTGTTGTTGCTATTTGACCTTCTTCCTTAGACATGCAACAGGAGCAATTGAGCAGGGATCCTCAGCCTTATCTGAGACTAATTGTTTCCAGAAGGGTTATGGCTTCGGACATTATCTCACTCCCCCTTGCTCTCTATCCATTTCCCCCACCCTCAGTCCCCCACCTCCCGCACGGCTGGTCCATGACTCCCAGTTGTATTTAAAGACTGATTATTGATCAGCAATTTATAAGTCCTTTCTGCAAAATGATGGATGGAAGGAAGGAAGGAAGGAAGGAAGGAAGGAAGGAAGGAAGGAAGGAAACTTCCAGTGACCAGTTGGGTGGTAGGTGGCCTAATGGGAAATCTGTCTCTCTTCTCTCCTCTCCCCGCCACCACCCCCATCTCCCTAAGTAAGGAATTCATTTTATCTCACAAGAAAATGGAAGTGGCAACATCCGATTCAATTAAAATTCTTGCCCTAGGAAGGGTTTTGGGAATGGTGTATCAGATCCAAACTCTGTGATGACAGTCTGAGAGATTAGTCTATACAGAGAAGCCCAAAATATGAGGCTGGGGTGAAAAAGAGGAAGGGGGGGGATCTCCCTTCTTCCTTGACAATAATGTATTTCAATAACTTAATTGGATCATTTTCTTGTGTTGCTATAAATTATATCCCAAGTAAAGCAAATTCAATCAATAAATAGCATGTTTTACACTGTATTCCAATCCAAATATAGACAGAAACAGCTTTTATTGTGACAATGGCTATAATTTTCAATAAAGTCTTATAAAATATTTTGGTATCTTAGAAGAATATTTTTTCTTTCTCTCTTACAGAGGAAGAATGCTTCTTTTAATACATTTGCTGGAATATCTCTGGGCCTTTAACAACAACAAGAGATTCTTGCTTTCAAAGCATCATGTTTTGAAATTTATAACAGCAGAATGCAATAATCAATTTTTGGCTAAAACCTATGTCTTTAATTAATAAAATGTGTTGCCTCTTGTTCTGAGATAATGCAAATAGTTCTGTTTTACTCATGTGTAAGCAGATGCGAGCCCTAAGCATGTTAGGCATAGAAAGACAGGGCAAAAAGGCCTATTTTTGTGAGTAGCGAGGCACACCCAGGAGTCAGGATCTGGGCCACTTCTCCTCCTACCCTGGGGATTGTGCTCAAGGAAGCAAAGGCTGATATTCTGCTCACTTGAGACAACTTGCTCCTGAGGTATAGCTTTCAAGAATGAAGGAATCTCCTAAAATGAGGTTTGATATTTTTACATATCAAAAGCCTTAGAGGGTAAAGGCCCTTTCGTGCTTTAGAGATGGATGAGCTGATTATACAACACTCCAGGATAACTTACATGCCAATGGGCATTGACTTTTTATTACTTTATCCCTTCAAGCAGGTAGGTGGCATTTTGGATGGTCCATTTATTTCAGCAGTCCTAAGTCTGCCTGCTTTAGATGGCCTTCCCTGCTTTTCCTTGGGTGCAGTTCAGACTTGTGGCTGTCATCTCCTATGGATTAATTGCGAGGAGAGAAAGGCAGTGATAATACGTCCAAGGAGGGAATCAACTTTAATGGTGGTCAGAAACTGTTAGTTAAACCCAATTCAAAAAGTGGCACAAAGACAGGCCTCTCGTAAGATGTTGTGATTGATGATGATGATGATGACGATGACCATTAATAATGAATATAACATTGTATTTTGTACAGAAAGCTTTGTAATAGTTAACAAGTTTGTCCTCCCAAAACTTCTGTGAGGCAGGATATTGTAGTTTAAATTATGCAGATCTGGAAACGAAATTGAAGAAAAGGTGGTACTGCCATAATTATCCGAATCTGAGAATGAATTTTAACTCAGAACTCCCCCATTTTTTGTTCTATAGCTTTGTTTTTGTTAACACACCAATGCTGCATTATATATTGCTCATAGTAACAAAGCATCTCACAGAACCAGAATCCACTTAACATACTTTCAGAAGCTTGCTCCTAGATTTAAAGACGCTTTCTCTCTCAAGACTGGGGCCACAGCATTAAACCACCTTCACTGCTCTGAATCCTCTTCCCTTCTGTTTAATATACCTCCTATGAAAATGCTCAGAAAACTCAAAAACATGCTTAGCGTTTTGTAATATTAACCCTAACAGAAATATCACCCAACTATTGAGATCTGGATTTTTAAATTCTTGCTCCCTTCTTTATTTCTTGCTAAGTCACAGCCAGAGACAATACGTTCATTACTTAATTACTAAGTTAATTAAGTTACTATTCGTCACTTCCAAACATTCAATATTTAGAGGGAGCTTATGAAGTGGAAACAAAAGGAACCGCATAACGGGATCAGCCGCGATTCCCTTAGGCGGCTGGGAGAGGCGTGCAATCTGATCTACTGAACTCGGAAGTCAGGCGCTGCTGGTTTCTGCGGCTCTTACTCCGCGGCTCTAACGGCCCACACTTCCTAGCACAACAAAGCATAACGTAAGAAACTGCGATAGGCCAGGAACTGAAAAAGTAGAGCCGCATTTATTTATATAGCGTGCACCTCCAGCACGGATTAGCAAAAAAAATGCAGGAGCTGCACACAAAGGCCTTGGGAGGCCGTGCGATGGCTGCAGCGGATCTTTCTCCCTTCCGTCCGGGGCGTGTCACTGAGGCTGCACGAGCCCGCGCCCATAAAGCCATTATTAATGCTCCGCGGCGTCGGTGGGAATCCCCGCTCGGTGCGGGGTGGAGGCGGGAGCGGAGCGTCGGTGATTAATGGGCCGCTAAGGCGAGGCTGCTCTCTCGGCCTCCGTTCGCTTAATGCAGCCGGGAACCACAGCGCGTTATCCGGCGCTTTATCTCCCATCGACCTCTCCCTGCTAATACTCCAAATGGCCGCTTTCGTCTCACCCTGTTTACAGCCCCCTTCGGCGGACGCCCCCCTGATGAATTGACATTAGCACTTTTTCGCACTCCTGTATCAACAAAAAGAACTGCAGGGCTGCAATAATGGCGGGAAAAGCAAACACTCGCCCGACCAGATCGAGCGCGTCTGCTCTGTGTCCGCCTGATGGATGAGCCAAGCCTGACAGGCCGCAGCTCGGGGCCTGCCCTGCCCAGCCCAGCCGCCTCCCGGCAGCGCGGTGGGAGGACGGGGCAGGGGACCGCCGGCCCTTTGCAAAGCTTGACTGCTGCGGGCCAGGAGAGCGAGTCTCAGGGGCGCTAGAAAATGGCAGGACGTTTCCGCGCTTGGGCCCTCCCCGTGAGGGTCCACAGTAGGTAGATAAGCGGGGAGGCAGTCCGTCAAATACGTATCCAAAAGGCTATGGCCTTTGCCCTCCACCCGTCCGCCCACCCGCTCCCTCGCTGCCATCTTTTTCCTACTACAGGGCCGCTCCCATTTTTGCGGAACTCGCAGACCTTCTTTCCAGCACTTCTTCACCCTCCCTCCCACTCTGCCTCCACGGTGCAAAAAATGTTGTTTCCTCACGAAATCAAAAAGCAACAATGGGCCTAAACTGCTTTCAAAAAAGTGGGGGAAATTAAAGAAGCATATACTGCAACCTGAAGATAATGAAGAACTTGCTGTTGCAGACAGTGGATAGGAGTTCTTGGAACAGTTGTCATTCCTGGTGTCCTTTCCAACCTAATGAACCAAAAACTATTGCAGGGAGAATGGAAGAGCAGGCAACTGGTGTCTTAAGGACTCTTCTGAAGATGCTCTAGACATAATTGGCCGTGTGTGAGGAGAGAGAGAGAGGGGAAAAAAAGTGGGATAATTAATACTTAAAGAAAACAGAAAGTGGTATGATAATAGCTAAGATGCCTCTGCCCTCATCTCCCTTTAGCACTGCATCTCAGAATTGTGAGAGATGGGAAAAACTATACCTGCATTGGACCAACTTCTGTTGTTTACCAACAATGTAACTTTAAATGCTGTTACATTTCAGAATGGTATCTAGAGGAATCCAGCTACTCTTTTTCCTCTGCAGGAACCCATGAAGGAAAAGAATTGGCTCCTTGCGTATTATTTATGATGTGAAATAGAAAGCAGAAGAAAACTATCAGAAAATATCTGATTTTCTCAACTTTTATTTCTGTGCTAATTTATACACAGATGTTTTTAAGTAATTAGAGACTGTATAAGCACTCTAGCTTAGCTTTCCCATAAGTACTAGACATATTTGAGTAGACAGTTTTTGAGAGCATTTTGTATTTTATAGCCCAAAACAAAAACAAGGTTCATCAGTTGCCTTAAATTTGTTTCTAAAACTTACTCATCAATTGAAACATGCATCAACTTACATTTAGAGGTTCTTGAAAAACTGAAAACCAATTCTGTCAAGATTAGTATTAATTTACAGGTAAAGCTCAAACTTCAGTAAGTTGAGTTATTGTCAATTAATATTGACTGCAACATTTAATAATAGTAGATTAAAAGATGAAAGCTTCCATTTGAAAAGGTTCCCTAATTAATCCAGTAGCAGATCTATATATTTATTTGTAAACACAAGCACCTGTAACATTTGAAGCCATCAAGTACTATTTAAAAGAAATAGTTCCCTTTTCTCTCCCATAGAGAATATTGGCTCTAAACTGATGTTTCTGCAATGACTATTTGTGCCAGAGGTATTTGCTATATGTAAATGGAAGTAAATCATTATAAACCCATGATTCATTTTTAAAAAATGGATCTGAATCCTAGCAACTGATACGGACAACTGCTGCAACCTAATCCTAGGCACATTTAATAAAGTAAAGTTGCACTGATTTATGTGGAATTTACTTGAATATTGCAGATTGAATGCAGTACTTAAAACATTATTTAAAATATTTGTTCTCGAAAAGGAAATCTTAAAAGTACACTTTGTTTTCAGATGATTGATTTAATTCCCCATGGGAGAAAAATTGCTAGCTATGTTCTGGACCCATGAGCAATCTGCCCAAGGTCTCTGTTTATAAACTTTGAGTTTCTGATACCTTGGCACTAATTGAGCACTAGCACTTCAAGTGTTGTGGGTGTATTAAGAGCTAGGATTCCAGCAACAGGCTATTAGCAGTTCCTTGAGTAAATCTTTGCAGATTTCCTCCTGCTTCCTCCGCCTCCTTCCTCCCCCTTTCTTAACTGCAGAACTAGGAGAGAAAATGGTCTTGTTGACATTGCTTCTGGCTTCTTAACGCTTTAGAGGATGAGAGGCGCCAGTTCAAATGCACTGCACTTTAGCTTGCACTATACCTGCTCACATTTTAAACAGCTTATATCCATCAACAAACGCTAGCCCATATTGGGCACCGATGACAACTATGTACACCAGAGAGAAATTAGTTCATAGCAGATTCATACCATTTAGACCAAAGAGAAGAAGCAAAATTTTAAGAAGCAAAATTTCCACTCATCTCAGGCTATTCTTTTATCCCTGAAGTATTTTGAAGATTCTGAGGAGGCTTCCCTCTGAAAAGGATAAACTATAGAAAACTATAGAAAAAAGAGAATGGCTTGCTCTAAAATCTACAGTCTAGATAAAACTATTCTTATTCTCAAGTTCTCAAATATCAATCAGTTGATAAATATAGCAAAACACAAATTTGGAAGAACAAATCTTTCCAAGTGTATAATTAACCAATGGTCCTAATTAAAAAGAAATCCTTATATTTTATCTTCTGAGATGACCCACTGATTCTTCTGGCGGGGCTCCTGTTTTACTGTAGTAAAAAATCAGCAAATGAAGCATGCACTTCCTGGCCCAAGGATGCGGAGAATGGGACAGCTCCTCTTGCTGAAAGACAGGAGCTTGGTTTTGGTATGTACATGTGTGGTATCTGGCAGCCCTAAGGTGATGGCTGGTAAATGGCAAACATGAGAGGCAGCACTGCATTAAATGCACTCTGGTGCAGTCGGAAAGCATAGAAAAGGAGACTCAAACATTCTGCAGATCCTTGAATAGCAAAATATGAAGCAGATGCTGAATGGCCAGATCTCTCACCTAGAGGACTCTTTTAAGGTAGGTTATCATGGTAAGTAGGTGATGAAACAGAATCAGGCATTTTTGAAGCGACTTGTTTGGCAGATAACTAGTTTTGATCATATTACTAATTTATATCACACCTTTGTGCTAAAGTTCCATGCAAAGCATATAAGATACAACCTAAAACATTAAAAGCAAACAAATAAGCAAACAAATGTTTGTCAACTGTTTTAAAAGTAAATAATTAAATAAAATGCGCAGGGAGGATTATTCCATTAGAAGCATTTTTGGTTAAATGGGTTGAGGGATCAGCATGATAATAGATTTGATAGGTTAGCTCCTTCCTTCCTTCCTACCTACCTACTTACCTACTTACTGTCAAGAAGCCTATATGAAGCCTCCCCAAGCACCTCTTAAAGATTGCGAGACATTTGAGGATATTTGGGGTGGAGTTAGATATGTCATCCATGCCACTTTTGTGGGAGACACACAAGTTTCCCATCCCACACAGTCCCCTCCCCATGCCTGGAATAAAATTTCCAAACAAAGGTTCTTCTCCCTTTGTCAATCAAAACGAATAATATTCAGTAGTACTAGTAGGTAGTCAGGCGGGTAGCAAGATTAGATGCAAGGCACAATTGACAGATTAAAGAACATATGTCTATATATTTTAGCATCTGGGCTTATTTAAATCAGTTCCAGTGCGATTCACCGTCACCTGGATATAAGAATAGGAGACAGCATGTCTTTGTATATTGAAATTGGCTCCCACCAAAGTAAATAGAAGGGTGATGTTGTCTGATGAATGGTTAGATGACATGACTAGAAAGGTGTTCATTGTTTAAATAGTTATTTTAAAAATCAGATACTTTCTTAATGGTTCAGTGACTTACCAATTCAACACCATTCAACAAGTCCAGCAGCATTAAAAAAGGTACAGATACAGAATACAAATTAACAGAAAGTAGCAGATTTGGTTAAAATATTTGCACAGTATCCCTCAGCATTGGGAAAAGAACTACCTGAAAAGAAAAATATCAAATTGTGGAATTAAAATCCCTGGTCATTATAATTATTATAATAACAATTGTGTTGGAAACAAAGCCAGCAATAATTGCAAAAAAGATTATGAGCAAATAAGAATTTTTCAGTTTAATAAAGAGCATAAATTCCTTACCAATAACACAATTTCAGTTCTGACAGGACACTGTTGTTACTTGTATATTTTTAATTGATAATCTGCTTAGATAGTTGCTTGACATTTGCCACTGACAGCTATAATGACAACAGCAATGGATTTTTTTTTCCCTCTTAAATCATGGAAAGGCCATCTGAAAATCCCTTGCAGGCTTCACAGCTTGGAATCAGTTCACTGTAAAGAATGATAATTTGTTCTTAGCTAGGAAAATGGGAGTGAAAAGTACATATAGACTATTAAGCCTTGCTCTGTTCTAATTATTGGAGTAACAGTTTGGAAAAGCTGTCTTAGTGTAAGAATCTAGTTGCATGGAAATACCCGATTCTGCGATATTTAAGGGAGAAGGTGGGAAGAGTCCAGTCTCTAATCAGGTCGAAAGCCACGGTGGGCCTACACTAGCGAGAGCGGGCTGCAAGTGTAGGTTTCTCACGAGAAAACCTTCCTCGGTAAACCAGTGCAGCTTGGTGGTCTGCACGGATGGCTCCAGGCTCGAGCGAGGGCAACCTGGACCAAGGGCTGTCAGGGCGCCGGCAGGCTGTACGCCGCATCCGAGGTTTTCCGAAGAGGCCCGATTTTGCCTCGCTCGGTTTCTCTTAGTGGGCGGTGAAGAATGGGGAAAGAAGCGTCTTTCTCACGATCTAGCTCCCTCTTGCATGGCAAAACCCAGGAATGCAGCAGCTGGCCGCACAAAGGGTGGGGCCGCCGTACATCTGGAGAGCGCGGCTCCTTGGTTTTAAGTGCCGTTTCGTTGGTGGCTTGGGAATGTGCGAAGCAGCAGGAACAGTCGGGGCGGAAGGGACCTGCTGGGAAGGACACCCTGTTTCGACAGAAGAAAAAGCGGCTGGATGGGACAAGATCGAGTGGGGCGACCCCCTCTTGCCGTCCCTGCGCGCGCAGGGGCTCTTTGGTATCGCTCTATCGCAAATGCCGGCAGGCAGTGACAAAGGGCCATTAGCTGGAGCTTCTCTCTCCCCCTGAAAATGACTTCCCACCGGGGAAGATAAAGACGGCGATAGAGTTTCTGAAATAGTTGCCCCTCTCCGCTTTCCCGGCGTTATCAGGGGAAGATAGTGCCGCGAGGCAGGGCGAGGTCATGTTATCTGCGCTCTTGGCCGCCGTCCCCAAACGCTGCCTTGTCATGAGAGACGCCACCCGCATTAGGACCCAGACTGGGCTCCTTCCGTCCTCAGTCACTCACCAAATCTCCCAGGTCCCGCCGCGATCGGCATCTCGTTCCCAGGAGAATTAGCCAGGCTCCGGCCGCCCAGGGGGGGCCTTGCGCGGGCGGGGGCGCGCGCACCGGCGTCTCCTCCCGCGCCTGCTTGCTCTCGAGCCACCGCCTCTCTCCTGGCGGCCTTCGCAGGCAGAGAGAAGCCAATGCGGGATCCCCAGGTTTCCAAGCAAGCTTCTCCCCAGCCCGTGCTCCCCCCACCCCCGCACGGCGGTGAACTTCAGCTCTCATAATTCGTAACCAGTCTAGAGTCCAATGCCTCCGGAGCGCACCGCACGGGGAAAGGCGATCCTACATCTAGCTTAGCCCAATGTAAGCGCATCCTTAGAGAAGAGGACGAACCCAGTGGAAAGGCGCCTCTATCAATTTTGCAAGGCACCACCAAGTCTTCTAGCCTGATTGCAAGGCTAAAGAAGACCAGCAGGGCGACAGTCTTATTAAGCATCTTCACTGAGCAGTCGGACCCTTCCCCCCCCCCCCCCAAATCAGTAGAACTAGATTTTGAGCATGCTTCTTATTTTTCCGGGATTTCCCCTTAGTCTGGCGCAGAACTGTTTCTTTTATTGTAAGGAAAAAAATGGCTGGAAAATCTGTTCAGTATAAATGTTTACTATTATGTGTTAACCGTTCCACTAGTTGTTACATTACACAGCCTTCAGAGAAATTGATGTTAATTTCTACAAGTTGGGCCTGGTGTCCTACGGCCTATCTTGTGCACTATTATTTTTTTCCCATTAAACCTTTAGGTTAAGAATATTCCAACGCTATGGATGAACAGGAATACAATTGTAGATGATAAAATGAAACTAAGAGACTTGTGTACAGAAAGTAGTAAACGTGAACTTCCCAATCCACCACAAAGTATGGTGTCCTGTGGCCTTCATTATTCAAAATAATGAACAGTCTTTTCTTCTATAGTTAGGTTGGTCACTGAGTCAGTGAAACGTCTTCATACTTGCAAGTGTCATTGAAATCAAGATGATATTAACAAGCAGCACTTGATGCAGCAAAGGAAATTGTATGTGGCAAAGGACTTCAGTAAAACAGCTGTTGCCAGGTTAGTGACTTTGGGAAGATGAACATCCAAATAAGCCCTCCCCATATTTTGTTTTCGGTGCATTTGTCATCTGCATTCTAGTCATGTTTAAATACTTTTCCATATGAAAATAAACAAACCATGGTAGGTTAAAACGGATCAGTCTTTTTGCTCTAAAATAACCTGATAGAGCTAGGATTTCGTATTTCACCATTCATCACACACTGTTGCTTTACTTTTCAAATAACTTGAATTTGGAGATGCTAGTATCAAATCAGTGTAGCTCCTATGGCAGTCAAAAAGACAAAACACGAACACTTTGGTCCCTATCTGCTCTGGAATCCAAAGAACTAGAGAATGATTATTTTTAGATATTTCTTGGACAGCTCTGCCACCCCCTCCCTCCAAATATATAATCTGGTAAGAGGCTTCCATAAAGGAAATAAATATATAAATTTTATTTGAAACATTTTTATCAATGCTGTCTTCAGTTGGAAAGACTTCCAGACTGGCTTACTGAGACTGCTACTCTTAGGTTTACAGTCTATTGAGACAACATGGAAGAAAAAAGAAATGGGGAGGGAAAAATGAAACAAGAATATTCAGTATGAGCTCTTATTGTTACATGGACCTTATAATAACTAATTATAATGCAAATGTAATGAAGTATTTATGAAATATTTTCTGCTAATTAATAGCAATGTTCTCCATGTCACCATTAGAATCTCATCTTTGCTTCATCTCTGGATTAAAGAAACATGAAAGAGTTGTATACTCCTCTAATGAAAAATCAGATTTTCTGGATGCTCTCCAATTTCAAGAAAATATTATTTAGTTGTTCTTATCACATGGCTTGTCTGAAATTTTAAAAAGAGTGCACTTCCAGCAGGCTTAGATATCAGAACCAAAATGAACACTTCAAATAAATGTGTGTGCCAATTTACAGCTGGCCGGTGTTCTCAGGCACATTTCTTCCTTATTTATATGCTGCTTTTCAGAGCAAACGAAATGGTCACTTCTGACTCTTCCTAACATGATGGACATCTTTTGCCAGGATAGTCAGTCAGACACTGCTTCTAAAGACTGGCATCTAAAACGTTAAACCAAAACTCAACTCGGCAGTAGGTTAAAGAAGGAATTAAATCATCCCACTCTCGCATTCAGGGCAAGGATGGATTTGAGTACACCTGCAGCAGAATCGAGTCCTAATAACCAGCAGAGCACTTTCGCTTCACTGGGAGGACATTTGCTTGACTCCATGATTCAAACAAATCCAGGGCCTTCTTACACCTGAAACACATTTGCTCTGATCTTAAAAATAAACAGGAAAAAAGGGGGAAAAATGGATTTTTGTTTCTTCCCAGTCAAAAACAATCGGGATGAAACCAGCAACTACGTAAACTTGAAAATAGATTCCACTGAAATCAATCAGAAACTATATCTCAAGTAAACGTGAGGGAGATTGCAATCTATTTTTCAAAAAATTAATTAATTCATTAATATTTTTAAAAGAAAAGCATTTACAAGCAATTCTATGAGAAAATCCTTTTGAGATGCACCCCATCCTGATCATGAAAGTTGGATCCCCTCCACCTCCTCTCTCAAAGTTCAGTCAAAGCAAAGGGAAGGGGAAAACAGGATTGCAGAGCCTGTCTTGGGGTCAAAGTGGGGAAAAATCAGCCCTCCAATGAGATTTAGTCACCAAGGTCCTCAGCTACCTTTAAGATATAAAGAAAGAATTGTAGTTTTGTCATAAATTAAGAAGCTGCATTATTATTAGAGTCTTGGTGAGCTAGGAGGTACTGCAATTCCTGTAAGTAAATATTATCATTAATTGTCAATTAAAAAAAAAAGCTTTATGGGGCAAATTCGCTACTCCTTCCCAGTTTCCTGCTTCCTGTATGGAAATCAATGAAACTCCTTCTTTCGTCTACCCATCTGCGTTACAAAGTGACTTTTTGGAACAGCCTCGCCTCTATTTTATTTGTCCCCAGTTAGGGGAGGTGGTGCTGGGAAGCCGGGGACATGAAGGGCACCAAGGGACAGGGGAAGCGCCAAGATTGCGCTGACAGCGACCATCGTCTCCAAAATCGACTCAGAGAGAGAGAGAGAGAGAGAGAGAGAGAGAGAGAGAGAGAGAGAGAGAGAGAGAGAGACCCATTCCACAAAACTCGCCTTTAGGGCCAGAACGATGGGACTGGTAGGTGAGGGAGGATATTTTCTGCCCTCGTCCCTTCCGATCTCTCGAGCGGCCTCCACCGATCCTGGGATATGTGAATAATCGTTACTTCCCCACAGATTTTGTCACGGTTCCTTTTGGCGGAGATGACTTTGGCCTTTCTCTCCGAATTGGGGCCAGCTTAGCAAAAAGGCTGTTAGTCTTTTTGCTGTTCAAGGAGAGGAATGATGGCAAGGGGGTCGCAGGCAATGTAGCCGTTAAGGCGCCCTCCCAATAAAGAACGAAATAGAGAAGCTCCCCGCACCCCCACCCGCCTCATGAAGCGCGTCCGGACTTTGGGGGGCTGGTGTCACCTGCAAAGAGCGGTCAAAACGAAAACTGACGGCATGGAAGGATCCGACGAACTCAGTGATATTTACCCAAATCCACGTGGTGCATTCATCCAAAACCTTAGCTGGGGCGGGCAGAAGTGGGGGTGATGTTTCCAACTCAGCCAGGGACGCAAACTCTCTTCAGGGGCGCGCAGGCGGTCACAGACCAGGATCTCGCCTCTCGAGCAATTCGGATCTCGCGATTCGACAGTCTTGGAAAATGTCCGGGTCGCTGGAATCAGGGCTACCAGATTTGTGCGGCAAAAATTCTGACGCCGCAACCTTTTAGTTGTCGTCCGGATTTTTGTGCCCCGGATATGGTAGCCCTGGTGGGCTGTGTTGTGGCAGGGAGGTGTTCTGGATTCGAGATGGTTGTTACATTATATGCATGAAATCTGTGACTTTTAGCTTGATGGCAAAATAAATAGTTTCTCACATCAATAATGAATTCAACAGATATTAACACATTTGAGCACTCATTGATCAGATAATTGCCTTTGTAACAAAATTTCCCCCTTCCCTGTTCTGAATACCTACAATATAAAAAACAGTTTTTGGACTGGGTTCTGCTCCGTGGTCACCCTGATGAATTATCTCTCTCTGTTCTATTTTTCTATTGGTGCCTGCCTCAAGCACATTTAGTGGGAAGGCGAGGCCCCAATTTAACTTCTTCATCCTCACAGCTAAATAGTTGTTGATGCATGTTTCAATGTTATGTGGATTCAAAAAGATGTGGGGTGTCTGTGTATGCGAGGGTTTCTGTTTTTTCAGATGGACCCCCAGAGCCCCAGGAACTAACTAACTAACTAACTAAAATTTATTTAAAAACAATTTAAAAACTGACTTTGGTTCAGACTGTCTTTTGTACAGATTACAACACTCCTGTGGAAACTAAAAAGAACGGGAAAGGACATAACATGGTGCCAGAAAAGATGCCTTCCTCCGTTGGCCCTTTTCTTTTCTTTCAACACCCGCCCCCCAGTCGAATCTCTCCTCCTACCATCTAAATATCAGCTGGAACAAGAAAGTGCATTTCTAAACATGGAAACACATTTAATTTATTTAATTTAAACACAGTATAGCATGTTGGTTGCATTGACAAAATAAGGCGGTGATCCTACAACAATTGCACACCCCCGGCATCTCTTCTGAAGTAAGTTGCCCTAAAACTGGGGCTTCCTTAGGAATAAATATCAATCACCCAGCGTCTGCAGGTACGTATCCCGTGGACCATACGTCACTCTTCTCCAACTAAAATCAGCAGAGGCGAGCCACGCTTACTCTGAAGTAAGCCCTCTGCTCCTGGGTAAGGCACAGAGGTGCCCAGAAAAATGGAAACGGTGGCAGTGCTGGCATCGATCCCATCTCCGTTTGCCCCCTTCCCCAGCCCGCAGAGCGAGTGCTGATCTCACGGCACAGGCGGGCCTGGGCGGAGGGTCCCCTCGCCTTGCTGAGTTCCAAGAGGCGAATGGCTTAGGGCGGCCAGCCTCCTCCTCGCTCTGCCCTTGTACCTTTAAAAGCCGCCTGACACACTGAAATTAAGCAGGTGAACCTTTCCCTGTCACTTGTCTCCATTGTCAGGGGAACAAACTGCCGGAAGTCTCCTGCTTAATTTCTATGTGTCAGCCCCAGCTATTTTTAACGAAGGCACAGGAGCTTGAGCGGGGGTGGGAAATGCGGTGATCGAATTAATAACTTTTCTGGGAGAGAAATGGGATTAGCTTTCCTCTCTCTTTCCTCTCCTTTTTTCTCTCAGTTCCGGTTCTGGAGAGAAGCCTTGGAACAAGTCGGTTTGTGATCCAGTTAAAACAAACGGCTTAAAAGTGAAAGTCTGCCTTCCCAAGACAGAGTTATTCTACTATGGTAATTCAGTTCCTACAATTTTCCTGGCTGGGGAGCTGGATATATACACACTCACTTATTAATGGGCTTGTGTTGTACTTTGAACCATAAATTAAAAATGCACTTTGTTAGGACAATAGTCTAAGACACACACACATACACAACCCAGGTCAAAGCTAAAATAAATCCATGTTAGTATGTTTGCAAATATAGGCCCTAAGTCTTTTATTGACCAATATAACATCTTGCATAAATAAGCCCACTAAATCATGAACTAACTGCAAGAAAAAGCTGGATTTGTTCAACAGCCTAGGTTACAATATAGTTGGCTCCTTTGTGGTTCAGTTTATATGATGTGTTTAACCAGGCCAGTTAAAGGATTAGCAGATGCATTTACACAACATGCTGAATTTGGTCAATGTTAACCTTTGATACTTTTTTGGTCACCTAATATGTCATGCAAACCTGGCCTGGTGGGTTAGTTTATGATTTAATATACTGGGCAAACTCAGAAAATGGGTTACTTCATAACTGGGTTGAGCATGCTATGTGAATACAGCCACCGTATAACCAGGTTATTTTAGATCCTGGACTTATGAATCATATGGAGACCTCTTTTTGGATAGTTGAAGAAAAAGCACCATTTTGCTACAGGAAATAATAGCAATTTAAAGGAAAAAAATAATGAAAACAGCATCTGTACCCCGGAATGTGCTTGGCCTCCCACCTTTTACAAATAGGAAGGAAGGAAGGAAGGAAGAATTATACCCAGCTGCCACTCGCTGGAAACCATCTGAGTTAACGGGGCTCTGGATTTTGGTCTGAAGTTCCAGTATTAGCTACACCACTGAGTGAGAAAGTCTTTTTGCAAGTTACACACTCATGAATTCAGTCTAACCAAGTTTATCCGGTTCAAGTCACCATCTTTTTTTTTAAGGCAGGGTTTTTTTTTTTTTTTTAGTTTTGTTGTTCTGCTCCTCTGTCAATAAAGCAGAAATACACATGGGTTCTTCAGCTTGGGAACTGAGCGATAGGAAAATCTTTTCTTTCTTGATAGTTGCATTCCAGAAACCTCAAGCATAAAAGACGTAGAAGGGGAAAAGGGGCAGGGGAAGAGAGTCATCTGGCACAGATCCCATGCAGATATATAGTCAGAGGAAGCCTCACCAAAATCAGTGGGATGTATTCCCTATGAATCAGGAATAAACTCCAGCTATGCTGACTTGGCCTTCCCTCGCCATTGTTCAGCGTCACATGCTGAGCCTGTGATTTCCAAACTGTATTTGGAGGAAGCCTAGGGTCCCCCAGACATCCTGGAATTTCCTTGGGGAGAGCATCAGCAACAAGTGGCAAAGGATCTTGCTCTAGGAATCGGCAGGCATGCAATGAAAGGGGTACATGCTCTTTCTTCGTTCCCAAATCTTTTCCGCCACTGCTTTCTGAAGCTCTTCAGCAAGCAAATGAGTATAGGAAAAGGGTCTCATGAAGGTCAGAAGCGATGGAAAATCCCCACCTTAAACTGGAGTTGCTTGGCCTGACCCATTTGCTAGTCTCCCTGTTATCTAGGCCTGGGAAGTGTCAGGGCTCTCCGCAGCCTCCCTGCCTGCTTTATCTGGCCTGTGGTAATTAGAGGTTAGAGGTGGTCGATAAAGGGGTGCATCCAATGGCTCGGGTGGGTGGCAACTGCAGTCTAGAAGCAGGAACAGTCCAAGGTGACCCTCTCCTTTGCAGATGATTTCCAGGGATTTTAGGGACGTCCTGCAAGGCAGTGATGAGTTTGCCCTATTCCACAATGCCTCGCTTTTGTGAATTTGAGGAAACCCCAATGATCATTTTTAGCTTTTTTCCAGACCGAACCATCTGGTTCATGATGTTGGGTTATGCATTTATAGGACCACCTCATTTTATTTAACACGAATGAGCAACGAAAATGACAATATCTCTTTAGATCTGCTTTTATGATACACATGCCTACACTTATGTATATTTTTCATATAGGTGGAGAAGTTGGTTCCCCCACTTTACAGATAGGGTGGGCATTTCTAGCCCTGGGCAGGGATGAAAACTCTTTCATAAAATAAGAAATCTTGAGAATATTCCCACCATTCATGCAGGATGGAGGAATAAGGGAGCCTTGCTTCAACACCAATAGCATCAGAGCTGCTTCTACACAAAGAGTTAATTAGGAAACAGGGAACAACAGCTTGCTCTAACCCTTATAGGCATATCCTCCGCATTGTCCTCCTCTGCATGGTCAATGTCCAGCTGTAATTAGAAGTGAAGAGAGTATTTCCTCTCCCACTGTTTCTCTGGGCAAAGAGGCACCAGCAAATGTTTTCCCATAATGATGAAAACATCTGCAGTGATCTTCAGATGTCATGCCTTGCAGACTCCCCTTTGCTCCACTCCCACCATCTATCAGTGTTGACTTCCCTCCCCCGTCTCCTCTACCCCTGTCACTCCAAAAAGTCCATCGGCCGAGAAGATTTTCTTTCTCTCTTCAGCATCCATGATACGGTGATATCCTCTCAAGTGTCATGTCTGCCCCAAGGATGATTATGGTGCCCATTAGTGCAGGGATGGATTGCCTGATATCCATTTGTTTTGCTCCCCAGCTTCTTCTCTTGCCAACTGGAGGACAGGTCGGAGAACGTCTGGAGGATTTGAGAGCTGAAGAGCATTTACTCCAAAGACCTTTGTGGTGCTCGAATGTTCTGAAATACAATCCATTTGCAAACAACTGTGCAGCCCCTAGGAAAGGGTACTATAATAGATATGGTATGGAAACAGACAGAATCTCCAAAATCATACCTACTGCCAGGAAATGGCAGATATCTAGTCTTTTGTTGTACAATGTAGTTGCCTTCACACTCATCCCTTTCTCTAAAATGATTGTGAGGCACAGGAAGGATCCCAAAAGACATCATTGTCAGCACATTGCTTCCCATATTTAAGGTGTCATTTCCTACCCTTTTTTCAGATCAGATTTGTAGCTTGGGGGGGGGATTAAAAAAGAGTCACAGTGTTGGGTTTATCTAGTGCAGACAGGCATAATGGTGAATCTTTGAAGGGCTCCTGTACATTTAATTAAACACTTCCTATTTGCAGCTTCAGCCCATTTATTGCTTCCTTGAGATTACTAGGTATTTACTAGAGCACGCAGATTATCTTTTGGACTGCCTATTGTCTGTCTCCAATCTTAGGTCGCAGAGATTTACTGACTGAATTGTTTTCTCTTTTTAAAGTGAGAAAGTGGTGTTTGACTGTGTAAACAAACTACATCTAAAAATTAATAACCCAAATCTTTTCCTGGCAAAAGGACATACTGACACTGGAGCAATTAGGAGAGGCGATGCCAAAGACTAGACTGTTCATCATCATTACTACCCCATTTCTGCTCATCAGGAAGCAATAAATTAGACAAGATTTACAAAGAGAACACTCAGCTGAGATTGCTGGGAACTGTTGTGGACTGGAATGATGATATGCGGAAGTATTAGAACAGGATCTTGCCCAGAAGAAATGATGTTGCTGATTAATATAGTGCTTATAATATGACAGCAATCTGATAATAAATATATTCTGTGTTATGTGTGGCTACATAATATTAAATAAGGGCTAGCAACAGATGTGTGCAGAGAAGTATATATAGTATCAACAAAGCATAGAAGCAGGTCATGCTTTATTAAAAACGCCCCAGAAAAAAACTAGACAATTTTCAAGTCTTTTGATCCTGAAATTCAGGAGGAGAGGAAGTATCCCTTCTGATTTTATTTTTATTACATTTTGTCAATATTGTGACAGTTTTTCCCTGCAAACAGTTCATTTGAGAGCCAGTTTGGACTAGTGGTTAAGGCTCCAGGCTAGAAAGCAGGAGACTGTGAGTTCTAGTCCTGCCTTAGGCATGAAAGCCACTGGATCACTTTGGGCAGTCACTTTCTCTCTTGGATGGAACCCCTTTCACACACATCTGATTGATAACCTGCTGGGAAATGCTGATTTGACCCTTGCAGTTGGTCCCACCCATGCAATAGAGATATTTGCGTGTCAGTCATCAAGGTAACATTTAACCTGTGGCTGGTATTTAGAGAAAGAGAATGCTGCTTAAGTGCAAGTTCTGCTGTTCTATACATCTCGGACATTTATTTATTGAAGAAAAATCAACTGTGTGACCTTCAGGTTCCTGCAAGTTCTGCTGTTCTGCACATCTCGGACATTTCATCCAGTCAAACAGAGCCCCTCATATTGACCTCAAGTACATATTCTCATGTTTAGTATTAAGGGTGTAATTTGGTGCTTTGCCTGGCTCTGGAAGATCACAATGCCTGTGTTAGACTGTATTTTATGAATTAGATTTCCAGATGTGACATTTAAAATAGAAAAGATAATATAAAATTGAACCTGCTCCTCAAAAATGAAATGTTATAACTAAAATGTTTATAGTTTATTATAAACTCTAGCAGAATCATGGAATTAGAAAGAGCTATTTAGGCCATCAAATTCAACTCTCTACTCATTACAGGAATACTGTGATTACTACTACCACCGCTAATGTCCTTTTCATTCTTTCTTTTTTCTAATGTGTATCCAAAGAGGGGGAAAAGGTTATTATATCCTGGTTGGCTGTTCCTGCTCTTGGAGTAGCTCCAGTTGCATCTAGCTGGATATATTTGATTTTTTAGCATTTGAAAATACTAAACTTTTGGGAGTTTTGAGTCCAAGAAATGGGGGAGAGGCCAGGATTTTAAAATGAGTTTTTACTCTGGATGGTATATACAAAGTAAATGGCAAATAAACTACATGCCTTCAGAGAAAAAATGTGGTTAACCACATTTTAAAACCATTCTCTCCTTTGTTTTTATGGTGTTGGCAGTAGCAGTGGTTTAGTCTAAAATGTCCTGGGTTTTTATGGTTGGGACATAATCCAAATAGTTAAGCACAATTAAGTGATTTTGATTGCATCAGGAGAGATTTAAGCCAATATGTAATTTTACCATCCTTGAGTTTTAAGGGCTTAATTTTGGCTGGATTATGTATGGGGTTTACATACTTGGAGCACAGATAGGACGAGTATAATTGCAGCCTATAAGGATCTTAAGTAAGTAAAATCAAGTCTCCCTTGAGTCAAGCTTGACTCTTGGTGACTTCATGGATGTCGTACAGAGTTTTCTTGGCAACATTGCAGAAATAGGTTGTTGCTCATTGTGATTGTCTAGTTTACTGTCCTGGGAATTCCTGGTGGTCTCCCATCCAAATACTAATTAGGTCTGAATATATACTGTATGTAAGCAGCTGGATAGCATAGTGGTTAAAGCACCACCTTTGATGCAAGAGACTGGGGTTCAAGTCCCAGCTGGTACCTACCTTACCAGTAGGGGTCCTTGAGCAAAGACCCCCTAACTCTTTACCTGCCTACCTCAAATATGAGAGTGACATGAACTAAGAGAGTCATGCCGGCTCAGATGTCGCCCAGATTAACAAGGTCCCTGTCAGATGTTGGGGAACCAGGACAATCTGACAATAAGTGGGCTACTGGAACAAACCATACATGGATGAGACAAGAGAACTTGGAACTGATGGAATGCTACTACAACAGTAGACCTAATGAGAAGGGGTATATGAAATGTATGAGGGAATTATGGATGGACAGAAGACCTACATCCACACTAACGGAGAAACAACTAATTACCCAGCACTTCAACATAGTGAAGAGGAAGCTGCTCTCACAACTTGAGATAGACCAACTCCACATTACCACCCAGACTCAAGCAGACCTGGAAAAACAACTGGATGTGCAGCCAACACCTGAAGCTGGAACGTCACTGCCACCCCCTCCATTACAGAGCACAGCAGCTGATTTGAGGCAAAAGATCATGGATAAAATAGCTACAGTCAACCCTCAAGACTGATTACCAAGGCTCAGTGGAGAAGTTCCATCAGATAGCCCTCACAACAATTCCTACTACCACCATAATTCAAACTGATGAACTGGTATATGCTATAGCTGCTGTAATCCTGGAAATGCTTGGCTACACAATCAAGAAGAACAGCAGTACATATCTCCCAGAACAGGAACCAGTCACCATCACGGTAGCAGACATCCAACAGTGGGTCAAGAACATGAAGAGTTGGATAACACGTGGCCCAGACATGATCCACACCTACTGGCTAAAGAAACTAACAGCAGTGCATGAATGCCTAGCAGCACAGATGAACCAGCTGCTAGCAGCAGACTCCCACCCAGACTGGTTAACACAAGGAAGGACCATGCTGATCATGAAAGGGAACAGCACCATCCAACTACTGGCCAATAACCTGCTTCCCCACAACATGGAAAGTCCTATCAGGCATCACAGCCACCAAGCTACAAGACCATATGGACCAGTACATGAGCACAGCTCAGAAGGGCACTGGGAACAACACCAGAGGCTTAAAGCGCCAGTTGCTCATAAATAGAGCAGTCGCCCGAGACCACTTGAGCATAGCCTGGATTGAGTGCAGGAAAGCCTATGACTCAGTGCCACACCCATTGATCTGTGAATGCCTAGTGTTATACAAAGCCAACAGGACACTAAGGACCTTCCTCAAAAACTCAATGGAATGGTGGAAGACAACACTTGAAGTCAACTCAAGACAGCTCTCACAAGTGGCCATCAAGTGTCGCATATACCAAGGTGATGCACTGTCCTCACTGCTGTTCTGCATAGGCTTAAACCCCCTCAGCCAGATAATCACAAGGACTGGATACGGGTACAAGTTCAAGAGTGGAATCCTCTACATGGGTGACATCAAGCTGTATGCTAAGAGTGAATGAGACATCGACTCACTGATCCACCTGACACGGATCTACAGTGAGGACATTGGGTTGTAATTCGGACTGGAGAAGTGTAGCTGGATGGTATTAAAGAGAGGGAAGGAAGTAAAGATGGATGGGGTGGAACTACCAGTGGGCCACATAGCAGACATAGAGACCAGCTACAAGTACCTTGGTATCCCACAGTCACAAGGGAACCATGATGAGGAGGCAAGGAAGACAGCAACATCCAAGTACCATCAAAGGATAAGACAGGTCCTGAAGAGCCAGCTCAATGGGAAGACCAAGATCCATGCCATCAACATGTATGCCCTGCCAGTCATCAGACACTCTGCTGGTATAGTGAACTGGCCAAAGGAGGCTGCCAATGTGAAGACCCTTAAGCTCTTCACAATGTATGGAAGTTTCCACCCCAAGGCCAACACCCAGAGATTGTACACCAGCCACAAACAGGGCGGGCAGGGTCTGATGAGTGTCAAAGTCACTGTCCTGGATGAAACCCAGAGCATCCAGGAGTACTCAGTAAGATGGCACCCAAAGATGAGGTGCTGAGAGAATGCCTGAGGCAGCAGCAGACATGGGAGGAAGTTCAAGTGGAGGAAGTACCATGGCAAGACAAGCCTCTGCATGGGATGTACCAATGACAGATAGCTGAGGTGGCTGACACTGGAAAATCCTATCAATGGCTGGAAAGGACTGGACTAAAAGACAGCATTTGAGGCACTGATCATAGCAGCACAAGAACAGGCACTAAGCACCAGATCCATAGACGCAGGGGTCTACCACACTAGACAGGACCCAAGGTGCTGATTGTGCAAAAAAATGTCTTCCAACACATAGTGGCAGGGTATAATATGCAGGCAGGAACAGCATATACTGAACAGTGCAACCAAGTAGCTGGCATTGTGTACAGCAACATCTGCACAGTAAATGGGCTAGACCCTCCCAAGTCCAGATGGGAGATTCCACAGAAGGTCATGGAGAGTAACAGGGCTAAGATCCTGTGGGATTTCCAGATCCAGACGGACAGGCAGGTACTGGCCAATCAACCAGACATCGTGGTAGTAGACAAGGACCAGAAGACAGCAGTGGTGATAGATGTAGTGGTGCCAAGTGACAGCAACATCAGGAAGAAGGAGTATGAGAAACTGGAGAAGTACCAAGGCCTGAAGGAAGAACTAGAGAGGATGTGGAAAGTCAAGGCCAAAGTGGTCCCAGTGGTGGTAGGAGCACTCAGGGCTGTGACTCCTAAGCTGGGAGAGTGGCTCCAACAGATCCCAGGAACAACATCCGAGCTCTCTGTCCAGAAGAGTGCAGTGCTAGGAACAGCTAAGATATTGCACGGAATCCTTAAACTCCCAGGCCTCTGGTAGAGGACCTGAGACTGAGGAAGACACATATAGGGGTGAGAGGGGATTTTTTCCCCCATCTGCTGTGGATATGGCAGGATTATTTGCTTTTCCATTTTTAATTCTCAGAATTTTGTACAAATTTCTAAACTCTTCTGCATACTAAGCCCATTCCAGAAGCTAAAAATTGCTTATGCAATAACACTTAATATGAGAATAGACATATGTGGAGCAATTTGATGGCTCAAGCTGGGTAAGCACTCACTAATTCTGCAACACTTTTATTTCTTTGTTTAGAATCCTCTCTATGGATTATTCTGTTACTTTATGTTGACAGATTTGAGGGCTCTGACAGATGAAGCCAGAAGTGCTGTTTGATGCTGAAGACTGCTGTTGTTGGCCTGGCAACGTGAGCAAGTTTCTCCTTCCTTACAAAATTACAGGCTGATGGCACATAATGAGAAGGAAATGCTTGGAGACGCCTTTGGAAAATGAGTGCCAGTTTGGGTAAAGCCTGTCCCAGGACATTTGACTTCCTGATTAGAATACTGGGGGAGAGGAGAGAGGGGGGAGTGTTGGGGCCAGTGGCTGAGAGATCTCTTTTCAGTCCAGAGTCTCTGTTGTGACTGCATCACTATTAATCACTCCAGCTGCAGCTTTGGGGGCAGGTGATGAGATTGTAGGGAATGGATTGCATTGGACAACATAGGGAGAGGATCAAAGAGATCAAGGATGGGCAGGGTGTGGATGGTTCTCCGTCAAACTGCTAGAACAAAGGAGTACTGGTAGCTGGCATGGTTGCCATGGTCAAAAGTTTTTTTTAAAAAAAGTACAGTACAAGCTACAAGACAGGTCATGCTGGATTCAGACTAAGATTGCAGGCTAGTGTGGGAGACACTGGGAGTCACTGTTGACTGGGGGTTTGGCAAGAACAGGCACAAGATGGGGCTTTGGAAGTATAATTTCAGATTTATTTATTTATATTCATTTTATTTATAGTAATGCAACTCTGGGTGGCTAACAGGAATTATAATGCAATATAAATACAATGTATATTAAAATAATATTTTCCCCCTTTTCCTTCCTCAAGAGGTTACTCTGTTCTCTTTCTTTGTAGGGATTTGGAAGAAGTCTTACCTGGACATATGGCAAAGGAGTTTTGGCTTCAGTCTCTCTTTCTGCAGAGTTCCTCTACAGCAGTGTTTCTCAAAGTCTGATTCGAGGAACCCTGGGGGTCCCCAAGACTCTCTCAGGGGTCTGTGAAATCAAAATTATTTGCCAGCCTACGCTGAAAAATAATACAATATTAAAATCCCATCAACCCATCGTGAAAAGCAGTAGCAGTAGTGAATGCATCAAATTTAAATTTTAATATGGTAAATATCGATAAATATAACCCATACAAACAAAAGCTCTTTTGGGTTCCTCCATAATTTTTAAAAGTGGGAAAGGGTCACAAAAGAAAAAACGTTTACGAAACTTTGCTCTACTGTAACTCTAGATATTGGGCTGCCTGGGACAGAGGGATTCAAAAAGGGGGAATGGTTGCATTCCCTGACTGCCTTCTCCGTTAAAAATTAAAGGAGAGAAGCACAGATCCTGGGCAGGATTTATTTAAAACAGAACTGCAGGACAATAATCTCAACAGCAACAACAGTTCTGGAGGGCCCTGGGAGGAGAAACATCTTCTCGATGGCAGGTTTTCTTATTTGTTACTGGGGTCTCCTGTCTTTTTTTGCATAAATGGCTAAACTCAATATTTCAGCTTCTAGTTGCTGTTTTACTTTATTATTCTGGTTTTGTCAGCCCTTCAAGGTCATCCAGGCAAGAAACCAAAACCATGCGTATTAACCTTTATTGCAGCCTTTCTCAGCCTTGGCAACATTAAGATGTGTGGACTTCAACTCCCAGAATTTCCCAGCCAGCCTTGCTGGTTGGGGAATTCTGGGAGTTGAAGTCCACACATCTTAAAGTTGCCAAAGTTGAGAAACACCACTTTATTGTAAGGTTACAGTAACAGAATCTTGCAAGTCTGAAAGCCCCTCTTCCCTTCCTCACCTTTACGCTCCTACGAACTAGGGAGGGTCCCTTCTGAGGCTCTTTATGCATCTCCCTTCCTTCTGTGGGCTGAGATATCTTTTGTCTGACCATTGTCTGGGCTGCGGCTCTTTCTTCTGTCTCCCAAGGTCATTCTCACAGCCCATTACAAGTGTTTACATTGACCTCATCAAAAGCAAAAAAGTAAGGAAACAGCCTTCCTTCAGTGCTTTAAAATTGTTGGATGGAGTTCAATTTTCTGATAGGCTGAGGTGGCAGCATTTTATTTTCATGTGGCTCCCAATCATTTCCAAGATGATCTGTTTGAATGTTGGTAAACTGAACTATATCCAAGCAGCCATATAGAACTGGGTGAAATATTTTGTGAGTGGTAATGATGCATGCTAAGTTATTAGGGAAAAAAAAACCAGGTCTAACATAGCTGCCAGTTTCAGCATTAGCTGTGTAAGTAGTTTTCTAGCATGCTATTCAAGTGCTACTTAGTAGTGTCAATTGGGGTGATACATATTGTGATGGGGACAGCTGCCTGCTAGGACCTGGACTGAGGCCATTAATGCAGCCTTGAAATAATGTAACAGATGTGAAATAATCAGCTCACCTTTGGGTAATTTCTCCATCTAAATTTGATGAGATAATTTAGGTATCTTCCTTATAATGATATGCATCTCTCATCTTTCTCATGGTAACAATGTTTAAAAATTCTATACTTTATTTTTTCTGTTTATCTAGGAAATAGTATAAAATAAATGATTTCTCTCTCTCTCTCTTTCTCTCTCATCTATTTATCACCAGCTCCATCACATCGCAATCATCTAATATGGTTGTGCAGCATTCTGAATAACATTTCTATTTAGTAGAGGAACTAACTGGGTACAACTGTAAAGGTCAAATGGATATTGTGGAGCTTATCTTAGATACCAACCAGAGAATTTAAGTGCAGGGACACTGTGATTTTGCTTACCCTGTGTAACCATTTGGAGCAGGAACATATTGAGGGTTGCCAATAGGAAGACCATGCTCCAGAATCCCTAGCAATGCTGCCAGGGAAACGATTTTATCCCACTATTTGATGTTTCTCTGTAAATAATAATGCAAAATATTTGGGATTGGCAACATGCTCTGGGCTAATCCAGTGTGATTGATTTGCTGTCTCTGTTCTTCTTTGGTCCAAACCCAGCTGGTTCACCCAGAAGCAAATAAAGTAGTCAAGGGTACAGAACCTGACCTTGTAGATATTATTAAACTGCAGTTCCCAGCAATCCAAGACAGTAGGGCCAATAAGAAAGGATTCTGGAAGCTGTAATTCAACAACATCTGAAAGGGGACATTTCTCAACTTTGCAACAGAATTTTGGCTTCCTGATGAGCAGATGATGTGGAAATTATACTTCTGGTGATGTAGTCTAAAACTACATTTGTCTTTTTTGTAGCAACATCGTATTGCTGGATTATGTTTAGCTTGCAGTTAACTACAATTCAAAGAGCTTTTTCAGAAGTACTGTTACCCAGCCAAATAGCCTCCTTCCTTTCCTATGCATGTAATTTTTGTTCCCTAAGTGAAGAATGTTGCACTTGTCTGTATTCAATTTCATTCTGTTACTTTCAGCCTTTTTCTCTAAGAAGAAGATCATTTTGAATGTTATTTCTGTCTTTTGGGGATCAATCAATCAATCACACAGATTTTTCTGGACCTTCAGGTCTTTCAATGGTGCACCCACCCATCATTATTGCAACTGAATCCATCCAACTTGCTGCTGGTCATACTCTTCTTTTTCTTCCACTTTTCCAAGCGTTAGTGTCTTCTTCAGAAATATAAGTCTTCACACAATGTGTCTGAAGTATGATAATTTGAGCCTAGTAATTTGTGCCTTGAGTGAGAAGTCTGAGTTGATTTATATCGATGAAGGCTTTCATGGCCAGTATGAATCTGATGGTGATGACCTTCCAGGTTAATAGGCTATATTCTAATTATCTGGTATCCTGACATTTGGTTAGCAGCTGTGGCTGGCATCTTCAGAGATGGAAGTGGATGCTCTGTAGTGTACTTCTTGGCAGCTCATAGGCAACTGAACAGGAACTGACTGAGCTCTTGTGTTTGTAACTGAACCAATTTCTAATTGGATCATGCCATCAAAATTCTGGAAACCAGTTTCTGGGTTGATCTGTTGGATGATCCATTGGTTTGTTTTCTTGGCTGTCCATGGTATTCTCAGGAACCTTCTCCAACACCAAAGTTCAATACTCTTTCTATCCTGCTTCTTCAAAGTCCAACTTTCGTCTCCATAGAGTGTAACAGGGAATACCATTCTGGCATGACTCTGATCTTTGTAGGTATAGACACATCACTGCATCTGAATATCTTTTCCAAGGTCTTCATGGCTGCTCTCCCAAGTGCTAGTCTATGGCACATTTCTTGACAGCTTGCTCCTTTATTGCTGAAAGTTGTTCCTAAATGGTAGAAGATATATGCCACTTTGATATCTTCATTGTCAATTCTAAGGCTGGTTGTTGTGCCTGTTATCATTAGTTTGGACTTTATGTTTAATTTTAGTGCCATTTTTTCATTGTGCTCCTTAACTTTTGTTACTAGAGCTTGCAGATCCTTTGCATTTTTGGCTATCAGAATTGTGTCATCAGCATTATTCAAGTTACAGTTCTGGTTCAGACTCAGATTTCTTTTATCCCCTTTATCTTCACAAGAACTAGGGAGGGCCTTGTCTGAGATACTTATTCAGGTTACAGTTCTGGCTGAGACTCAGATTTCTTTTATCTGACCATTATCTTGGTTGTGGCTCTTCCTCCTGTTTCTCAAGGTTATTCCTTCTTTCCATTATACTTTTTCCTCACCCCATTAGCGAGAAAGTACGAAGTTGGCACAAGTCAAAGATCCCATGAAATCTGCAGTCCTCATTGCGAATCCCTAATTCTGTCTTTACTGGATTTGTTTGGAGTCACTGTTGAATGATGCTGTCCTGAATCTCCTATGGAGGTGTTGCTCTCCCCTGTTGGCCCTTTGAGGTAGGCCAGGTCAGGAAATAGACACCACAATAAATGCTAGACCTTTACGTTATTGATATAGCTGTAACAACAGATTCCTGAAATCTGACACCATTTCCCCTTCCCTCACTTTTCTATCAAAAGGAGTCAAGGTGAGGCAATCTTGAGTTTTCTTCTCATGGTTTCTTATTTTCAGGAGCTAAGCTCATGTTATACTAACAGTCCAAAGTCACCTCTGTGTTCCCCTACATGACAGACAGCAGAAAAATTATCAGGGCACTGCAGAAGGACTTGGGTGGATCTCACTTCAGGATTCTGCCTGTCTTCTTGTATCTGCCCCTCCTCCCATACCCATTTAGACATATCCCAAGTTTAAAATAAAGAAAGATAAGGGAAGACACCATGGTACAAACAGCCCCAAAGAAAAAGGAAGCAGGCTCTGACTTCTATGAGCTAGATCAGAAAGGGGGAACTGAATATGACTAGCTACTGGAAGGGATGGGGGTAGGGAAGTAATTGAAATGGTCAAATACACTCCCTTTTCTTCAATAAATAAAGTAATGGAGGCCTGGTCATTTTAGAATGCTGTTCAAATGGAATGGAGCAAATATACCCTTTCTTCTTCACTGTGTAAAATTGTGAAAGACTAGTCATTTCAGAATTTTGTTAAATGGAATTGTGCAACAATATCAGCACTTTCCCAATAAAACAGTGGAGGTCTGCTTTTTCTTTTGTACTTTGTTCAAAATAGGAGCGAAGCTGGGGAAGAAGGCTGAGAGGAGGCTGACCACTTCTCAGCTGAGGGGTGTGTGCTCTCAATACTTTACATCCAAATCCCAGGCCATAGCCACAATAACAACAGGTCACCTGGCCTTGCTTCCAAGACAACGGGTGACAAGGCATTATAGATTTTATGAACTTTAAAGCTGTGGTGGGATAGTTTAAGAGGGAAATTGCTTTTCTTAAGTTGTTCACATATGACAACTTTTGGCAGTTTCACTTGTGGGCTGGGGACAAAGTGAGGGCAATATGATGTGGCCAAGGAGGACAACTGAGTTTAACAGGGTATGATTGTGCTGTGGTAAATGGCTAGTGGGTAATGGAACATTACGCAGTCTTATTGGGTGGCCTGACTCCCTTCCACTACCTGGGTGTGTCCTTTTTTGTTTTCAGATCTTTTAAAACCTTTTTGTGCATCTGCATTGGCTTCTTTCACTTTCTTCCTTTTTTGTTGTTGTTGGAATTGTTGGTAATTATGCTGTTAGCATCACTGTTATCATAAATGCCTCTTCAGATCAGCTTCTTTCGCCATGGAATCTGCTTCTCGCTGCTTTAATTTTATTAAAATCTGTTTCTTAAAGTCCAAGATTCAGACTAAGAGCCTTTCCTCACATACATCTAACTCGGGCACAAACACACTTCAGGAACCTCTCTTTTCTGCTGTGTCCTCATGTAATTGCCTTAATCTAATCCTCTGCCAATAGCCCTGCCTGTCATCTGTTAGGTTACTTTGGTACTTCTAGCAAAGAGTGCTAAACCCATGTACAAAAGGACCCTGAATACGTCTTTAGTACCATATTCTTTCTGATTAAAGTTAAACCCATGTATAACAATAGCTTGAAAACTAGCTGGTAGGCCCTGGAATTCAATATGTAGTGAAGCAGGATGTCTCCCACTTTATCAGGTGAACCTCTAGTATCTATCACCTGTTTTCTGGGCTTCACCAGCAGGCACTGGGTGGTGGTGGTGGTGGTGGTGGTGGTGGTCTGTGATGGTACCCAGAAAGCAGAAGAAAGTGAAGTGGGAAAAGCTGGCTCTTTGCATGCCAGGTTTCCAATCCCATGGAAACAGATAAAGAGTCAGCTTCCATTTCTTTTCACCCCCCCAGGTCTGGCAACTACCCACACTGGTAGTGGAGGCAGGTGCCAGCTTCTTTAAAGCCTCCAGGCAGGTCTTTCATTGATTCATGGGATTAGAGACCCAGTGGGTAAAATGTTCACTCCCCATTTCACCTCCCACCTTTTCCATCCCCAGCAATCAACTGCCAGGAGCTTCTGCAAAGTCCAGAGCAACTTTGGACAGATGGATAAACCTGCCAGTCTAGCCATTTGTCAAAACTTATTTGCTCCCCATCCCAATCCCAGTTAAGTGGAGCGTTTGGTGGAAGTTTTCACAGTGGCTGGTGATATTTGTGAGAAGAGAAGAAACAAAGTTGGGGAATCCATCAATTTCTTTCTTTAACTTTCCCTGAGCACAAAAAATGTGGGCATCACCATTTGGCAGCATTTCTCTTGTGGGATTGGCAATGGGGGAAGCAAATTTTGTGCCAATATAGTTTTTGCCAGCTTGAAGACTGGTGCACAGCACTGATACTGAACTGTGGGAAAAGGCTCAACACGTAGTCAGGTCCTTAGATAGAAACTAAGCTTTCAGCACTTAGCTTTAGTTCCCTTAATGCCAACTGTTCCAGGATAATACGTTCTGCAATAATTTTACTACTTCTACTTCATTGACTAAATCTTCCTTATTGGCTAGTGTTAAGTGAAAGATAGCTGATCATTATGCTGGAAAAGTTCTGGTGCCCAAAGAAAAGCAAACAAAAAACCAGGGCTGGGCTGGACACATTATCAGGCCATCTTGAACATGACTGCCTTCCAGTGGCAGAAGTATTTAACGTGAGAGTGGTGCAGGAGTTATTGTGAAAAGCATAGGGATGCAGGCATCGATGACTCACTCTTCTGCGTCTTTGTTTTGTACAACAAACTGGCAACTGGGAACTCACCTTGGCCTCCTTGTGGAGGAGGAAGGTGAAAGCAACAGTGGATGAGGGCAGGGCTCTGCAACTGCCTGCTCTAGAAAGATTTCAGAACAATATACCTGTTTATTCTTTGACATTATAATTGTTCCAGACACTGGTTATGGTAACATTTTCTGGGTTGTTTAGTCTCAGGGCTTTCTGTGCTTCAGCCTGAAGCTGCATGGCTCCCCTGTGTAAATTGGCTGGAAATAAAGCTCTGGATTGGTGAATTCCCTGGCTTTTTTTTTTCCCCTAGACCAATAAAAAATAAAAAGAAACACTCTACTTTTTCTGTTTGTTCTGTTGCTTGGGGTAGAAAGGGAATGTGGCAAACTCTTATCAGTTTTTCTTTGTTAAAAAAAATACCTTCTCCTTTTTACTTTTTCATGAACAAACAAAGAAAAAAAGCTTAGCTTTTCACCATTCCACTGGTGAGCTTGTTAAAAGAAATGGCTGTGATGGCTGTGGAGAGCAGTGACCAGGGGTTGGAGGAAAGTGGTTGTTCCTGCCACAGCACTGGAACCAGTGGAGGAGTTTAGCTACTATGAAGCACAGCATGGAAGCCAGAGGGACCTGCCTGTGGGACAAGTCATAAAACACTACTTTCAATGCATAGTAGAAAAAGATGGGGGGCAGGGATGGACTTAGGTAGAGGATAGATAGATGATAGAGATAGATAGATAGTGAAAGAGAGAGAGATGATATGCATAGATCATAGACAGATAGATAGATAGATGTCATGCATTCCTGCTTTGAAAAATAATCAATGGCCTGTCTTCATGCTGGGGCAATCTGGTTATCTGGCTATCTGATTCCAGATAGATCAGCCGTCTATCTGGAAGTGAAATCAAACCAGTGATAAGAAAAGCCATGATTATGGAAGATTGTCACCATTGCCTAGAATCTCAACGTTCTTTAGCTGAAGAGGCCCAGACCAGCTTTCCCAATGTTGCGTGCTTCAGACACATTGGGAACGGAATTCCCAGCCTGCCTGGCCAATGGTCCTTAGAATGGCTGGTGTGGATGATCATCCAGGTATTGACTAGAGTAGGATATGCTTCAGTGTAACACGCAGTAGTGTGCCATGTGACTTCATTCCATTCTTTGACCTTATCATACTGTTGACAATGACAATATTAGACTAGTCAGGGTAATAGATATGCGTCTAAATAACTTTCTTAACCTGTTGCTGGTTGTTGGATTCCAATCTAATAATTCCCATCTAGCACAGGAATGCTGCTGGATTGGAATTATGGTACCTGTAAGATATCTGGAGACACCAAATTGAGAGAAAATGCTGTATAGCATTCTATTCTGAATCTCTAGTATACTGACTTATTTATTCATATATATTGCGGTTTTCTCTTTTATAATGTATGACTTGTTATCTTATGTATATAGCTGATGCATACTTATTTTTACTGTTTGTAAACTTGCCAGGTGGTTTACAAAATAATATTTTAAAATAGCTTGCCCCAATGCGATGGCTTCTAGATATGCCCACTAGAATTCCTAAGGGCTCCTAAGATCGTAAGATCTCTTAGAATTTTATTTTGTAAATCACTTTAATTTTAAAAATAACAATCCTGTGCTGTAGCTGAAATAGGACTTCCCTGATACCTCAGATATTCTCACTCTTCTTCCACACCAAAATAGAGTCAGATTTTTATTTAGTGACCAGGTTATCTATGATTATTTATCTGTTAATTTGAAAAAAAAAAACATTCAGTGTAACTATTTCACAGATGCTTCTGGCATAAGTAAAATTTATACAAAAACAAAAAGATATAAATGGCAACAAAGTACATAAGTGTTTTAAGGTAAACACATTTCTTTATCTGTCTACCTCTGTCTACCATAATGAGCTATGTATTTAGTGTCCCAGCTGTGAACAAATGTGTAATGGATCCCTGTATAAGAAGTCTAATAGCGCTTTGATTATGTAACTACTTTTGGAATTCATAGCTAATGTATTGATTACAGTTGGGTTAGATGCTATTGTAAGTTTTTTTTAGTAATATCAACATAGATGAAGTTCCATCAAGTTGGTTCCATCCGGCTAGATTATAGTTGAGGTGCTCTGCCAGTAGGTCAAAGATTAATGCATTTTCTATAACTTATGCCTATGGGCAAATTTAGAGCTGACAGCTCTGTTCCTCACAGGTCATAGGATTCAAGGGCCACCCTGTCAGGTGGTGGAGGGCTGGTGGTGTATTTTTAATTCATTGCTGCTTGGGACTGATGGGAATCTATCATCTCTCAGACAACTTTGAAAGTCATGCAGTTAAAGGCTGATGATTAAACTCGTGGCTGCTGGTTGGACAGAGTGTGGGGCTATGGTTTCACTTGCATTTCTCAGTTGACAAATGAATCTTATTAAAATTAAAACACTGAAGAGCAGTAGTAGGCAGAAACACCCCACTTCTACTCCTTCCTAGCATCACCACCCTCAAGAGATGGCCTCACCAGAATGAATATTTTGTATGGCAGTTTGATTCTGTTCTGACCTGAATGAACACATACATTAGGTGGTCTGGGTAAAAGTGACAGGGGCACAGAAGTGATAAAACTGGGTGTTTTTCTTGGATCATCTCACATTTGGATGATGGAAAATTACAAAAGTTTCAATTCCATCTTCACTACTTTTGTTTTCACTATTTCCCTACTGTTCCTAACATATGATATTTTTTAAAATGTGGCTGTCTATGTGGAGGGATTATGAATTTCAGCAGTTAAATAATGACCCCAGATAATCTTATGAGGAGTCACCCATTATGAAACTCTCCTCTCTTCCTTGCCCCAAGAACCATAATTACAAAAGGCTGATCCAGCAGATTGATCATGCTGAGAGTGCTCCCTTTTTAGATTACAAGGACTAGTGAAGGGTTCAACCAGGAGGGCTAGCATAGATTGATCATTACATTTATATTCTGCTTTGTAACACAATTTAGAGACATTCCCCTTATTCTTTCCAGCTGCTCTTCCCTATCCTTTTTAAGCATAACTTTTCATTTACAAATTGTTAAATGGATGTTTACACCCCAGATGAAGACCTAGCTCTCTAGAAAAAACTCTAATGCTGGGAAAGGTAGAAGGAAAGAGAAGAAGATGACCAGCAGCAAGATGGATGGACTCAGTTACAGTGGTGATGAGTGTACCATTGGAAGACCTGAAAGACCAGGTTAAGGACAGATTGTCATGGAAGAAATTTATCAATGTAGTCACTAAGAGTCAGCAACAACTTGATGGTACATAATCAATCAGCCCTCTATAAAATAGGTGCTACATGAATCATCTGGATGACACTTGATCAAGTCAAGCACAGGTACTGATTGCTTAGTTTATATTTTTCTCTTGGAAACTAATTCCCTCTGGCCATCAAAATGCCCTTGGTTTGAAAAACTTACATTGTTTTTAAGAGACTGGTGAGGAGAGCTGATTGTGTGAAGTCCCAGAGAGCTTTCCATGTGTCAGACTGCTGTATGCACTTATTTAGTTTTTAAGATGATTAAGGATAACTTTGGAAAAGGGCCTCTTCTTTTCTACAGGGGAACACTTTGGCCTGAATTTGGGCACATCTGGGCTTCTACCTCTAATGGTATATATGTATAATATCAGGTATAATGTATAACATCCTCAGTATTGCTTGACAATTCCAATTTTACCTCCTGTCCTATGACACTGACTTTGTCTTGTTCTGCAGCTATGATTTACACAAATTTAACTCACTATTTTGTGTATGGCTAATCCTCCCCTTCTTTTTTCCTTAAGCCCCACTGCACTTTCTCTCTGTGTGGGGGAAGGTGGGTTTAGTGCATTCCTGCATAGCTGGGGAGGCCAATATGGAAGCTGGCAGCAATCCATCCCCAAGAAGTGCCTGAAGTCTGGATGACACACGTGAGACTGAGTTTTGAAAGCTCTCTAATGCAGAAAGGCTTTTTGAGAAGCAGATCAGCTTTGGGGAAACCACAAACATTTTAGCAGTTTTTCTTATGCATCTTGAAGAGCTCTGGGTGAAAGGTATCTCTCCTTACCTACCTTGTTTTCTTAATTTTTTTTTTTTAGAAGTTCACCTGAGTACTTAAAAATAACTTATCAATGCGATATGGAAAACAATTGTGGATATTTAAAAGTGGCAGGTTGTCCCTAAAGAATAGGCAAGGCAGGTAGAAGCTGTGGGGATTTATTTATGCCAATGTCAAGTGCAGCAGCAAAGGCCAGAACCTGCACTATCAGGGCAATTGATAACAACTCTGGGCACATGGCAACAACGTACCATGATAAGATAGAGCTCCAGACCCAGCTGCATTCTGACAGGCACACCCAAGACACTTGCTAGTGAGCAGTAAGCGAGGAGTTGCACAGGTCCATCCTCTCATGTCTGCTTTGGTTATTTTGGTCCCTCTGAACGCCTAGAACAAAGGCTAGCCCAGCCAATCTGTGGATGTGTCACACAGAATAGACCTCGCTTATTACACCTATTGGGCCTGCTTTGGAATTTGTGATGCCATGTGATGGCATATGTGACAGGGTGGGAGGAAAAGGGAGAGACGCTAAAGCAGAATGATTAGATTACAGCCCAGCTGGTTGAGACGACGAAGGCAAATGATGCCGCTGCTATTAATTTCAGAGGCTGGAGTAGCTGTTCTTACTTTGGGGCAGCAAAGGGTATCTTCTACAGTATCAAACATTTGGGAAGCAATCAGAAAACTCACAACTGTTTTTTTGCTGCCTGTTAAATAGCAGTTAACACACCCTCCTATGAAGTTGTGTAACGGGCTACCTGCTTTAAAGCATTGCTTTTAAAAATCACTCTTCTAACACAATCTTATTTAAGTCGCTATTCTTTCACAATCAGGACTCTTGCTTCTAACGTCAAAGAAGAATTCCTTGAATGTGTGTAGTGATGGGAAACTGCTAGCCCACAGGGCTAAGCCAGTTTGTCATTCCAGTTCATTTGGCCTGTGAGGCTTTAAGGGAGGTCCTTCAGCCTCACACAGAGCTCTGTTTTCTTACCTGAAGCCCCCCACCTCATTGTCAACCTCCCCAATGGGTTTTATACTTTCAAGGGGGTAGGTTGGGGGAGGAAATGCAGTGCCTTTTGACTGGTTTTCTTCACTCTTGCTGGGGGCAAGACAGGAGATAGGCAAACCCTAAGGATCAGTAGAAGCCCCTTGTGTCTTCCCTAATTGTAGTGTGGAGTAGCTTTTGCTGATTTATACAGTGTGCATCTTTACCAATGAGGGATGCATATCAGACCCCCCCCCACACACACACATCATAATCAGCATGCACATACCTTCCAGGTATTATGCAAAATTGAGAGTGTTTCTTTTTCACAATACTGAAAAGTAATTCTACATGATTTTGAGTTGTAATTTATCTGCTCCTTTTCTCAGCCGTTGATCCAAGATGACCATTAGCTCTTTCTAAGACATAAGTTATTTTCTTGAGAATGTAATGTTGATGCAAAGGTGTTTTTTTTTTAAATAGGTCCTGTTTTCTTTGATGCCCCTATACTCAACATCTTGCAAACTATTCACATGGGACAGACTTTCAGAAGAATTTCTCTCTCCAAGCCATTGTCAAGCATGTTGTAAAAATGTGATACAATTTTCAGCCTACACAGAAGATATAGAGAAAGCCAGGAGAATGTGTCATTTTCTGGACATTACTGAACTACAAGCTCTTGTAGTCTTAGCCAGCATGGCCAATAATGAGAAATGCTGAAAGTTATAGATCTAGAGCCAACATACTGGCTGGGGAATTCTGGAAGGTGAAGTCCACACATCTTAAAGTTGCCAAGGTTGAGAAATGCTGTTCACTAGGGGGTCATAGGTTGTTGAGAAAGCAATGCAACCAAACATAAACACATCCACCCACCCAGAGGAAATAGTTGATCAATAGATTCTGAGCCTGTCTGTTTCTAGATCTACATGCAGATTCCATCCAGGTGCCAGAATTGTGTGTGTGTGTTTTTTTAAGACATGACAACTTTATCTTGTCAACAAGTGTTGTAGAGCTTTGTATTATTTCAATTCCTTATTCATTTTGATTGATTGATTTTCACCTAACCTTTTTTGTTCTCTTGCCACTCTAGGATGAAAATCCCACAGCTTCTTGAAGGAGATTGGTTTCACTTGTATTTCTTCTATAAGGAATATATGGAACTCACGGACCTGAAGAAAGCTCCTGGACTGCGTGGAAAAATGAGAATCAGGATGCGAGGCACAAACCAGGCAGCAGGCTGTACGGCCATTTAGTAGTCAGGCAAAAATGATAGCTTAAAATAGATTTAATCTTAAATGTTGGGGTTACAATTCAATGGCATTTCATTGAAGTGCTTCTTAAAAATGGCCTTGCCCCATCTCCGAGCAGTGATCTCATTTCTTTCTAATCCTCTGTAGCCCCTCAGTCTAGAATCTGTGGCTCTGCTTCCGGCTTACCCATCTGTCAGACAGCACATTTGCACACACAGCCCAGCCTTCCCTTGCACTGGGTTTTTATTCTTTCAGCCAAAGCAGACTGAAATGCCAGCTATTAAAATTTCCCCCTCAAATTGCCTCTGTGGGATTTTGGCAAATGAATACGTTCAATTTGGTTTTAAGAAAACACTGTTGCTAGCGTGTGGCGTCCAGTGGCGCTTTGACACCACTGAAAATGGCAGCTTCAGGATTTATATTTTGCTCACCAATTGCCACCTTCTGTTTCACCAGCTGCAGTCATAAACAACTGGGATGAGTCCCTGCCTTCTTTGATCAGAAGTGAACAAAGGAAAGGTGATAGACTGTGATCCCACAGTGTGTATTTATTCAAGAATGAATCAGGTTTTAATTAACTGTATGATGAAACAGGTTACTCAGTTACTCACTGTTGCCAGATTTGTCCCTTTGAAATGGTAAAATCTACAGACTTTTTGGGGAAGAAGAATTACTCTGTTGATCCTAAAATTTGTTTAAAATATGTTTCCATAACTTAGTTTCTTCCTCATCATCTTACAGAAGAGATGAATGGTGGAAAATACTCCTGGGTGCAACCTGATGGCTGCAAAATAAAGCAATGAAAAACCACTGTGGGAGACAACAGGTGCTCCATGAGCAACTGATTATACAAAATAATATAAATGGAAATTGAACTAACTGAGCTAGAACACTTGTCAGAAGTAGTTCATGAAACAATGTATGGACCAGGCTGGTGCAACTTCCAGAGGGAAAAGGGACACTTGGATACATTAAATAATCACGGGCTGTAAAGGAATGGCTGGCATGCTGATCAGCTGTTTGGTGGCAAGCAGCTGAGCGGCAGTGATGGAGCTAGCCATGTTGGTGAGGCCTGGAGGTGTTGCAGGCACTTGGCAGTGTGTCTCTCCAGGTGGAAGTGGCTGCAAAAAACTAAATGGCAGGGTGTCTTTCTTGGCAGTGGTGAAGTTTGGCAGCAGTGGATCTGCTGAATTTTCCAAGAACACTAGCAGGCTGCACAAGGTCACTTGGTGGGGCATATGTTGTGCTGGCCTGGTATAGATTCTGGTCACATTCCAGTGTAGTTTGGATGGATCCAGTGATTTCAGCAGGTTTTGTTAGATCTGTTCAGGATTCTTAGGTTCTCTCTTACTATTCTGCCATGACCCATCTTCAGACATATATGTTTAGATATACACTGTTACCTACCACAATATGTTTGGTTTGCAAGCTTTTCCTAATGGATGATAAACCCAGCCTCCTTTTCTTCTGCATTGATTGTGCCAACTGTATTTTGCAAGCTGCTTTCAGGAGCTTGATGGTAAGCAGGGGACATGGCAAAAAGACAGCCTCATTGGTCCTTAACTGGACTGGTGATAAGTGCTCACATGTGCTTTCTTCCCAATGCAGAGGTGTAATGAGAGAAAATAATCTTATTCCTAGTGGATGCAGAACAATTAGAATTTAGAACTGCTTCCAATACTCTCCTTCCAGATTGCAGGTGATTGTGAGCAAGGACTGGGGTATATGCTCTACATCTGGAGCATGCGATGGTTGACCATTCTTTCCCCCAGCTTCAGTCAATAAACTTCTGTAGGAACACAATCTGCTGTTTCAGATTTGATTTGTTCTCCATTTGCACCCACATCTACTGCTCTGGCTCAGAAATGGGAAATCTGCAACCCATCAGATGCTGTTTAATTGTAAGTACCAGCATCCCAGGGAGCAATGGATGCTGTAGTTCAGCAATATCTGAGGACCCCAAGTTTTTTACCTCTAGCTGAGAATTGAGATCTATAAATTTTCTGCATTACCTCATGGAGCTTGTCATTTAATAAGGCCAAAATATATCTAATCATGTGCATATCAAATTGGCTCATGTCAGCATTATACCATGACTTCTCAACCTGATCTTCTTGAAATGTGGAACTCTGGCAACTGGGCTCTCCAAAAATCTGGATAGCATCAGGCTGGGGAAGGCCATAGTACAGGCTTTTTTTTTTTTAATCTGTTCAATTGTGTCTGATTCTTGGAGACTGCCTGGACAAGTCCCTGCAGTTTTCTTGGCAAGGTTTTTCAGAAGTGGTTTGCCATTGCCTCCTTCCTAGGGCTGAGAGAAAGTGACTGGCCCAAGCTCACCCAGCTGGCTTTGTGCCTAGATGGGATAAAAACTTACAGTCTCCTGGTTTCTAGCCTGTTGCCTTAACCAAAACTGGCTCTGTATTACAGACTTAAAGCTATATAAAAACTTACTCTCATGCAGCTAAATCTTTTTCTGAATTTTTTACCTTTTATATTTTTGTTCATCTACCACAAAGAATTTATAAGCTATCGTCCTTAAAACATTTTTGTGCCTAAAAATAAATAAATAAGAAGAGATCTCTTTCTTCTCCTCTGGGTATTTATTTTGCATGTAAAAAGGACTAGAGCAACAAGATTATACAACTTTAAAATTCTGTGAATGAAAAGAACTGCTTCATGTCTCTTTATGGTATGGACCATCCTGGTCTTTAAATAGTTTTCCTGACTAGAGTGGGATGAAAGTTGGCTGCCATTAAATCTCAGCCTAGGGCATCCTGTTTTTTGAAGTATTGGTTGAATCCAGACTAGGAAATGGAGGAGTTTTTCTTTCCCAGTTTCACTTGCTTCCAGCGGCTAGGGGATTGTGTGGTACAGTGGTGCCTTCCTGTGGAAAGCAGAGGGACCTGCATGAATAGAAAAAAAGAAAGCATGGAATTTTAACAGCTCTTAATGAGCCAAGTCAAGGCAGCTCCACAGTGAATTAGCTTTTGGGCTAACATCTGGTACTATTTCACTTAGCATACTGAAAACTGGGGCAAATTTGCTTCCTTGTGGAGTGGTAACCATATTTTTCTATGGCTAATATATAGACATAAATGATAAACTCCTAATTGATGTTTCTTAAATGGAATTGCTTTCCTTCCTCGATCACATTTGTTTTTGTTTAGATACTTTATTTTTTGCTCATCATTCTAACTGTAACACTGTTTTTAAAGAAATTCAATTGCGCTCTCTCTCTCTCTCTCTCTCTCTCTCTCTCTCTCATATCTTTGTTAGCTTACCTTCAAGAATATCTGCAGCTTTAATTTGTATTATGTTCAGCCTCCCATTATAAACTGCCCTTCCTCTATTTAATTTACTAGGCATGCCTGTGCAGAAGTAAGTTTCATTACTGCTATCATATTCGAGCTTCAAAACTCCAAATACTAGATGACCTGAAAGAAATACACAAAACTCTAACCCTTTGGTACTGCCTAGTGGTTATCCAGATTTTTGCATGGTAGCACAGCCATCTAAGAGGTTCAGAAAGGCTGAGATCATTTTACAGTTTCGAGGCCCCTGGTCATAATAAAATATTTAAAAATGAAGTCAGTGGGGAAAAAGGCCCCCAAACAAAAAATGAAACATAATGTGAAGTTTTACTTTTTAAAAAAATTATATACAGTATACATTTGAGGCCATGTTTTGAGCCTCTGGTCAAGGCCAAATGGCTTTTCTGCACCCCTTTGCTCAGAATGGGATTGCCCAAGATGGGTTCACCTAAACCAGTGTTTCTCAACTTTTGTAACTTTAAGATGGTTAGATTTCAACTCCCAGAATTAATGTTGGCTGGGGAATTCTGGGAATTGAAGTCCATACATCTTAAAGTTGACAAGGTTGAGAAATACTGATCTAAACAAACTGAGGGGCTAGAATCATGGGAAGTTGGGTTGGTACCTTCAGAAGAATAATATTTAAAAGCTGAACTTAGATGGATGCTTTGCATAGTTGTAGCTGAATACATTAGTGGGGCTGATAGAGAGTTTCTTGTGGAAAAGGGCCAAGAGCTGAGCTCCAACATCCATACTCCCCCAGTTCCCTAAAGGATAGCCAGTATGATCACTGACTGAGGATTGTGGAACTATATTCCAAATCATCTTGATGCAATTGAGTTTATTGTTGATCAGTCCATATCAATGAAATGGTATTTCATTGAGGTGGAATACAAAAAAATGGATAGCTTTGTGACAGATTCTACACCCTCCCTATTCTCTGTCAAGTGGTAAGCTTGAAATCTTGAAAAGTTCTTCAGCCTGAAGTCACTATCCTAGATGAGTATACTATTTTTATTTATTCAAAGTTTTCCCTTTATTTGGAGAACTTTACAGCAGCCCTATAATTGGGCTGAGGGAGATGACTAGCCCAAAGTCATCCAGTGAGCTTCCATGGGTGAGGGTGGACTAGAATCTGCATCTCCCCAGTCCTAGCACAACATCTTAGATATTGATATGCATGTTTTCTTGGAGTACCCTGGATATGACTTTTATTAGTAATAAGATGTAATATACTCTAATGCCATCAGCTTTCCAAAGATGCTGTCCTCTGTATAACAGCAAGATGGCGATGGCGAATAAGGAAACATGTCTCCTTATAGAAGAAAAGGAAAGGTCCTGGCAGTGGCTACTTTATTGTAAAATAAAAAATAACCCCTTCTCATAATATAAGAAATCATCAAGTGAAATATAGAGAGTGTCAAATGAAATAACTACACTACATTAGCTAAGGGTAATCTAGATATGAAACAAACAGGGGATCTGTAATCAGGATCATCTACAATTTATAAACAATGGTTATTGCAGTCACCCTCAGAAGCATTTTGCAGAAAATCACTGTACATATACAGCACATTTGTCCTGAAGTTAAAAGAGTCCTTTTGCTTGTGATAAGCTTCTTGCATCCAATCTGAGCTCAAAAGCAAAAATTATGTATGATGATTCTGAAACCTCAGTGGCTACTGATGGTCTCAGAATGTTACTTCTGTTAGTTAAATACCTCAGGCTCAGAGGTCATGGACTTCTGAAGGCAGTGTTGGGAAAACAAGTCCTGATGAGGCCTAGTAACGTCTTGCCCTACTCATGGGCTTGCCAGAACCACTTGAATGGCTGCTGCTAGAAACAGGTTTCTGAATTAACTTGGCTCTTATGTTTTTAGACTATAATTTTGTGTACCGCTGAACAAATCTTCCAGTGGGAGTGTCACTGTGGAAGTTCATCATCTGAAACTTACTCTGAACCACCCACTTAGCTAGTTAACCACAAGCACATTTTGTACTTGGAACAAGTGGGACAGCTTGTGATTCTTTCTCCAACTAGAGTGTCCAGTGCTGGCACAGTGAGGAATGCGGTTGTGTATGAGTTACAAGTACCAACTGGACAGCACCTAAGGAATTACAAATTAAGAGCAATACATCTTCCCCCATACAACTGCTGTGCTCTCGTTAAATGTTTGAAAACATTTTTATAGGCTGGGGGTTCTTGTGACTGTCATTCCAGCATGGGATGAAGGAAAGGAGGGGTGGCTGTGAGTGGAAAAGGCCAGTCCTAACTAAGGCAGTTGCCTGTGGTAGCAATGTTTCTTCAGGAAAGAGCAGCAATGGTTAGTTATTGCGTGTGTTATTTTTGTATTTTTCTGCTAGGAATGGAGAGAAGCGCTTGTGGGATTTTCTGCCTCACATACTAAAATAACTTGGCTGGCTTGGGTACTAGGCAGATTGATTTGGGTGGACAGGCCAGCATTTGCTCCTTCAATTTGCTTTAAAAGTTGGCGAGGGCTAAACAGGGAGCAGAATGAATGGAATTACTAATAAAAGAGATGAAATGGTCTGGAATGAAAATGAAGTGAGGGAATCCTGGAAAGTATATTAGAGATATTTTATGGGAATGATAGTGAGTTGTTGAAGAGTGGAACTGAAATGTTAGCATCTAAGAAAAAAATGATGGACAAAGTCATTAATTATAGCGAGCCAGGGAGATGGCCTTGAAGCAGATATTCAGAAACCGTTTTGTAAACAAAGAGGGCAGAAGCATTCCTTAAGTCCTGGGAAGGAAGAGAGTATTAAGAAGAGACAGCCTGGCTCCTCCCTGACTCACTGGAGTACAATAGGAAGAGGAGGAAAAACACAGACTTGCAAGATTCTGTTATTATAGCCTATCTCCATAAAGCATAGTTCTAGCCTTCCTATGGAGTTGACTTCCTGATCTTGTCTGTTTTGTAAAGCTAACATTAATGCTGTGAGAATGATGAAAAATGGTAAGGTTGCATGGTTAGATAGTGTAACTGGGGAAATATTAATATGTGATTGGCTTATGGGATGATTTCCCACCTCATCATGGTGGGAAGGTATTCCTGGGAGGGATGAGTGAAGAATGCCAGGAGTTTGCTTCAAGAATATATACTCCCAGCAGGGTCACCCAAGGTGTGAAGGCCATCCAACTAAAGCAAGAGACACCTATGTTGGGCAGCAATGATAGAGGAAGATGCTGGAGTTTAATGACAATGTCAAAGGCATCATTTCATACTTTGCAGGAGAAAGCAATGGTAGACCACTCCTGATTTTACTGTGAAAACTACCTGGATATACAATATAAAGTGACTGACAATATAGTGCTAGAAGATGGGCTCCTCAGATCTCATGATGCTAATATGCTACTGAGGAAGAGCTGAGGATCTTTTGAAGTACTAATGGTATTTATTATGTGGCTAGACTAAAACCTTCATCTAGTTGCTGATGTTGCTATGCAGGAAAAGAAAATCCCAAGCTGCAAAGAATCACAGCGAGCATGGACTATAAGAAGCATGAACATGGAATAACTCAAAACACACTGAAAGATGAAATGAATTGGCTTCTGGTGTGAGTCACGGCTGACCAAAGAAGTCTTCGTGAATGAGTGGAGACAAAGACCGCTGTGAAGAATGAAAGACTGTTGAGCAGATAGGTCCTTCGAAGCTCTCCGGAGAAGGAGAGATCAGGAGATCGCCCATGAGCGTGCTGAATGGCAGATCCTTGTGAGGAGACCATAAAACAGTGGTTTATTGAGCGCCAGGAGCCAAGGGAGATGACATCTTTGCTCTCAGCATCAGCAGAGCCTTTCATAAGGACACTAAGCCAGCTGAACTCACTTTCTAATCACATTCAGAAATGTTCAGTTTAACCACTTTATGCATATTAGAGACCTTCAAAATGGTGAGCTTAATTTGATACCTGGTGAGTTTTACTTTCTTCAGATTTAAGAAGTTTTAAACAGAGACTTAAGGTACTGTCGAAGGCTCCTGCCCTCTGAAGATGCCAGGCACAGATGCTGGCAAAACGTTAGGAAACAAAACTTCCAGAACATGGCCACACAGCCCGGAAGACCCACACCAGCCAGAGACTTAAGGATTTAAAATAATATACAATTGGCAAAAAGCAAAAAAAGAAAAAAAGGATTTTGATTTAAGAAAGTTTTAAATGGATTGGGAGACCAGAGAATATTGGAATATTTTTTATTTTTGCTGTAAGATTTGATAAACAAGTATATAATTAAATAGTATACTCATGGGAAACAACTGAAACAGAACTAAACCCATATTAGGAACTGAGGCTTGATAAACGTTGCAAATGGACACTAGAGGGAACTAAAGGACCAGGCAGAAAAGAGTTAAAATGGCTAAGCCAGCTATAACTTAAATAAAGTTATAAGCCAGCTATAACTTAAATAGTTTTTTGAAACATGGACTGAAATATTAATAACTAATATCTCAGAAAGGATACAGATTTCAATGGATAACTTTTAGAAGATGATAAGAAAAACTTTAAAAAAAACTATTGACATTGACATTATAGAATTTGAAGGCATGGAAGACAACAAAATTCAGATTACCAAAATGGGAATACAAAAGACAAATCAAGAAAAGGATCTGGACATGGAAGAGCTGCAACAAGAAATCATGGATGATGCCTCTTAATGGGATTTACAAAATAGGCTGGTGAAAGCTTTGAAGACTCCTTTTAAATGCCAAAGCGTGATAAAAGATCGAATCCTGCAATGCCATAGGAATAATTTAAAGGTCAAGATTGTGCAGAGCAAAAAGAAGGAATATAAAGTTGGACTATTTATTAGGCTATGGGAAGAAGATTTTTTTTATTAGTAACTTTAAAAGAGGGTGAAGAGTTAGTATATTACTTTATTATTGTTTTTATTGCTCTTTTCTTTTCTTTTCTTTTCTTTTCTTTTCTTTTCTTTTCTTTTCTTTTCTTTTCTTTTCTTTTCTTTTCTTTTCTACTTTTTCCTTTTCTTTTCTTTTCTACTTTTTCCTTTTCCTTTTCTTTTTTTCCTGCACATTCTGAACTTTTCTTTTTCTTTTAGTTTAGTTTGTATTAGTTTTTACTATGTTTATCAAAAACTTCAATAAAATTATTAGCAACAACAAAAAAAGAAAGATGAAATGAACTGATTACATGCTGACATCTTAGGCATCAGTGAACTGAAATGGACTGGAATTTGACAATTTCAATCAGAAGATCATACTGTTTCCTACTTGAGACATGAAAAACAAAGAGGGAACAGTGTGGCTTTCATAGTTAGGAAGGATAGAGCAAAGACAGTACTTGAGTACAATGCAAGTGATGATCAAATAATATCAATCAGATGTCACTAACAACCCTTTAGTGTGATGGTTATCCAAGTTTATGATCCAAACACAGATGCAGAAGAATATAAGGGTGATATGTTTTATGATCAAGTTCAATTTGACCCTGAAATTGACAGAACATGGAAGCAAAGATGTGCTGCTTGTACTTGGAGATCAGAATACCAAAGTTGGATATTGTAAGAAGGAAAACCGAGTGTTATAGGGCCTAAGAGACTGAAATGTAGCAGGAGCATGACTTACCAGTTTCTGTCAAGAAAATGATTTATTTTCATTTCTTTTAGTCTCCAAACAACCAAACCATGTCTATGTACATGGACATCATCAGATGAAGTACACAGAAATCAAATTGACTATATTTTTGGTACAAGGAGGTGGAATAGCTCAGTTATAACAGCAAAGATGTGGCTTGGGTTGACTGTGGAAGAGATGATGAACTGCTCATGTGCAAGCTCCAAATCAAACTAAAGCTGAAGAAGAAAGCAACCAGTTTCCATGATATGATTTTAAGCATATACCCAACATTTTCAAAGAGAACATCAGGAATTGCTTTGAACCCCTGAACTTCATTGATAAGGAACTAGAGAAAGTGGAATGAAATAAAGAAGTTGTTAAGATGAATGTGAAAAAAGACTTCCAAAGACCAAGAAAGAGAAGAAAGCAAACTGGATGTTAGACAAATGGTGGAAATTGCCAAGAAGAAAAGGAAGCCAAACCCAAAGCATCTCTAGAAGATGCTAGATGTCATGCACAAATGGTGTTTCTCTCTCTTCTGTGTGTGTGTGTGTGTGAGAGAGACAGAGAGAGACAGAAAGGCTATTTTTATAAATTCTTGTTGCTGCCTAGAAAACAGATTTAAGAAGTTAAGAAGATAACTAAAGGAGCCCTGAGCCTATTTTCTAAACAGCCCCTCCCACTGATTTATTTCATTAAACTCTCTTTCTTCACTCACCCCTTTCTATTGTTACTCAGTTACAGCAGCAATGGGTGAACTGTTGGAAGACCTGAAGGGCCAGGTTGGGGACAGAACCTCCTGGAAAAGGTACCTCAATGAGACTACTAACACTGACTTGATGGCACATAATAAATGCTAATTAAAACTGTTAAACAAATTGGTACTCCATAATTCAGAAAATATTATATTATTTCATTATCTGTCTGTGACTCTCAGTCAGAACAAGAAATATTCAATTATTAGGTAAGTAATTTGAAAGACTATTACTTTGGAAGATTAACCAGAATCCCAAGAGGCATTTGTATCTTCAGTAGGGCTGTTTAGCCCTCTCACATGTTTGTCTCAGACTATGCAGCTATTTTACCAGTGAAGTCTTGGCATATTGATTTAGAAATTTGTCATTGTGTATATTAAATTATGCTAACTTATTGATATAATCCTTTCAAATTGATCCTGATGCTAATATGGTGTATTTGATTCTGCAATAGGGGTTTTTTAGTGAAAGGGAAGACTCTTTTTGAATCATAGGATGATTTGAGGATAAATTATTGTTTGTCTACGATGTAGAAATATATGTTCCATGAAAATTTGACTGCATACTTCAGGATTCTTATAACTGGTTAGCTTATGGCTTAGCTAAAATAAAGTCACATTAAAAGATATTTGGATAGAGGACCTTATCATTAGTTTTTTGGTTTTTTTTTTTAATGAAAAGAACAATCTTATAATGTATTACAAGTTTTGACACTTCCCTCTACTGGTGGAGGGTGGAATGGCGGAATTCCTTATTTGTTACCTGTCATGCTTTATTAATTGCATTTCTCGTCTTCTATGCTGATGTCAAATATTAAAAGTTTTTCACAAGGTAGGAGAGAAACATGAAGAACTATTACTGGATGACCTAGGGAGGTACTACATTAATCTAGCAAAAGCCACTGTTTTTCTTTACAGAAGTTGAAATTAAATCCTACTCTTTCCCTTTGCTGTTTGTATATTAATAAGCAACCAGGGACTTCTATGGATATGAAACTCCTGAAAGGCAATGCTTTGTTCAGCTTAAATCTTTACTCTGGCTCTTATTGTGAGTGGTGTAAGACTCACAATAAAGCGTATGTAAAATCAACAATGCATATGTGAAAATGTAATTTAAAAGATGTATGTAACCATTTACAAATCTAATTGGCATTCCAGTTTTTCAATTTTCAGGAAGTGCATCATCATTAACCATTCAACTGGAATTTTGCTCTGGATGCTGTTTATATAGTAGGTGAAGGATAGATGATGGTCAGATGACTCTAGAAGATGCTAGATGTCATGGAGAAATGGTGTTTCTCTCTCTCCTCTGTGTGTGTGTGTGTGTGTGTGTGTGTGTGTGTGAGAGAGAGAGAGAGACAGAAAGGCTATTTTTATAAATTCTTGTTGCTGCCTAGAAAACAGATCTAAGAAGTATTTCTTAACGAAAGGAGTGCCTGAGCCTATTTTCTAAACAGCCCCTCCCACTGACTGATTTCATTCAAACTCCCTTCCTTCACTCACCTCTTTCTATTGTTACTCCATGTTTAATACTCAGCTGCACTACCTGGCCTATATATCTCGTAAGTCTACCTAGCCCGAGGGATGGTATTATATTCAGCCTCTTTCCTGTCCACAGGAACTGGATCTGTCAGTAGAGAACAGCTAAAAATACCCTCATTTCCTTTAGAAATCAGAGATGCCTGCTGCCTGAAGCCAGGGGTGCCTGTCTTGACTGCTATGTGTGCTTTATCTTTGTCTTCCTCTCCTACACCACCCCTGTTACCTGTCCATTCGTGGATAAAAACTGAAAATTCTTTGCTTTAAATCCCTCCTGTACTTTTATATATGGAAAGTTTTACTCACTGCCTAAGTATTCCAGTACTCACTGAATAAATGTTCCAATTCTCATTAAGGATGCCGTTCTCTTGCAGCTTAGCATATCTTACTAAAATCATCCATAGGATGACTGGGGCATGTACTTACCACTGAATGCTTGATGGGCATATTAGACAAGCATCCTGAGAAAGTTGCATTTTCCAGAGTTCCCAGCCAGCTGGATGTAGTCATGGTGCTGAAAGAGAGAAGAGGCAGAAGTCTGGTCTCTCTCTCTCTTTCCCTCTCTCTCTCATATAAAGGACAGTCAGGAAAGTTGCTCTCAGTAGTGTAATCATATGCAGGACATGTCAGGTAAATATGATTGATAATGTCATTCCTAAGTAGATTGATTCAAATAATTGGGGTTTTTACACAGATCAAATTAAAAGGCAGTCTACACAGAACTTGAAGCAGAAGCAGAACTGAGCTAGTTCAGTACTGACCAAGTCCATTTCCTGAAGTATTTTTGTTAAAGCAGCTCTTTATACTTTTTTTCATAATATAAAAGTTGGTTCCATATGCAGTTTTTCTCAACATGCAGACTTTACCTGGATAGTGGAATAGCAAATCCCACTCTCGTTGGTAGACTTCAAAAATTTGTACAACCAAGTGGCAACATCAGACAAAGCTGACTGGGCCGGGCCATGACAATGAAATGGTTGCAATAGTTGGATTGGAGGAAATAGGACAGAAGCATGTAGGAGTATTCCCATTCAATATCTCAACTGACAAAAATTTCATGGAGTGAAGGTCCATCCCTTGCAAGTATATATTCTTTGATAGCTGTGAATGAGATGCTATAGGTTTAGGAGCTATTCTTAGAACCTGGTTTGATCTACTCAGGGTACTCAGTACTGACCTGTGAAGACTGGCCATGATAAAACACATCACTAAAGATGTGATAGCCGATGAAGGAAGCGTTTTGGAATGGTACTGTTTGCTGAGAGATATTGTTGTTTATAGCCATCTGTGTGAATGATCTCTCTGTGAAGGACTGAAAGGAGGCTAAGGCTATGATGTTGGACTTGATGCCCTCCAAATATTCTGAAATAACTCCTATAATTTGGCCAGTGTACTGTAATTTCTGGTTGGCAGAGGCAGGCTGCAACATCACCATACACAGGGGAAATCTCTTTGCTGCTGGGGAAAGACTGCAGGAGAGAACGCAGTCTTGGAGAGCTACAGTCTCCGGTCACAAACAGGAAAGGGTTCCTGCTCTTTGGACTGCAGGGGTCTCAAAATTGGCCTGAGAAGTTTTTGCTGGAAGAGCTGAAGGGGCAGGGTAGTTCATGATATTGGAATGCCCAACTATTACCCATTTGAGTAGATAAAAGTCTCCATTTTCCAGCGTACAAGGAAGTTGAAGCTCCCCAACCTGAGATGTTTTAGGCACTGACCCCTTTTGTATTGAAAAAACATGCAATGGTGTTTTGCAAAGAAGACAGGCTCTGTTTTTAATTGAATTTCCTGCTCAGTTCCAAGCCACAATTTCTCTGGTAAGAGACCTTGGTATTTGTAGAAAATGTTATAATTCAGGGCTATAGCTGTAAGGCTTTGATGGAGGTAGGAATTCCAGTCCCTTGTGGCTTCCCCATAAAGCTTCATCTTTAAATTCCTGAGTCATGGTTTTCAATTCCTGGTCATGAGGTTTGGATTTAAGCACCATATCTTATGCTAACACAGGGATTTTTTACACTGGGAGAAAATGTACGGCAAAGACCGGAATGTTACCGTTTTTCAGTCTGGGGCAACTTTCTCGGCTCCCTGGATTTAAGTGCTGACGACACTAAGGAGGAGCAAGGAGGCTGGTTGTTGTGTGGTTGCTAAGCAACTAGAACCCGTCTGTGCCCTCCAGCTGGCAGACAAAATGGCAGACTCTGTCTAGAGCGAAGGGGCTTAATGATAGCGGGATGTGCACCGTTTGGCAATTTTAGAGCTTAGGCTCAGCGGTTTTATGGCCAGCCCTCTTTAGACAACCACGTTTTATTGTAGAATAAGCACAGTTTCTTCTGAATTATAATTACTGCACATCATTTTAATGTATAACAAGAATATGTGGAACTGTGTGCATGTTCAGTCAGCTGCTTTATGACTTTAAGAGAGATTGTAAAACAAGGAGATGCTGTGATGGGCAGAGTTGTCTCCAGAGGGCTCCTGAATGCCCGCGTCAGCCCAGATATGACCCTGAGCCAGTCGCCTGTTCACTGCTCCTTTGGGGAACTTGATGTCTAGCCTTTGCTATTAGGCCCCACTGCATGTAATAACAATGGTACTAAGAATTTGTTGCATTTATATTTTAAAATTTATATCTCTTTTAAACATTTATATTTCCCCCACAACAATCTGCAAGGAGCGTTGGGTGAAGAGAGGATGATGGTGCATTATACCTTCCTCTGACACTAGTCTCGTCTCTCTATTATCTTAGCAGCTGAAGTAGAAGTACCTTGGCTTAGCAAATTATCCAGGAGATCAGGATAAATGGCCTACTTGTCTGCTGGGCAAATTGTTATGACTTCTTGTTAATACTTTGTATGAGTGTACACTTTTCCTGAAGTGTCCAGTTCCCCAGACTTAGTTGCCTGCATAACAGAAATGAGACATTTCTTTAAATGGAGGCCAGGTTAAAACACTGATATTACCACAAGTTACAAGTAATCAAATAGCTGGGATACAGAAATAAATTAAAGATGAATTCTTCCAACACATTACTTCTTGTTTGAGCACATTCATTCCACCTATCCCTAATATGCAAATATATCATGCAAATGCTGATGCATATATAAAACAGACAACATGAAAGCATACACGTTCAGTTTCTATTTTTAATCTTGCTTGTCTTGGCCTGCTCTCATTCTTGTATTATATGAGAAAGTATATGCCTTTCATTATTTTTAAATACCCATTTTCTTCATTTTTTTTTCATTTTTGTCCATCCTAGGAGCCATTTGTGCATTTATTTGTGCTTATGACCTTGTTTGAAAAACAAGGTTTTTCCAACCTTGTCTTTAATTCCAGAAAGTATCTTATAACAAAATAAGAAGCATAAGGACAGTGTAACTGCTAAAAAAAAAAAGAAGAAGACAAGAAATACTTAGGTCTTACCTGGATTGTATAGAGAAGCAGCTTTTATATGATACACGGTTAGTTCATTAAATTATGTCACTTGAAGTGAAAGGCATTTCTAACTGGTTCCTGTTACTTTCACATTGGACCATCATAGTTTGTTTAGTCTGGTTACTGTACCATATTGTTATGGATGTATGGCCTAAGCAGGATACCCAGGGGATCTCTTCTACTCTAAATTTCTTTAAGTAGGACTTTTCATTTTGGCATCCTAATGCAATGCCTATTAAAATAGAAAAGATCATTAGCAGAGAGAGGCTGCTGAGTGAGATCTGTGAATGAAGTAAGAAGTCAACGTGCCAAATGGGTTTGAAAATGTGGCAAGCAGCAGAGGAAGACAAAAATCTATTGATACCCTCTTTTTCTCAACCTGCGTGTATGCTTGTGAATGCATGTTTGCTAGGTAATGATTTGCCACTTTTTCAACATGTCTATTTCAAGATTCATATGTTTTACTACATGTAGTCCTATATTTTCTTCGTCCAGATGATAGACAATGATAGGCAACCCATGCACCTTCCTTGTCTCACCACAGAGATGTGATAAAAGGACTACTGTCAGGGCAGCAGTTGAAAAGACATCGTTGGGAATGTGAGAAAGAACCCTGAATATTGCAGTATAAATGGAACACATGGAGGCGGTTCTAATTTGCAGTACACAAGGAATATGGACAGCTTTATCTTGAGGACACGTTAATATTGATTTGAAGGAGAAAAATAAGTACCCATTATAGTGTTATTACTCTAGAGTCTGGAGTTAAAATATTGCATAAAAGCTTTGCTTGGACACAGTGACAATATTTCTATTCTCTGCAATTGCTTTGTTTACGGAATAGGCCATGTTTGTTTGGGTTCACACAAATGAAGTCATTTCCCTACTTGTGACTTAAAACCACTCTTGTGCCAAAATCTGAGTAATAAGAATAGGCTTTATATTGCTTCAACAATGGCTGGGTGATGCTATAAAAACACTGTAAATCATTAGTGAGGAAATGGCCTGAGCCAAACATAGGCTTGTTTGGTTTTCATTAGCAGGTCTATCTGGGCCCACAGCATGCAGGCAGTCTTTAGAAACTCCCTTGGTAGTTTGACATGGGTGCTCACAGTGTTGCGAGTGTCCTCTTGGATCTTCTTCACCACCACCGAAACTGTGCCCCCCCCCCCCGCTGCATGCTTGCTTCTTGATTGTGCTGAGAAAGACGGCATGCAAAGATTACTCCTGAGATACATTCTCATCACAAGTGTGCTTCCAGCAATATTGTGCTAGAGAGTACACAAGGAGAATATATACTTTCTTCCCAGAACAGTTGAGGTTGCAATGGTGCACGTGGAGGGAATTTGGAGATGACATGGGGAGGAAGGAAATTCCAGGGCATAGTTGTGCCAGCATGATTACTCATGGCAGGCCATATGGGAAGCTTCTGGGAATCTTAAAGGTAAATAATAAAGAACCATCACCTTAAATTAGTTCTGTAAAATGTATGGAAGCTAACATACTGGATTTGTTGAAGCACAACTGAATGAAGTTGTGTAATCAGTCACACTGATATTTTTGTAATTTCATGTCTCACATTGTTTTGCATGCTGGGCTCCTTCAACAAATGGAAAGTCTAGCTATTTGTAAGGTAGAATGCACACAGTAATAACTTTCCTTTGCAGTAACAGTTGAAGTTGGCAGGATTTCTATGGCCTGGCATTTGGCCAAAGGTCAAAATGAGTGTTAGAAGAACGGCTGCTGCTGTGAGCCTTTCCCTTCTCTTCCTTATAACAAGGTGTGGCGTGCTATCCTTACCCAATGCTTTTGCCCTGTCCCTACTCCACCGCAAATTATGTTAAGTGGGGATCAGGAGGCGTGCAATACAGTGACATCACACCACATTGTTTGAGTTTTTAATTTCCTCATAAAAAGTGAGAAAAACAGAGATGAGATGCAAAATAATGAGCCACTCCCGGCGTCTTTTAAGAAACAGTTTGGCCCTACAATATCAAACCAGTGCCTGCAAAACAACAACCTCAGCCAAGTTGTAATTACTACACGTAGCATGTAGGTCAGGTTTCCAACTTATTTGGCTAAGAAATCATTTCCTACATATCTGGTAAGGAAACAGTGGCTGATCTGCATTAGGATTATGGCAAACTGTGGATGACAGCACATCTTAAAAAAGAAAATTGCAGATCATAGATCCCTGCAAATCAAATTTAAGCTTGCAAAATTGCATCTCTTCCGAGGGTTTAAATGGGATTACCTATATTTAAATACTAGAGAAAAAGCACTGAAATATGCTTTTCAGGCAGGCATAATTCTTGCTGAACAGTATGTTCAAAATCCCTCCCTAGCCCATACCTATACCTGTGCTAATTGTTGATTTAATGAAAATCAACAATTTTCAGATTTTGAGTGTGTGGGTGGGTGGATATGTGGAATTTATCTTCTTTCTGAATCCCAAGGTGAGATTTCAATGAAATCACAAAATTATAACCAAAATCAAAACCAAACAACGTAAACCCCACAACTCTCAAACCTAATCCTTAAAGAAATCATTATTAAAGTAAGTTACCTAGAAAATTCAGCAAAACATCCCCCCCCCCCAAATTGCTGGTATATAACCCAACTAAACGGTTATTTCTTCTTTAAGGTTTTTAATGCTTGGAACAACATGATCTTACAAACAGTGCCACTGTTAACTTGGAGGTGCCCTGAAGCCCATCTTGCAATACATGAAGTTGCACAGAGGCAGGTTTGGGGACAAGAAAGTGAAAGCTCTGCATTTAAGATTTATGTTTGGCGCTTCTAGTTTGCTATGTGATTTCTCACTTGTAAATTACAAGTGCCTTGAAATGTGATATGTACAGTCTTGTCAAAATTACATTGCTCATGTTGGAAAACCACCCCATTCTGCACACCTATTTTTGATGGGTGTGAAAGAAATGAGTAAGATCCTCTGGATGATCATTCTGATGGGGGGAAGAAATCTAATAACACCATGAGATTTAAATGTATTTGTACAAACATGACCAGGAATGTTTTTAATCTTGAAGACTTCATCTAGAGTTGTAGGCATACAAACTGTCCCAGTAGGAACAGATGCTCTATGGATCTCTTTAGGGCCAGGCAGCTTTTAATAGGAGACTCTAATCCTGTGTCTGCTTAAGAATGAAAAAAAAACATTGCTGGATCTGGGAAGACTCACAAGCGGGGCGGGAATACAAATAGTTTTCTCACTGTTGCTTTATCCTGAAGGTAGCCATTGTGATGAGTTGTATCTTCTACCATTTCTTCTGTTAGAGCTACCCACTGCCTTTTCTTGTAGTACACAGTGCTACCATATCTAGACTGCAAAAATCTGTCTAATGGCAGCAAAGAATTAGATTGGTCTCTCTTTGCTGCAATCCAGTGGTATTCTGGATTTTTTGCAGCCCAAGTAATATCAGAATTCTGGATTTGTTTTGTTTGAACTAATTTGGATTCATGGTTAGCTTTTTCAACTAGGGCCAGCTTGGTGCTTGATCACACAACTCACCTTAGACTAATCAGTTTTTCATCCTAACTAACATTATTAGGTGGAAGGCCTTTCCCAATGAAAGTGTTTTGCTCAGTTATTCTTTTTCCCATCCTAATAGACTTCCAAATAAAAAAATTTAAAAAGATAAAAAATAAGTCTTTCAAAAGCTAACCTGCTTTCTTCTGCAAAAAAACATTTGTTAAGGAACTTTGGGGAAAAGTACAGACACTATTTATTTATTTATTTGATTTGTTAAGGCTGCCAAGCCCTGGAAATAAGTATCAACATCCTTCAGGATATACATGTGTTCCTCCCCATATTCATACTTATCTAGCCTTTCCTCTTTATCTAGTTTCTAATTTCTTTTAGCAAGCCTTTCAGTGTATGCTGCTGTTTTACAAAGATTTGGTAGAACCTGTTTCTAATACAGTGATCTGTAAAAATCTAATCATTAATCCTGTTTGAGTGGTGGAGGGAGAACTGTCTTACCTAAATCCAGATGAAATTACAAGAGTTTGCTTGATCATAGTCTATACAAGATTTAAAAAATGCTGTCAAGGAAACTGAAGGTTTTATATTCTGCATTAAAAACAAAAACAAAACATTCAGTATAATTATTCTAGATCAATAAGGCAAGAAATCATTCCAAAACTAATTTTTTCTTAAATGGTAACTTTTATCTGTGCTAAAACCCACCTGCTTTATAGTCTGATTTTGTGACTTTACTTGAAATTATCCTGTTTAGTGAATGTTGAAATTATCCTTTCAAGAGCAACTGTTCTTAGGATCTTCTGAGCTTTTCAGTTTTCCAGGGAGAGGGAATTATGACTGAGATGCATTTTTGCTGCAGGACTTTCATCAATTCTGAAAGGGCGTAAGACTTTTTGAACTCAAAAGGTTTCAAATGTTCCAAGCTCAAAATAAAATTTATATTCTGGGAGTTGTTTTGAAATTGGAACAGTTTTGTTTGGACTTCGGTATAAACCTTTGTTGTTTCAAATGGTGGCAATTCTATGCTCCAGTCATAGAATACAATGGGATGCTTCAAGTGTTCCAGTTTCTAAAAATGTTTTAAGAATTTCCTTTAAAGTTTGAAACAAAACACTTGGAGTGGTTTTGAGTTTTGTTTTGAAAGAACAGAACTCTCTTATTCAGTTTAAAACAAAACAGGTTTCCAGTTTCATGCTCTCTAATTTTAATGGAGGGATCCACAATTTTTGGTTTGGTCTACTAGACCTCCATTTATTGCTTCTGAGCAGGCTCATTAATCACCCTTATTTTTAGTGGTCTCGGATCTGACTTTGCTCTTCCCACAAAACCTGTGTTTTTGGAATGTAATGCATGTTAGTCTGAGTTTTTTCATTATGCTACTTTTTATAACAGATAATAGAAAAGATGTGTGACTGATTTTGGTGTGCTCTAAAGCCCACCATGGGAACTCACCCTCACAACCAAAATTATGGGGAAGATGTCACAATGAAGAAATAGCTCTCTAGAATTGGGGGAGTTTTTTCTTCTCATGTGGAACTGAGCAAGAGCATTTGCTTATGGCAAAGCAACCCTGTGCAAGCTTTCCTGGAAGGAAGTTAAGTTCTGAATGCTCTGGGACTTTGCCTGAACAAAACTATATAGCATGAAAGATACGTTTTGCTTGGAACTATGTCTGTAATTTTAAAGAAATAACTTTTTTGTTAAGATCTCACTAAGCTACTTAGTGGACAGCTGACATTTTTATTTAAAAAATTTCAAGTAAGTAGCTGTACACATCTTGGTAAAACTATTAGGTTAAATGCACTTGTATTTGTTAGAAATGAATGACATCAATAAATAAATGATTGATGCTGTCAATAACTTTATGGAGTGTATAAAATTATATTTCCCTTGATCTAAACAATAACAAAAATGTACTTGTGGCATGAATATATACAACACAGGTCCTGACATATATTTAAATTACCTTAGCCAGCAGTGCTCAGTTCAATTTTTTTAAATGGAGAAAATATAATAAATAAAAATGTTAAATATTTACAATAAAAGAATATGTGGAATCAGTAGGTGAACACATATATCCAATTTTCACACACAGAGATAAAAAGGAACAAAATTAGGCTTATATGACCTGTTTACCCCTCCCCAAATTCTTAATGTTACTTGTGAGTGAAACAAATATTAACATCCCTAGATCACTGAAGATAAATTATATGCACACTGAGATAATCTGCTGACAGAGACATTCAATGGTACATACATGTTTTGATTCCCATAGATAAAAAAGACTTCGCATAGACTGAAGTCTAGAAGTTGGGAATCATACTGGAAGGTCTTTGGGCTTTTTAACCTCTGTGTGATGATTTATTCTGAAGTGGTCATGATTGTCCCTCTATCAGTTCATTTTTTAAAAAGGGGTACTTACATCTCTCCTCAGACATTTTGTTGTTTCAAAGGGTGATTTAGGACTGTGACTAGATTCACTGCTCATCATAATCACAAAAAACTACCCTAAAAAAAAAAGTTGCAAATATTTCCGAGCTGCAGATACAATGCAATGTCCTTATAGTCTTTTCTAACCACCTTCATCAAGGAGGAATGGGTTTCATTAGAGACACCTGAACCTGATACCATTGTACTTCCAGTGATGAATTTGAAGTCCAGCACATTTAAGAGGATGCTAGTTGGGGAAGAATAATTTACATTATGCTGCTCCACTTCTGCAGTTTATGAGTTTCCCAGTCAGTGTGACAGCAAGATTACCTTTGCATATGTTATGCATGTGAACAGCCACAGCTGTCCCAAAGATGCACTGACTGGGAATACCTTAGATATTAAATTCTTTGTGAACAAGTAACTTGAGGTTTAGTCTTTCCTTCTAAGCACCTGAATAGCCAAAATTTGCCTTCTCCAACCTGGGATCATTCACATGAGTTGGCTTTGGAACTTGAAGTTCAACACATCCAGAGTTTACCAGTTTGGAAAAGATGGGTACCAGAGGTATCAGAATCCCAACGTATTTTAGGCAATACTGTTTTCCAGAAAAGTCTATCAGTTTTTTAAAGTTTTAGGAACACCTTCTTCTTCCAGTAAAGTGTTATGACTGAAGTCTCAACATGTAACATCCTGAGTAATCTTAGATATTAAACTAATAATAAAAAGACATGGTCAAAAACAAGATGAAATATAGCACACTGACTCTAGATTATGGAAGTGGCAATCTAAACCATACTCAGTGGAAACAAGTTCCATTAATTTGACAAATTTGGGTATATTTCCAAGAAAATGTGATGGGGGTAGAGGTATGGAGAAGTGTGTAATTCACATATTTAACCAGATTAAATAACTGCAGTGCTTGGTTTGCCGTAACTTCACCAACACCATTTCTTTAACAGCTAACAGATAAAGGTGGCCTTAAAGCATAAAAATACTGCAACCCTGTAACCTTTGTGATACTGATTTCTGATATAGCATATGAAGAGGCTTTCCATCAAGCCTGCAAAGAAATATGTCATGACTGATCAAGTTTTACAATAGCAACTATATCCTATTTGGGAAACCCACTTAAATCAGAAGCTGAATAGGGTTTTTAGGTGTATTAAAAAAAGAAAAAGAGGCTAGTATAATACTGAACTAGCTGAGAAGGCCCATTCACTTATCCAGAAGCTGGTTCTGTAATCAACCAATTTTCAAAGGAATGATGGAGGAGTAAACTGCCCAAATCAGCACAAGGAGATACTTAAGGCAGATGGTGTCACTTAAAAAGGAACATAATGTAGGCTCAGAGGATTACTAAGTTTGCAGCTGGAAGGTCCCTCTTACAATACTCATTAGACTCCTTACAAATGTCAAGGCAGCCCATGTTGGGCCCTTATAATTTCTGTTAAGAGACTGAATTATTTTCTACTTAAAATCATGTTGAATTTAATCTAAACTAGACAATTTAGTCTTAAGTCATTGATGGAGAAATAACAATTTGACCAAATCTATCCCTGAATTAAAAATAATATTGGCAACCCAAACCTGCATCTCCTACTTTTTTCAAGAGATTAAAGGATTTAAATGAAGACATTTTGTTGCACCTACACATTGAATTTGCTGGATACAATCAGCAACCAATAGTCATTGTTTTTCCTCTGTTTCTTATAATACATAGGCTGTTGCTGCCCCATAACCCGCAATGCCCTATGCTTGACGTAGCCCCTTTATCTTGTAAATATATTTTTGGAATGCCCCTAGATAAAATGAACTCAACGGAGGAAGTTTCTGGTGGAGGGGGAAGGGTGGGGGTTGTATATTCCTTTCACCTTTGGATATCAGAGAAGTCAGACAGTTCATCTCTCTGTTCAATGGTCTCATGAGTTGCTTTGGAATTATGACCCCCAGATTTAGTGCGAGTATGAGCATTCATAGGCAGCCTGCTACCTCTTTCCCCTCTAGGACTTTGAGAGTTCTCTCTGGTACCAGACTGAGGGTGAATTACAAGGTTTCCTTGGCCAGTGGATGTTCTTGAGACCTCATTTGGCTTTTTCTCAGGTTCCAAGGTAGAATCTCCATGTGGAACTACAGTACAGAGGCTCAGGATGGAGCACAGACTTCCCCAGTTCTGCTCACATTGGGCCTGGACACTCTGTGTGATGGCCTCTTTGACTTCTTCTCCACAAGTGAGCAGGATGTTTACCAGATCAACATATGGTCTGCGAAAAAATTAAAAAATACAAGGTTATGGATGAGTGGCAGATACCCCCATTAAGAGGTGGATGCTATTGACACAAACTGAGTGCAAGCCAATAGCCATATGTTTATTATTTTATCCATTAGACTGATATCTCATCTTTTAATTAGGAGTTCAATATTTCATGCACACACACACACACACGGAGGAATATAAAAACTATTCTTGCTTAAGACAAATAGATAATTACTAGACTTCCATGTCTTGAAATTCTGAGTGCTTCCAGGAAGACTTTTACAGTTATTCTGTTGGGATTTTACAGGAGATCCAGCCGCTGTCGTACTTCTCTTGTAACCCCCTCTTGTTTCCCCAGTAGTTAATTCCATCTTTGAGTGTGTGTGTGCACATGCACGTGCGCACCAAAACATCTCATTGAGTAGGAAAGAAAGAAAGAAAAACAAAAGAGTCATAGATGGTCTTTAAATTGACAGCATTAGGAACTGTCCCTCAGTAGCTAATCTCCATTGCTCAAGTCCTAAAACAAAACATCAATGTTTGCTTTGGAGCTCATTTAACAAGAACATAGTTTGAAGAATCGGGGTTTTTTTTCCCCCTTAAGTGGAAATTCTGATTCCCGCCCCCCCCCCCCATGTAGTTTGATTAGCTACTTCTAAACCACTTCTGGGAAATCACTATCTCAATGGAATATATCATCCTAATGATCATCCAGTAAATTTGAATTAATCGGTAAAATCTAGAACTGCTTTCACTGAAGAAACCAGAGCTGCAGGATGCACAAAACAAGAAATATGTTTTGTTAGAATGCAGAGCATACCATCATGTTCTAGAATCCTGGTAAATGGTTTTAGACTGGATGCAGATCAGCAGAAACAAAATCTAGGATTTTTTCTTTTATTATTGTTCTGGGTTTTGGCCAAAACAAAATCTTGAAGGATCTGGACTGACTTTATGGGACAAATAGGGTAGGACTGACGTGTGGCATCCACCTCTTCCTTTCCCTTCAAGGCATTTGCACTGGCCTTCCTGCCCTATCTTCCCAGAGCTTTCTGTACCCTCCCTTCAGTAGCCAGTGCCAATGCCCCAGCACAGCATATCCCACTGGACCTCCCTTCCCATCTCTCCAGCCTCTTCCTTTCCTTGCCTCAGCTGACATACTGGCATGTGGCCCTGTTCCTTAGTGCTTTACTCCTCAGGAGTAAAGAACAGCTTTCCCGCATGGCATACCTCACCCAGCCTGATCTTCCCACTGTCTTCTTTCTCTCCCTCTCCTGCCTCCCACTGCCACAACTATCTGCAAATGCTGATCCCTTTTCTCATGCTTGCTCCACTCCTGAAACACTTCTGCCCAGGACAAGTGCATTTTGGTCCATATGCTGATAACAGCAGCCCTATTCTGTTCTGTATGTGGATCAAAGCATCCAAAAGGCAAGTTTCAATTTGGACCATGGACCATCCAAAACAGCTTTATGGAACAGTCCATGCATCAAAAGTTCTGCATGTCTCTAGAAGAAATTACAGTATAAACTGCCTACAAAAAAGCAGTATTACATCTCCATCCGCTAATCAGTTATATATCTGAGATTATTATCTGTGGTAATTACAAGTAATGAAAAAGTAAAGATGCTTTCTTGAAATTTTTTACAACTGGATGTGGCAGCCTTCCTTACCCTGATGTCCTCCAACTGTGCTGGCTGCAACTCCAACAATTCCCAACTAGCATGGCTGAGAGTTATGTAAAATCACAGTTGGTTAAGTTTTCCAGATAGATTCTTCACTGCTCAAGATGAGACTCTTCAGATGTATTCTTGACTTTACTAATATAATTCATGCATTTAATTAAAGACAGCCACTATTTTCCTTTGGGTTACTTTCTGTTTCCTGCTTCAGCACTAGCAACAAGTTATCACATTCAATAGCAAGGCTAACTTGGATACATATAACAACCAGTTTCTCTGATATTATTCAGAATCTTCTTTCTGTCAGTTTAGAGGGCATCCTGTGTTTTGAGAAACTTGTCTTTTGCCTTACTGTTATTAATTAGATCTACAAGACACTATTCCATCTCTGCAAAGTTGGCAACTTTTCATGATATGATTCTATACATTAAATGGCTAGCCTAGTTTCAATTTCTGCAAACAGAGGTGGCAGGTAATCCCATCACTGCCTTTAGGTCATTATATCTGCTACAGAATCTTTTAACTTTATAGAGGTACTCAGTTTATCTTTAGATTTTATATTGGTGAGAACATTATAATAATCAAGAAGTCTTTTTATTGGTGAAGTCTATTTATTTTATATTGGTGAGAACATTATAATAATCAAGAAGTCTTTTTTGCCCACAAGTCTCAGACTTTTCAGTTCTTGGAAATTTGCTCAGTTACTGGTTTTGAGATGAATGACAAAAATTGAATTCATGCCAATGTTGAGTCTCTTCCTAGAATTATGGTTCACAATCTTGCTAATAATGAATACATATTTTCTCTTCCAGGTCCACATAATATAGGATGACAGCATCAGCCATGTAATTGCATGATTATTCAGTGTAAGACCACATTTTTCATTAATCTAAGACATAGCAGTGAAACAGACAATAATCAGCCAGTAATTTATGTTATTAGTTTCCAGTACTCTTCAAATAGCTAATGTATGAACACTGTGCTTAATAAGCTTTTTGAAGTACTTTTATATAATACTATGGACAACCATTGGAGAAAAATGTAAAGAAGTAGTATAGAATTCAGCCTCACTTGGCCTATTTTGAATATGTAATGATAGTTTAGGATAATGATTAGTGGAAATTTTGGATTGCTATTTAGTTGAGGTGGCATTTGGATACTTTTTTGAATGTGTAATGTATACTATGGCTAACTCACGTGCTGGTATTGATTTGATCTTATTCCTTGGGTTACGGGCCTGGGTCAGGCAGAAAATCCCCCACACAGGTAAAAGGGATTGCCCAATTGTTTCCATGTAGCATGGTTTTATCAGGAAGCCAAAGCAAAAAAGGAAGAGGAGGGGGTGCTTCTTTTCCTATCCCGAAGAAGGTTGGTTGAGTCCTGAGAATTTTCGCACTTTTTCGTGTTGTTGTTACAAGTGACTAATCCTCACTGAACTTCCAGTTATGCTATTTCTTAAAAACACAATAAGAGGCATAGTCTAGATACAGCTTATTGGGGAGGGGAAAATTTGGAAAAAAAAAAGAAGGGCAATTCAGATCACATCATAGTATGAACTCCAGCTATATATGTAAAGGAAAAAACCCAGGTTTTTTTTTTCTTAAGCACCCCACCCCCCAATCAGGGATTATGAAATATTTCCTAATATTTTCTTTTAAAATGATACACAGAATTTTTTAAAGAAAGGTGTTCACTAATGCATTTCATTCCAAAATGGTTTCTTAAATGCTATATATACAGAACTATTCACAGATCTTTACAGTTCCTGCACACAATATAATACAATTGTCAAATACTATTTCTTACTCCAGGGTACATTAACAATTATTTTCGCAAAGGAAGGATACTCTTGGACTTGCTTCCTCTTACTGAGTTCTGACCTAGAGATGGCTGTTCTAGCCCTCCACTGGGCCCCAAAGTCCTGGAACGAGCTAGAAGCTGGGAGCAGCACCCACATATTTATAGCTATAAAGGTTGATATAAAAAAAATACTACTGCATATATTTCAACTCTCCCTCCCCAATTCTGTTCCCTTCTAGAAAAACATTAGAACCCCCCCCCCCTGTTTTTCTACAGATTTACAAATTTTCTAGAATTTTTACATCGCTAGGTCAAGCTGAAGGAAGAACAATTTGTTTACTGTTGTCCAGGGCCAAGTATTTGAAAAGTTGAACATTTGGCCTGAAATTTGAATGGGCAAAACCTGCCCTCCCTTTTTGTGGTTAATTATGAGAGCAGGAGAGCAAAATTCAGCACCAGTCTTACACAGCTTATGAGTAGAGGCCAGTTTTTTTTTTTTTTTTGCTCTATTTAAGTCTACATTTGTCTTCCTTCCTTGAATAATTCTTGCAGCAGCCTTTTTGCCAAGGAACAGTTCTGCCTCGGAAACTTGCTGTGGATTCTGGGACATGTTCTATTGTGCATGCTTTGTTTGGAAGGGTCATGATTAGGCTGTTGCATCTCACCATCAAATTGAGTGAGTTGGGAAGGCGCATGTCGTTGTCTCCTGGGCAAATTCAGTGGTGATGGGTAAGCTGTCAGTTTCTCCATCTTGCCACAGAACACTCTCTGCAAACCACTGAACTAAACTATCACATTTAACTACCAGTCATTTACAATTTAGTTGGTTGTCAATTTCATGGAAGGGGCCCACAGGAATCTGAAAGACATATTTGTCTCACTCGGCATGCAAGAGGCATTTGTCTTGGCATTCCAAGGCAGAATTACTCAAGGAGGCAAAATTACTTAAGACATTATCTCACCCAGCATGCAAGAGCTATTTGACTTGCTACTCCAATGCAGTACAAGTGTTAGTCTGAAACTGAGACAAAGCCTTTATTATCCCTGGCACCATTCCATCTTACAGAAGAAGGAAAAAAAATCCCACAACCCTACTTGTCATTAAAAGATGATGTGAGTTATATCCTCTATGGAAGATGCATAATGCGACATGATCCACACTTGACTGATACATTGCTTGCACACAAAACATTCAAGAATACAGACATGTTTGAGTCTATTGCACTAGGATTATAAATAAAACAGGCCCTTTAGGTATCACTGAGGTAACTGCAATGCATTATTACAGGTGCTAAAGAATAACCAGTAAATAAGACTATGGAATGGCTGTAATTCTGTACTAAATAACACATTTGCATGAAGATCAGGTATTTATGAGCAGACTGTTGCCAATAAATATACTGTATAAGAAAGATCAATAAGTCTGGGGTTAATGTATTACTGTATTGTACTTTTGGGGCCCCTGTTTTGTTTGTTTTGTATTGGTTTTAAGATTGTTTAAATTTGGGGTTGTCTGTGTGATTTTATGTTTTATCTGTTTCTATGGATTTTTTGGTTTTGTATCAAAGGAAGAGTCCATTGGAATTGGGTGGCTGTAACAAGGTAGATTATTATTTTCTGAAGTCATGCATGGAGAATTTTAAATGTAAAGCGGTACCTCTTTTAAGGTAGAGGTTTCTGAGATATCTCCATCTTAGAACTCACTACTTAGCCTGGAATTTAACCACACTTCGAGAGATGTAGTTATATGCCCTGAATTTTACCTTCTGAGTAAATAAAATGTGTAGATAGAAAACTGCCAGGTGCTTTAGTAAATGTCACAAACTATTTTATAGTTGATAATATTTTATAATTTGTGACATTGTACAAAGAAGTTGTTTTATAAATAGCATAAGCAGTATACAAATGTACTAGGCTATAAAAGCTATGCACAAGAATAGAAGAAACAGAGTTTGTTCAGGATAGACAACTTCACTCCCAAGTTTCTAGGTTGTTTCCACACAACAATGGCATTATTTTCCTAGTTTAGAGGTGTGTATAGGTCTGTAAAAGGATTTTCACGGGTTAATATTCTGCTCCAAGAACTCCAGAGCAGAAATTCTACTCCATTTTCTGCAGCATGAACCTTTCTGTAAGGAGCAAAGAAGACCCACACATGGAGCATTCTCCACTACAGATAAGGAAGGAGACTCCATCTGCAAAGAGCAGCACGTGGAGCGGAACACTGTTGTCAATAGTACTGCATAAATTACCATGAAGGTAAGATCCTCTCCCATGGTGATTCAGCTACTTAGTTTCCTAGCTGCCATGTAGTGAGATGAATTTTACACTCTGTTTTACTACATCAGCTCCAACATCAAGCAGTTGCAAAGCTATTAATTCTACATCAGCTCCAACATCAAGCAGTTGCAATGCTATTAATCGTGTACTGAACTGTAGATGGAGTAAGAAAGACTATAGAGGGAAGCTGTTTCTTCAGTTAATTTTAGAAACATTAAAAAATGCTTCTAGATTTAATGGTTAAATTGCTGTCAAAACTGCATTATTTTTAAAGGTATTCTGATCCAAACAAATACCTAATACAGAATTCACTGAAAAAATGAATTTAAAGGGCTAGTAATTATAGGTTTTAAGTATCTGTTTGTTGTCATTCTTGGAGTAGAGAAAATAAGCTTTTGAATGGGAGATTGGAGAAGTTAAGTGGAGTATTTGTACCAATATTTTGGCAGGTTAGATATTAAGAGTAAGGTTTCTGCCAACCATTCACAAAAAGTTGGCTTCAATAGAATTCTACATGTTTTAAGTTTCAGCAAGGACTGAGAGGTTGTGTGTTGGTGAGGACTGGCAGTTTCCTTCATGATGTATAAGCCAATTATGCAACATGTGATGCAGCAACCAGAAGCATCCACGGAATACTTAAGGACAGAGATGGGGGTAAAAAAAGTCAAGATGGTGAGAATGATCAAAGCCCCACCCCTTTTTAACATGCATTGCATGCTCATAAAAAAGGATAGGACTTCAATAGTATGGTTATGCCTGCCATCTTGATTTTTTTATTCTCCTGGTGGATGCCCCTGCTCCTCCATATGATAATGTGAATTTTTTTCCTTTACACAGAAATTCTACACCATGGTCAATACTCACATTATAACAGGAGCAGATCTATATTCAGATCTGAGCATGTTCCCACTTCTGTGCATGAGATAATCATATATTTTTTCTTCCTAATGCATGAATCTGAACGATACGTTAGAAGGCGGGTTTTTTTGATAGCAAATGACCATGAAAAAAGAATGGCCATTTTATATGTAAAGCATATACATGGTAAATTCATACCACTGTTGTACTATATAAAATAAGTCTCAGATCTCACAATTATATCTGAGTATATTAAAGGGACAATTCTGAAAACGATCAGATTGTCCAAAAAGGAAAAGAATGAGAGCTGGCAACCCATTTATATAGAAGGGTCCTAAAAAATTGGCAACGGCCAACTTAGTTCTGCAATGCCATCATCGTAGCATGGCTACATCTCTAAGGGGATCGCTATGGCTCATTTGTATCACTAAATGCTGTGAACTGGAAACTTCCCTCTAACTACGCATACAAACTTGAGATGAATAAAATTCGGGGATATGCACCTTGGCCTGAACCTACAAAGCAGATTAGGTGCTCCCTGTTTACTTACTCGTGTTGCAGCAAGTCTTTGAAGTGAATCATCTCCACAATGACCTGGACATTCTCTTTGGCTGCAGAGCAGAGATCATGCTTCTGGTAGCATTCTCGCTGTAGCTGGAACACCATCTCTTTGATGGCGGGACATTTGCGACTGATACAACTAAACTTGTGCCGCAAGGCATGTGCCTTGCATCTCAGGGCATCTTTAATGAAGGATTTTCCCTGAGGTGAGAAAAGAAGAAAAAGCACAACTGAATGCAATTCCATTAAGCATATGTCCTGTGATTGACCTCCATTTTTCTATTTACACCTGGAAGAGAGGCTGCTTAGACAAGCTAGCTCTTCCTATTTACTTTTGCAAGTTGTGAGATAACAAAGGTTTTGCTCTAACCCTAATCAGATAATTATTTCCTTCTTTTGTCGTAGCAGGTGCCCAGTGCCTGCCAGACATTTAATCCTCATTAATATCTAACCTTCCTTTGCTGAAGCCTAAACTGAGCAACTCTGGGGGTGGAGGGGGAGAGAGAAGTTGCAGGGCTATAAAACATGCCCGATGAAAGCAACCCCTTTGCAGCTGAATTTGAGAGACTGTCCTCGCCACATGGGCTCACGCTGGCAGATGGTGGAGGGGCCCCTGGTGCTGTGAGTAATTCATGGGGACAATTTAAATAAACATGATGCTGTTTGTTTTGGTCCTGGAAGTTCTTCTAATGTCTTCTTGCTTCTATATTCACCCTGCAAATTCTCAGTTAGCCAGCAATACAAGAATTTCAGAAAACAGCATAAGACAGAGCTGAATTGCTCCTCTTATCAAGGACTCTTGGAGAGCTATACATAAGCTGTTGGGTATGCTTTCCTGTAACGATAGCCCTGTGCAGACAATTGATTTCAAATTGTTCAAAACCAATGGTGATACGCATTATTCTCATGGCAATACAGAGTCCTCATTCTGATGCCAGCAGACTTCAGAAGGCAGCCTAAAAACTCTCCATGAGACTGTGAGACTTATGTTGTGAGAGGGTTTGGGATGAAAATACTGACCTGCCATTACTCTTTTACTGTTATGCTATGACACCGCTCTCTGGAAACTGACCTGCCAAGTTGACATTTCTCAGTACCCTTCATGTAGCATCTTTGCTATTTGAATAGCCTGAAGTCAGGCATTAGCATGTAACATTCTTTGTGTAGTTATTGTTGCCAACAGTTGCACTGCCCTAGTCTCCTGCTTCCAATCTCTCATGCCTGGCAGGTGAAAGCAACATTTTAAACTTCCCACAATGTCTTTTGAGTGATCCTGTCCTGGTTACTGTGGAAAATCCAATTTATGCAATATTGCCAGCCACTGCCAGTTAAGCCACGTGGACCACAAGAAAGCACACTGCAACCCCACCCCCCTGCTACTGTAGATTGTCCAGGAAGAGACCTTGATTCCATATTGCACGAGAGGACTCCTGCTCATATGAGTGTCTCCCAAATCTACTTCCCACAACATTCAGAAAAGATACTAAGACAAATGGAGGCTGCAAGGAGAACAAAAATCCAGTGTGTCCATGCCACTTGTATATTCTCTCCAAGACTCTTTACTTGCTCATTTTGACTACTTTTCAGAGTTGCTCAGTCAAACTGGAAACACTTCATTCATGATGGTCATGGAAGGGAATGAGGCTATGTTGAAAAAGTGAGTTTTCTGAGTTTAAAGCTTCATCTCAATCTGGAGTTAAAAAGGTTCCACAGTTCTGCTAAAACCTGGGAGTTGACTTACCAATGTGCAAAGCAAATTGACACAGTCTTGCTATTAGTTGACCTCTGTGAGGCTCACCCTCCTCCCTTTTTGCTTGGTCCAAAGGGAGAGCTGGACAGGGATTTATTTTCCACTGCCTCTGGAGGGTGAGGAACCTTGATGATAATGCTAAACTGGTAAGACCAACCTGATTCTACTGATACTAAATTGATAGCACAGCTAATATTGCGGTATGTTCTTGAAAGGTACTTTTAGCCAGATGATTTTTAAAGCATGTGGCAATTGTTAAGAAATTATGGAAGTTGTAGGAGGCATGAGAAGATTAAAATGATTTTCTGGTTGCCAGGCGTTGGGGATTTGCTATCCTAAGTATTCTTCTGCCCCACTGTGGAGGTTAACTAGTGCAATATGGCTTTTGTCTTCAGAGACACAATCCTGTTTTGTTTGGAAATAAACCCACATGAACACAGTGATGCTTCCCCAATAAAAAGGAGTAGTCCTATGCATGGACTAAGTCCATTAAATTCAGTGGGATTTGTTGCTAGATAAGCGTGTATCCTAGGACTGAGGTTCTATCTCTGTAATTGTTAAAGCCTATTTCTCTCTTCTTTTTTCCTGTTATCCATATCTATTCAGAGAAACTTCTCAACCCTAAAAAAGATCATCCTTAAGCCCGTCTCATAGCATTCTGATATCAATATATATTGGTGTGATCGTTTCTTTTTCAACTTCCGCAAAAGTTAGGAAAAAGATGGAAGCCTTAAAAAAGTAACAAAATGTCTGATGCACTTCTAACTATATTTGTGACACATGTAAAGAAGAACTAAGCAACTTATTAGCCTTAGTCCGCCTCCTTTTCTTCCTATTTCTGAAAGTCAGTCATACTTCAGTGATAAACTACAATGTCTGAATAACTGGACAGCAATTCTTTTTGCTGAATGATAGCAAATGGCCACACTCTTGCATTCCTCCCATTTTTAAAAGTTTCCACTCATCCAAGCTAATGAGCACTCACTGATCAATAAGACATAAAGGCTAACTGCCTTTCTTATTCCTACTCAAATTTTATGGCAGCATAATTGTATCTGTGGTTGTGAGAACTGGAACTTCTTCTGTTGGTCCTTCTTTTCTAAAGAAGCAGATAGATTAAACTTGTTTTTGTCTTATAAGACTACAGTGCATTTGAAGGGAAGGGATACTCGCTGCTGATCACTGACAAAATATTTCATTTATTAGTTTGGTTTTTGTAATAGCAAAGGAAGAAACTTCAATATTATTTGGAGTGTGTAAGAGATTATAATCTTGTCTATAGGAACAGTCAGCAAGAATATGAAAAATATTAAAGTGACACTTGAATAAATATATTGTTACTTAGAATTTTTTTAAATAAAAAAGGATGATGGGAAAATGTGCTATGGACTTGAAAAAAAATCCCATTGTGAAAAATGTATATGATAATCTAATACAAGGTTTTGTTTTTTTAAGAAAGAAAGAAAAGGCCAAAGCAGAATTTTTTTCAAAGCCATTAAAACAGTAATGAAAAGGATAAAAAATTCCCATTAATTTGAACGGAAACAGATATCCTTATATGCCTGGAAAAGCAAATAAAAAATTTCTACAAAAATCTGTTTTTAAGACCCATCAAAGTGAGGAACAGCCTTATGATCTAATATTATAGAGCATTTTTATCTGCAAAACAGCTCTCCTTTCTATCACTGTAAGTGCCACTGGTTATGGCTGAAACCTTTAGTTATATATGCACATTCTGTAAACTGCCAGTCAAGCCAAATGCGTCTGACCATTGTAATGTTTTTGTTCTCTTTGCTGAAATGGGAGAGTTGTTGTATAAAGCATAATAACAGGATGCTTCAACAATGTACAAACAGTTTGGAGAGAAAATGAAAGAGACAAATTTAATATCAGACTCTGGCTAAGGAATGTACTTTGACGTTGGTGGGCTGCCAAGGAATCACTTGAATAAAGCAGCAGAGACACAGTTACTTCCAGTGACACTGTGGCTCAGTATTCCTCTGCAGAAATTGATTTGTCTGATCATATAAAAGGAGTCAGAGACAAGATTGAGCAAGAGAATTCCTCACTTGGCATCCATGGATTGAGGCATCCAGAATAAAAACCCCTTCCATTTTAATATGCCAAGAAGAAGGCTTGGTGTCTCTCAGTGACATCAGTAAAGTCTCAGCCTCAGGAGTAAAGACTTTTAGGATAAATTGGCAATGCCAGCACCTCAGTTAAGAGGAAGGCTCCTCCCCAAAGCAGCAAGGGTGGGATGACATTAAGGGGTGACCCACTGTTATATTATTGCATTATCTTCTATCATTATTATCATCCGGAATTCATTTGTCTAAAATGTCACTATGGCTTGGATTTGCCATACTTAGTGATTTATACTTGGAACTGCGAGGTTTCCAAATCAGTGCTCTTCCCCTAAATCCACAAGGCATCTACGATTATATTTTTAGACATGTGTTGAATTTTTTTTCTTCATCCAGGCTTTCTCTATGTGAATGTTATGAATAAATAGTTTTGTATCCTCTTTTCCCCTCCCCCTTTAATGAATACATCTTCATATTGTTTGCATTTATCACTGTATTTTAATAATTTTGATGTTTCTAATTGTAAACTTACCTAAGAAAGAGACTATATGAGAAATGTAATAGCAGTGCCAAATAAATAAAGATTATTAGATGGGAATAACTACCCATTAATCCAAACCTCTTGCTTCCACTGGGCCAGTGACACACCGTTAATACAAGAGGTAAATTCTTTTTCAAACTCAGCAATAGTGTTCTTTAGCAATGGGACCTTCTGCTTTGCTCCATATAGTCTTATCACTTATTTGGGGATGAAAATTATTTCCCATAAATATTAACCTAGCCCTTGATCAGCGCTTGGTAAGGGGATGATGCTATTTGGTATTTCACATACAGTAGTACAAACACAGTATTGTGTAACTCTGTAATACCCATTCTGGTTCACACATACATATCTGTTTTAGTTTTATCCACAGATCTAAAGGCTCCTAATGTGGAATTACATGTATGTTTTAACTGGAAGAGCTTGAATGGGAGCTGCAAAATATGTTGGGGCACTAAAAGAGGGTTGTGTAGGTGATGAAGGTGAGATAGAAGGTTAATAAAAGTATCTATGAAGAATTAATGTTCTACATTATAAATATATTCTGTTCAAGGAAGTTTAGAACCTGTTTGCTTGCTCTGAAATAGGAAGCTTGATTAAAACATCAACTAGTAATTTTAACCAAACTCCACACTGTTTTATACTTCCACATTAGCAGCTTCTGGATCTAGCTGTCTATGCCTCAAATTGTTGCATTTGCTTACCTGGGCATCAAACTTTCCAGCGTTGTGGAGAAACGTCATGCAGATCTCATGTAAACCTCGAATCTCACAAGAGTTGTTTTCAAAGCACTCAAATACACTGCACCCAACATCACCAGCACTGACCAGGCAGTGCTGGATTTCAGCTGAAAATGAACAGTCACCACAGTAAATGTCTAAAACTATTACACATACTTGTAGGCAAAAGATTACTTTGTTAACAACTTCTTCCTTTAAAAAGGGGAACAAAGTGTAATGCATGAGATATAAACAACTTCCCTTGCTTTGCAAACAATTATATGATCAAAACAGAAAGTCACTATTAAAACCATGACCAAACTAACTTACTAACACAAGTCAATATGATGCAGTTGTTTAAATTATTACATTGAACTGGGGAGACAAGTTAAAATCTCCACCCAAGCCATGAAAATCACTGCGTGAACTCTCATTCTAACCTACCTCAAAAGGTTGTTGTATAGATAAAATGGGATGAGATTCAAGTATACCTCTTTGATCATCATGGAAGGAAAGTTAATTAAAAATATTGTGTTGATTTGATCTTCATGAATTACGGTCCAAAATTCAATACTAGTTCAAGGAAAACTGCATCTGAGGAAGTTATGCAACTATTTATTGGGTCTTCTCATCTGAACTAGCATCCTCAAATACTTTCCTCAAAGTAAGCACATTTTTAAATTAATGAAATCATTTGCAAAGCTTCTGATAAATCTGCAGGGCTTTTTCTATTCCATGCCTATTTCTATTCCATACCTATTTACCAGCATATACCACCACTGTGTTAATTGGGGTAAGTGTCAAACTGAAACCTATATCCCTGACAACAACAATAACAGTAAAATTAGACATTCTGGAACTCCCTCCCTCCAAGGGTATGCAAGCCACAGAAGACCCTAGAGGTTTCTTTCAATTTATTAAAGAAAATGGGAATGTCTAAAAGGCCAAGTAGAAGCCCATCCTGGGATTAGTTTCACAGAAACAGAACAGTGCAAAAGAAATATGCAGCCAACCCCTCCTTTGAAGAAAAAGAACAAAAACAAAACCCAAACGATCGGACCGGAGCCTGAAAAAGCAAAACGGGATACTGTATTGCCGCCACATCGCCTTCTCTTCTCAGCAAGGCTGTCTGCATTGTTTTATACATAAAGGGGAAGCTGCACATAGCGAAGAGGGAGAAGGAGTTTCTTTGTCCAGCGTTGTGTAAGTGTGCAGCTTGGATTTAGGTGCAGCTTTCGCTTCAGGCTGGCCTCGGGTCCGATGCAAGAGTTCCGAGCATACGCTCTGGCCCCGCGGGCTGAGAACCGCCTCGAGGGGCGATTCACGTGAGGAAGCAGTTCTCTACCCCGGGTGCACGGAGCGTCTGTACTGTATATCCCCGCCTGTCCTGTGGGTAGTTCTTCGAAGCCTTGGGCAGCCAGCGCCCCTACTGTGAACAAGTGGGGAACAGCCGGAAAGGGGTCTCCCAAATTTCTTTCCACGCACGCTGGGCAAAAGATCCGAAAAGATTCCAAGAAAGGAGCACTAAAAGCATTAAAAGATTATTTAAAAAAAAGTGGTGGGAGAAAATACCCCTGCTGGTTGGATGCCTCTCTTACAGCAGAAAAAGGATTTTCAGCACTTTGGCTCGGGTCTACTCACTTCTGAACGCTTTCCCCTTTCTCTATTAAATGTTAAACCTGCGCTGACGCCTGTGCCCTCCCTCCTTCCGCCTTTTTCTTTTATTTAAAGGATGGGAGCTGACCAGTTTACGACGTGCAAAGACCAACATAGTTCCGCAAGTCCTTCGAATCGTGGGTTTTTATTTTTAAGCAGAGAAATAGAGGGAGGGAGCACTATCCTCCTGATTAAAATGAAAATCTGATTTAACTTTCACTACAGTACTGCGTGCCCAGTGCGATGACTTTCTTTGCCTGCTTAGAAGATGGAAGGGCTGCCTCTGCACAGTAGTTCAAATGGTGGAACACGTGCTTGGCTAGCCAGCGCTTCCAAGCTGCAGGAAGCGCTTCTCTTCCCTTAACTGACTTCTGCTTGTCACTCCCCGCGCCTACAAGAACGATGCTTATCACCTAGCGACGCATCTCCTGTCTCAGACACACGCCGCACCGAAGTCTAATCTCAAAAAATTGGAGTACAACTGGTTCTGGACTTAAAACGCAGTTTCCTCGCCTCAGAAATGGAAAACACACGGATGCGTTTTGAACCTCAAGAAATAATCACCTACCTGAATTTTGCAGAGACATCCGCCCTTTTTGCTGAGGAGCTCTCTCCTGGACACCTTCCGGAGGGTGGGTGGCTTCGGTGCCCACCACCGCATCAACGCTTGCAAAGACCAACGCCAGGGTCAGCACTTTCCGTAAGCACTCCGCACACATGGTCCTTGTGTGTACCTAACCACGCCGACTGGAGGCCGCCAAGCCCCCTCTCTCTCTTCGCTTCTTTGCAAAAGACCCGGGATCTCCGATCTTCCCACCTACGCGCACACAGAGCGAAGTGAACGGCGCTGATAGAAGTACTGAAAGTGGCCCGGAAAGGCAACCGATGGTTCCTCAAATATGTCTCAAAGCTCGGGTGTCACTTGAATGAAGGAGTCCAGCAGATGTTGTCCGCCAACCCGACCAACCGGAGCCTCTATTTCACTCTGACACCAGCTCGGGGGCGTGGCCTTCTCCAAAGTATTACTACGCACTCGAGAGAGCCGCGATTATAGCTCGGGATGCGAAGTTGCTGCATCGAACTGCAGGTTGCACAAGCAAGTAGCGGAGGTCGTGTAAGTAGTAGATCACGACAAAGCCAAGTGTTTTGCACAATCGAATGCAAGATCGGCGGGAAAAGGCACGCTATTGCAGTGAGAACAGAAAGTTTGGGGTGACTTCCCCCCCAAGATTGGCTTAGTATACCCCCTCTGTAGGTACGCAGGAGACTATACCACCGGGGATGCTAGCAATAATTTTGCCAAGGTAGACAAAGGTCACTAGTTCAGGAGAGATTTCTTTCGCTAATGGAAGATTCTCTTTGTCTCGTGTAACTGCAACTGAACTGGTGCAAGTAACACACGCGCGACCTGAGGGTAGGTTGCGAAGATCCAATTTCGAATGGGCGCTCGAGACAGAGCATATGGTGGCAAGAGGATCCCAAAGCATTTGCAATCCGCTCGTGTTGCTCTGAAAGGGGAAGGAAAAGACAGTCGAGATTTCATTTGAGATCCAGTCGAGTTCCTGGGTCTGAGCAAGAGGACTTTACATTGGGTAATACGCACGCCCCGGTTGATATTAGTAACCAGGCTACGTTCTTTGATGATCTGGATTAATTTTCTTCACAACTTAGTTGGCAGCACGAGCTGTTTATAACTGCCTAGAACTCCTGCTCCCTTCCCTGATACGGGGTGGGAGGGACTCAGAGACAAGGATTTGTGCCCTTTTGCTGAATGGAAAAATAAAGATGGAAAATGTTCCAATGGAAAAAAAGAGTTGGTTTGAAACTCCACATTGAACCTTCTCCATCCCCAATCCTATCGCGCTCCCAGTCACGAGGATTTCATTTTGCAGGCCTGCGGATTATTGGGGAGGGGGGCGGGAACACATGAAACCCTTTCTTCTGTAACTCCACCGCAGTCGTTGCATCATCTCTGCTTTATACTCACGGATTTGCTTTTTAAAAAAAGTCCTGCCCCTCTTCCTGCCCTCCTTTTTTTCCGCTCCGCATGGAACCTGAGGCAACTGAAACCTCTTCCCAAGGACGGCGAAGTGGTCCCACCTCGGATTGCCACCGAAAGCAAGCCGTCCGGCTGAGTCATCCGGCGGCAGCTAACTGCAAAGTATCGATAATCAATTCAAATAAGCCACCATCCGCCTCCCCTTTTGCTTGGAGGAAGGCGGGAAAAGCAGGTGGTGGGCTGCGGGGGCGCGCCTCTCCCCCCCCCCCCCGGCTTCCTTCCTGCACTTAAGCTGCAGCAACCGACTTTGGAGATTTCATCAGACGCGCCGCCAACTTCTTGCCTCCAGCGCTCTACTGTGAGGGAAACGCGACGCGGACTCCCCGGGCCTGTCTGGCTAGTGCGAAGCTGCGAGCCGAAGAGGAGGAGAAGGAGCAAACGGCTGGGTCCCGGCGCTCTAGGTTAGGGCCGGGCCGAGCCGACTTCCCGGAGGAGGAGGGGCGCAGCGCGGGGAGGAATGTCTTCAGCTGCCGCCGCCGCCGCCGCCGCCGCCGCCGCCACGATTCTCCTGCTCCCAGCTGTCAAAATGCACTTGAGAGAATCCACTCACACCTCCAGAAGCAAACGGTGCTCTGGGAGGAAGACGTGACATTGCGCGGCATAGCCATGGAGGTCTTTCTTCCACTCCCCTCCGCCTCCATCCAGCGCCGGGCATAGAAACCACGTTTCCTTTCAAGCCGCCTGCTGTACAAAGCATCACAAACTTTCTTTGTTAAGATTTTTCCAGGCCCAGCGTTGTGCAGAGAAAAAAGAGAGGGGCGGGTAATTCGGGAAGATCATTTTGTAGGCTTTGGCTCTTTATTTATGATGGATCCTGTGTCATTCCTTCCAATAGTTGCCATGTCTTTCATCACAAAGCCTTCCCGAGGACGATTAAAAGCCGAAAATAATTATTGTATGCCACAAGCCAAACACTCAGTACAGCAGCATTTTAAAACAATAGACAAAGCCTGCAGTGTGCAACGTTTAATTAAAAGCGAGCTGGAATAGAATTTTTTAACACGCTCTTGGATTCCAGGAAAGATGCATTTTTCATCCCGGTGGTGGGGGTTTTCAAAAAATAATGTGCCACCACCACTGAAAAAGCCCTGTGTTCTATGGATTAGACATACCGCCCAATTGCAGTATAGCTCCACAGTCACAGGTATGCACAACAGAATTTAAAGAGGATTATTTTGAGAAAAATTGAGGATTTGCAGGGTTAAGCAGAGAGGAGACTCACAAAAACCAAAGCAATGTTGACTATAAACACCATCGATTCCAGTGGTTTATTCTTAAGTATGCTTAGGTTTGGATTCCATTAGAACTCAGTGCTTTCACTCGGTTAACTGAAAACACAACCAAAGACTTTGTATTGCTACTGAATTAAAATGCTGTTGAGCGGGCACCAAGCAATGCTAGCATGACATTTGCCCTCCCATTCCCAACTCCTGCCCCTCCGTCACTGCCTCTGCCAAGTCGCTGCCAAGTGGTATCCTGATTTGTGAGTGTGACATTCACTATCATCGGGGTGATTTCTTTTCTCCTCTGACTTTATTGCCATACCTTTTCAGCACATAAGATGGTTTGTGCTATTCCCAGGCTCTGAAGCAGTTCAGCTCGCTCTCTTCCTGGGCCTTTGCCCACTACTGATAAAGGGTATTCCTCATGCGTGTCTAACTGTGTACAAACATGCCCTGACAACATCCTTTTCCTGTCTCCTGATGTTGGCTTTGATCTGGAGTGAAATGGCTTTAAGTTCTAAAGAACTTAACTGGTGTTAAAGTAGTGGTTTCCCCCTCAGTCTCCCAGCATCTAACAGCACCCGCCATTTGTCTGAAATCTTTTATACTTTGCCATTTTGGAGGTAAAGTCAGGTGACTGGTAGTGGAAGGAATCAGAACAGATACTGGGTGTTTTGGGCTGATGTTGAAGGGTTCCTTCTTAACGATTCCCCGGTTGGCCTCAGGTGGTTGTCTCCAAAAAGGCCGAACACAGCACACTGTGCTGACGACCTGCCAGAATTGCGTGATAATGCCAGAATGCCCAGCGCACAGTACTGTAAGTGCTTTAACTCTGTGGCCCTTCTTGCTTTTGTGCAAGACTAAAAGAACAAAGGAGTGCAGTGATGGGACACCCCCTACCCCACCCCATCCCATCCCACCCCTTTGCCTCTGAATAAAGCACAGAGAAATTCGGAAACTGGTATTTGGTGTCTTTATAAAGAAAGGAATGGAAGAGGAGAAGAACCTTAAGGCGGTGCTTGGGACTGAGCTCTCTTCACGATTTCAGTCTGTTTTTTATCTTTACCCACCTTACATGATGACAGGATGGGTATAGGAGGAGGGGCACAGGAAAGAGCCCGAGTCCTGAAGGAAGATCCTGCTGCAGTGCTGTGATTGGCGGACTTTCCTGTTGGCTGGGTAGGCACAAAACAGAGGAAAGCAGACTGGGGGGAATCAACCAATACTGTAGCTGTGCTTGTCATGTGCTGTGCACACACAACATTAGGAGAGCACCATTCAGTAGTGAGTTACAACAGACGCAGAATAGAGATTGGCAGGCAGGTAGCAAAATTCATGCTGTTTTTTTTCCCTTGCAGATACAGGGATGAGTGGATAGCACTTTAATTCAGCAGTATGGAAAGGCCCTGAACTGTCATTAGCTATACTGGATAATAGTAGTATTTTTTTAACCTTTTAGCCAATATTATCCCATCATAGCTTCAACATTTGCAAAATGTTACTGCTTGGTCACTATGTATGTATGTATGTATGTGCAAATAATCTATTTCCCACCTTTCTTCTAGAAGCTCAAGGTATAGCAGTGCCTCCAAAATACTACTGTCATTCCAACGGAGCAAACGATAATGTAGGTTCTGTTTCCACTGCTGAACTAAAGCGTGAGCCATCCATCTGTGAATCATTGCAAAATAATAATATATTTAATAACAATAAAATAATAATAAAATAACACCAGCATAAATGCAGTTCCCATTGTCAATTCCTATCCTGTCCCTATTATGTTGAGTCATTGCTAAATAGTGAGTATACCAGTTGTAATAGCTAAGATGATTGGTTTTCTTGTCTGACTTTGCTATAGTCCCTTTTAAGTATAACACCACACAGCAGGAAAAGATCAGTCAATTGTGGCACTATAGCAGAAATAGGAGGAGTTAACCACCTCCTGTTCAAGGTAGAGAGTGGCAAAGCATAACAGGTTTTGCACACCCTGAGCCTAACTTTGGATGATGTTGGAATAAGGAAGCAAATACCTTTATGCCAGTAGAGCTGATTATGACTCAAGACTGTTTCCCTCATGCACTGCAGAGAAAATAAGGGCAATATTGAGCCTTCTCCCTCTGTTGAGTTGAGTGCTTTCCACCCATTGATGAGCTGGCAGAAAACTATACCAGGATGAAATTTGCTGTTCCCTGATGCCAGTCCCCATCCTGCCTCTGCTACTTCTGTTCTCTATTACCCCCGACCCTAGTCTACAGAAAGTCTTACTTATTTTTTAAATTTAATCCCACCTTTTTGTTGGAGCTAGGGAGCGCCCTTTGCATCTGGATAAACTCTGAATCCCAGTCTCATCTTCTGTTTTCAATTTCTTTGAAGTGCTTTTTTTTACTCCAAAGTAGCACATTCAGTATTGCTCTCCTCCCTCTTCCATTGCTGAAATTTTTTGATTTGAGATTGTGTGTGATCCAACGCTGATTTAGATAGGAAGAAGGAGCACATGGCATAGGCTTCCAAAGACTAGGTGAACTACAAATTGCAGGTAAGATAGTATATGTTTAAATGCCTGTGCATTAAAAAAAACCATAAGTAAATAAAGAAGCAGGGGACATGGGAGGCTAGCATACCACAGACAAAGATTCCATTTAGCATTTGCACTGATATGTCCCTCATATGCAATGTACTGTGGTCACTGGATTCTGTGGGGAACCATTCTAAAATGTAGTCCTCATATGATCAGAAATAGTGCATTCCAGGAGATTATGGCTTTATGTGCCTTTAGGGAGAGTGCAGTGTATTGGACCTGGACCTCCTTCCAGTTCCTGAAGTACCCAAATTATTGAGAATCTCTTACAGCAGATTGCATAGCCTAGACCATGATACGCTTTCTGTTCTAGAAGGTGTGGAAGGAATAGTCAAGTGGAACAAAACATGTGAATGTTCAAATTCAGTGTTCAAATTTGCACCCAAGACATATTTTTATATCCGTTAGAAAAGTGCAGACTACAGCTAGTTAGGTTCTCACATACTGTTTTTGCATTTCTTTTAGTGATGTATTAGAGCTAAAAATGCCTTTAGTTCTGGAGAGAGACCTTGCATATCTCATCTTAAATGAATGCTGAAAATACTTTAAAGCAGTGCATGATGTTCTAGCAAATTAGTGTTCCCCAGGGTGCTTTTATTCATGGACATTAGTGTAGTTATTCTAGCAGTAGGAACCATATAATTCAGATAGCAAAGCTAAAGCATTCTTGCGTGTGTGTGTGTGTGTGTGTGTGTTTTAAAACATATGGAACACTTTTCTAGTGACTGACATTTTGGGGAATAGAATCAGGAGAACACAAGGCCTATATGTTTCTTAAAAATTAAGCAATGGGGGCAGTCAGCTGGGTTCTCGCAATGCACCAAGCTATAAACTATGGTATACAAACTATTATGGCAGGTTCTCATATAACATACTAAACCCCAAACCCTACAAACCTCATTAGGACTTAGTTCAGTGTTGAACAGAGCTACTGTGTATAGTCACATATAAACTAGTAAGTTTGAAAGTAAATGAGGACTATATACAGAGAATGCAAGATACATTTTTATGTGCTGAATTTCTTTTCTCCCTTTGCAGCAAGGGAAAATGCAAGTAATATTCATCAGGAGCACCTACGTACGTCTCCGGCCAGAAAGTTTTTTGGACATGCTGAAGTGCTTTTGGCATTACCCGTTAAGGGGACTTACCCACTTGGGCATTGCAGTGCTTCAGATGCAATACCAGAAAGGTGCTTTGGAGTGGTAGGAACATAAACATAGCATCTGTTTGCAACTCTTGAGATCACATAGCTGCACTGTGCAGCTGTTTTAAAAAGATGCATACAGGTATTATATTTGCACTGCTGTGTGCTCTGAAGCACTTTTCTGGAATCAGATCCAAGCCATTGCATAGCTCTACTGTGTACTAGGTAATATATGTGAAAGGTATGCATTACATTATTAAATGAAACAATAATGATCCTGTATTTTAAAAATGACTATAATTACTAGGATATATTAAAAGCAAGCTCCAGAAACACTCTCAACATTTAAAAAATTATTATAATTGGAGTCATAGAAACGTTGCATCAGATTTGAGATCTTGTGTTTATACTGCTGAGGATGGAACATGGATAGGCCTCAGGAACATGATATATAGGTCTTGATTAAGAAGACAAGAATTGAACTCAGAGCTGGTAAGAGAAGTAAGAAACACAATTTTCAGAACATTTTGAAGTACAATTATTAATGTATGTTTTAATTTGTAAACTAATTACATGGACAAGTTTGTCAAATGATTTTCTTGTTCCCTTCCTCTCTTATCCTAGTAGCTGTATCCTTCTCCCCACTAAAATTCCAGTAATGATTAGCGTTATTTTCAATTTACTGCTGGGGAAGAAGTCTTTGAATATGCCAGCTATTAAATATGTTGTCTCTGCTGCTTTTGGAGATTCTGGAGGAGAGATCTAAATTTCTTCTCCAAAACTAAGATGTGATGGCATATGGTGAGATCTTGCTCAAACCCATTCTCCATTCTTAATGAGTGCTTGTGGAGACTATATTTATCCTCATACTTCTAGAGTTCAGTTGCCTCTCTCTTCTCGGTCTTTCCCCATGGTTCTCCATTTATGAGTCATCACAAAACAGTACTAACATAAAATTAGCTGTCCCCATTGCCAACCCCTATCTTTTTTATTTTGGGTCTATTCGGAGTCTTTGCAAAATGGCTTTGTCCTGACTATGGGCATGCCACTTGTGATAGTTATAGTGATCGGTTGTCTCCTCTGATTTTGCCAAAGCCCCCCTTCAGAATTACGCCAGCCATCAGGGAAAACACCCACCAATTAGAGCACTACACCAGTTGGAGAAGGAATGGGAAGAATCTGACTTTGGAGGAAAGACCTGAATATTTTGTTATTTGTTGATAAGAAGAAAGTGGGAGATAAGGACTGATTCATCTTTTCTTTCCTATATTAACTGGTGGAGGTCTGCTCTTTTTTCTATCTTGCTGGAATTCTGGAGTGAAGCTGGGGTCAAAAACAGAGGGTTGGAGAGGTCATGGATCTGGAAGAAATTCAGAAAATAAAGTACTAATGGGCAGTGCAATGGTTGGGAGAGAAATAGCAATAGTGAATGCTGGCTAGAGGGGAAGCAATGTGCCTTTACCAGACTGATACACCGTAAAATACATCTGATCACACTAAGAATTAGTCAGCTGACCTCTCCAAGGTCGGGGGAAGCAAAATGTAACAGGTTTTATATACCTTCAACCTGTCCTTGGATGGTATTAGAATAAGGAAAAAAACCCAGCCTATTTCATGTATCAGCTGTGGACAAATTAAGGTAATTGATGAACGAACCATGAAGGGCTTTAAATGTGAGAACCAACACCTGGAATTGTACTTGGATGGTGACTAAGTCATGAGTGACGGTGAGTAATGCCTGCCATCCCAATAAAGTTTGCAATAGGTACACAAGATGGAGCTGCGCAAAAGCTCTCTTTGCCATAGTCCTTACCTGCTCTTCAAGCAGCAGCTATGAGTCCAATAGGAGCACCAAACTGAGAAGCAATGCTGCCCAGGGGTGTGTAACCCCATTCAGAGTTAATCATAGACTCTTACTGGAATTGGCGGGCCTTTGAACCCACAACTACTCTGTCTTGTTAGAATTGTGTCTCAACCTGTTTGCCCCTATTCAGATAGAGATATACAATTGGATATCATTTGCTTACTGATGAAACCTGACTCTAGGTAGATGAATGATCTCACTCAGCAATTTCAAGTAAATCTGAAATAGGAGTTGGGTAAGTATTGCACCCAATTAAGGGGCCTAGGGCTTGATCTCTACCCCCTACCACCACCAGCTGGAATTGTCCCTTTAGGAAGGAGGAGAACCACTGTGCTCCTATTCTTAGCTTTTGGTGACAGCTAAGAAGGTAACCATGATTAACGGCACTGAAAGCTGTTGAGAAATTAAGCAGTGCCAGGATAGTCACAGTTGCTCTACCTTTGATCCTGCCAAAGATCATCAATAAGTGTGATCACTGCTGTCTCTGGGTTGAACCTGCATCTGTTCTCTTTTCCTCTATGGAAAAACTTCTCTGTGGAGAGGAGTTGGTGTCAGAAGTGGGGCAGAGGGAGGTGGTATATAAAAGGAACTTAGGAAACAAAGAGGTAATGGGGAGGATGGAGGAGAAATGGCTAGCAATGAGAGATAAGGGGCCATGTCTTCATCTGCATAGAACATCCAAAACACATCTTTAGTCATATCCACAACAGGACATCTGGTCTTGTTTCCAAGAGAATGGGTGACAAAGCATTTCAGATTGTACACATTTTAAAGCTGTGGTGAGATAGTATCAACTTCAAGGGGGAAATAAACTATTTTTACAATGGTACAGCTTAGGATAACTGAAGACTGTCTTACTCATCAACTAGGGATGAGATAGGAGCAATGTCCTGGGGTCTCATGATGGTTCTATGGCTAAGTGCAACTACAGTATGGACAAGACTTCTTTCCCTTTCTTTTTCTTTCTGTGTGATGAATGTTACTACTACTACAATCACAACAATTTAATCTTGAATATTATCCAGGAATGGTTCATTAATGTTGAATTCTCTTGTCATAATTCCTTCTTTTTCACCCCTTCTGAAATCTTGACATGCTCCATGTTTGTATTTCATTATTAATAGGAATTTCTTAGCAATCTGACATTTCTACTCTACTTTTGTATTTAAGTGGCTTACAAACAGTAAAACAACCATCAATGGGAATAAAATAGCAACTGAAACAATTTAATTCACAATGTGGTTAAAATGCATCTTGTGAAACCCTTAAAAAGAAAAGCTGTATCTTGGAAAAACCTCCTAAAATAAATAGCATCTTCTGATTAGGTAAGTGAGAACAGCCATGGGGCTAAGTAAACCGTTTTTGGGAGGCCATTATGTTTTTTTTATTTCAAAAATTCTTTCTTAATGCTCATTTACTACGTATCTGATGCTGGGGTGGGGGCAAACTCAGAATAACCAAGGAAATCTTGTGTGCAGTTCTTGAGATATTGAGGTTACTTAAAGTAAACATTGTTAACAGTGTCCAGAAACATATAGCAGCTATTAAAGCTGGTAAAAGATTAATATAATAAGTTTCAATCTTCTGGCTCTTTGAATAACTGGATTTTTTTTTTCAAGAGAAAGCCCAAATAAAGAACATTATAAATGTTATTCTTAAAAGTGCTTGGTGACTGAAACCAGATTCAGTTCTGCCAGAAAAGAGTGCAATAAATGGGCAGAGGAAACCTGAGAGATGGTGATCCTGTTCCTCAGTTTAACACTTCTACAATTTAATTATCATTTAGCAAGTATGATTCCTCTCTGTTTAAAGATTTGTAGGGTTTTTTTGTCAGGGCTTGAATTAGCAGGTAATGCAAATAACATTACAGACTGTTATTCAATCTTTAATTTACATCTCTTGTGACATATGCAAATCCTTCTTCCTGAAATGTCAGCTCTGAAAGGTGATGATATCCAGTCTTATACCCTGTCCTCGCTTGACTCTACTATGGCGCAAATCTGCACTGACATTGATCTCTTTTGCTCATGCAATACTATCTTGATCTCATCCCAGCCCTTGAGTGAAACTGCCTTGTAGCTCTTTTATTAATTAATTAATTAATTAATTATCCCTCCTTCCAGTCACTAGCATTACCCTCTGTGGCCATTTTGGCTTGGGAGGCAGAGGAGATGGTACAATTGGCATATGGCACCTGCTACTATGCCTGATTGGCACTGATACACCTATACAAGCTTTTACTGCCCTTGTAGTCATTATCATGTGGCTGAGAGGCATATCAGTACAAGGGTCAGAAGGATGCTGACCTCTGGTTGTGTCAGTAATATGTTGTAGCATTTTGCCTTTCCCGGGACTTGTTTCCTTACTAGCCCTAGTGGTTACCTGAAACTATGAATCCATCGGTGTTCATGCAAAAGCTTGTGTAAAGGAAATGCAGAGCATTTTGGGCACGATTACATAATCCTTCATTTTTGTACTTCAGCAGTGGTTAAGTATTTATTCCTGCCTCCTAGACATTTAAGAATAAGTGAAACAGCTCTCTGTGTCAAAATCAAAGGAATGCTGTCCCAGGTGACGGCTTTTGTAGATACTGGTGGGCTGTCGGGCTCCTGAGGCCATACTGCATTGCAAAGTTTTTGATGATTGATACTAAAAGGGGAAGGCAGAAGATCAGCCTGAGGCAGCTGTAAATTCTGCCAATCAGGACATGTATTCTAGTGTCTGGACACTACTGGTGAGCTCTTATGTTGATTGTGACCACAGCCTTTCTATTTTATTAGGAAGTTGTTTCTAACATCTATTTCTTTTTAATTTCTTGCTGCCTTCTGGAACAACTCTGAAGAATTCTGCTCTGTATTTTAGATTTAGATTTTTTTTTTATCCCACCTTTATTATTTTTATAAATAATTCAAGGCAGTGAACATACTTAACACTCCTTCCTCCTCCTATTTTCCCCACAACAACAACCCTGTGAGGTGAGTTGGACTGAGAGAGAGTGACTGGCTCAAAGTCATGCAGCTGGCTTTCATGCCCAAGATGGGACTAGAACTCACAGACTCATGCTTTCTAGCCTGGAGCCTTAACCACTAGACCAAACTGGCTCCATGTTTTATATGAAAGCCTTTGAGACAGTGAAGACAGTCATGTCTCCCCACAGCCTTCTCTACTTCAGGTTAAACATACCCAATGCCTCCAACGTTCCTCATACATTTTTCCTTCCAGGTCCCTTACCATCTTAATTGCCAGGTTCTAGACATACTTTAATTTATCATTGGTATTCCTAAAATGTGGTGCCTGGTATGAGGCACAAAATTCTAAGTACAGTCTTAAAAACACAGAAGAGTGATGACTTCTCCTGATCTTGACATTACATATCTGCTGATGTAGTGTAGAACTGCACTTTCTTTTTTTTTCCATTGCATTGCATGTTGCTTCATGTTCAGCTTGTGATTCATCAAGTTTTTAAATTTATTTATTTATTTATTTATTTATTTATTTGTACATCACACTTATATAGCCACCCATCTCACACAAAGTGACTCTGGGTGGCGTACAACAATTAAAATAAAATAACAAGTGAATAAAAACAGGCCTGATAAAAAGATAAAAAGTTACTATTAGAATAAAAACATGATCACACATTTTTAAAAAATAGATTTTAAAATATACAAACCCCACGGAGACGGCAGAATATCAATTACAGTGGAGCCATCTAAGTATCTCTGGTTCCCAAAGACCCCAGGCCTGATGACACAATCAGGTTTTGAGGAACTTCCTAAACAACAGCAGGGAAGGGGCAGCCTAACTTCGGTGGGAGAATGTTCCACAAGGAGGGAGCCACGGCAGAGAAAACCCGCCTCCTGGGACCCACCAAATGCAAGTCCCTGGCCACTGGAATGTGTAGCAAACCTTCCCTGCCAGATTTAATGGGATAGGCTGATGTAATCGGGGAGAGGTGGTCCCTCAGATAACCCGTTACCCAGATGTACATATTACTGCCTCCCACATTCTATACCCATGCCTTTGATTTTTCCCACTGAAATGTAGAACTTTGCATTTATTCCTACTGAAATTCATCTTGCTGGATTTTGCCCAGTGATCCAGTTTGTAAAGGGCTTCCTTGAGACTGTCGTCTGAGTTATTTGCTATCCCCCTTTGTGTCATTTGCAGATTTGATAATCATATTTTAACCCATCACCCAAGTCTTTTATAAATAGGTTGAAGAGTACAGGGCCTAAAATGGAACACTGTAGTATATTTTTCAATATTTCCCTCCAGTTTGATATCCACTGATGTGCACTTGTTAGATGCATTTTTCCACCAACTCTGTTTCCATCTACAGGTAATATAGTCTGGCCCACATTTTGTCATCTTCTTTACCAGAATCTCAAGGAAGACTTTGTTAAATGCTTTGCTGAAGTCAAGGTACACAATGTCCACCTTCCCATGGTCAGCTAAACTAATTTATTTTTGATAAACCAGTGCTGACTCCTGCCAGATAATGCATTACTTTTTAAATGCTCATAAACTGATTGCTTAATAATAAAATTGCTTACAGAATTTTGTCCAGTATTCTTGTCAAGCTGATTTGTATGTAGTTGTCTGGGTCCTCTTTCCTCCCCTTTTTGAAGATACAAACAACATTGTCCAGTTCTCGAACTATCCCTGTTATGATCAAAGATCACAGGGACTCTGTGAAAGGGACTCTGAGATGACATCTGCAAAGTCCTTCAAGATTTTTGATTGTAACTGAAGACTTAGGGCTGATCCACATGACCAGCTTGCCCCAGTGCAATTACAGGCCACAGACAGTTTCTGAAGAGGAAAGATGGAATGGCCTTGAAGGACAGGAGGAAGAGTCACTAACAAGGCAACAGACAGATAAGAAGAGTCTGAGCCTGGGCCAAGAAAGTAACTTAAGAAAATGTCCCAGACAAGCCCCTCCCTGGTTCACATGAAGATAAGGGGAAGCACATTCAGACTTGCAAGATTCTGTTACTGGAACTGTTACAATAAAAGTAGTACTGACCTACATGGCATTGGGTTCTTAGTCTAGTCTATCTTGTAGGGCCTACAATTTCTTATGAGCAGAAGTGCATCATATTGTCCTGTGCACAACCCCAGGCCATTCAGAGGGCAACCTCCACCCATCTTTGCTCTGTCTTCTGATTTGTGCTGGAGCAAGTGGTGCTATCTACTTTACAGTATCTGCTGCACTGCATTTCATTGTAGGCAAACAACTCCAATCCAAATGACTAGTGTGGGCAGTGACAAGAACGTCTCCTCTCCTGTGGCCACTGGTTAATAATGTTTTCCCTGCTGGCTGGTCATATGCTGAAGGAGAACAGTGGCAAATCCAGAAGAGAAATTACTCATGTGTAAGGAGTGGCACACTCACAAATTAGAAAGGACAATACCGTTTGGCAGTGATTTAGAACATATGCAATAGAGGTAGGATAAGAATTGTCAATGCATACAGCAAAACTTATGCTGGTGTTGTTTTGTGTTGACTCAAGATAAGTAGATAGTATTTTAACTCAATGATGGGAAAGGGCCTTAGTAAACTTTGTTCTGAAATTATTTTCAGGGTTAAATGAAAGCCAAGATGTGCCTGTAGTTGTATACACGTGTTGTGAAAGCTTGAATCATACTGTCAAATATTTTACTTCTTCAAATGACATGTGATTAAACTACAGAAATCTTTATCAGAGGCTATGATGACAGATACCATGTTTGCTGACTTTCGAAAAGTGTTAGGAAAATTCACAGGAGATAAAGTTACCAGAATGGCTATGAATCAGAATGGGTATATGCTACTTGTAGGATCAGAAGCCTTATGCCTTAAGTCCAGCTACTGGAGGGCTCACATAAAAGGCTATTATTATGCTCATATCCTGGTGTAAGATTCAGTAGCAAGTGGTTCTTCACCTGATCCAGCATAAATTTTTGTTTTGATGGTTGTTCTTAATGTTGAATCCTTTTTTCTGGAACTTCATAGCTTTGCATATACTGTAGTTCTGTGAACACTGAGAGGCTGTTCAGAAAAGATCAGCCTTATCTGTGAGATATGGCAGAGTCCAATACCTTCCCTTTGATACTCTTTATGATAAATAATTGATGTTTTATGTATTTATATATATTTATGGTTTTAATGTTCTGTGTGAGTTGCCCAGAGTTCCCCCATTGGGGGGAGATGGGCAGGGGAGAAATTTAATAAATAAAATAAATAAAAAAATAAATAATTCTTTGGGAATAGTATAAATGGGATTGAGTGTTCTCTCTCTCTCTCTCATATCTGCAACCACAAGGATTGTTCCAGGTTCTAAGATTACGTTTTTGTTACTTTCATATCCTATTTTTCCCCATTTTTTAGACTGTGTTTAAGAATTATTTACAATAAGTGGGAGGAAGACTTTATTTTTAGATGACTATAAAGTAAAGGAAATAAAGCTAATGCTATGGAAGAAAAAGCAGAAGGAATGATATTTAAAGTGTCTCAGGATACATTTTTCCTTCTCCAGTTGTTTTATGTAAAGGTCAAGTATTTGAAAAATCATCTCAGTGAGGAGTTATTTTCTGGGTTTATATTAAGGCCTAGTTGTTTGATAAAATATGAACTGTTTGAAAGATTTATAGGGGTCAAACCTTGCCTAATATTTTTCATGTATATTTAGAACAGTAGGAAGCTGCATTGTGATATTTTAAAAACAGGTTATTTACCCATGCAATCAATGGCGTTTTATCTGAGAAGTGAATGCTTGGTGTTACTACTCAGCCTGACAGACAAGAAAGAAGTAAGGACCAGAGGGAATGTACGTATTGTACCGGAGCTATTTTAAGGATAGCTCCTACAGACCAAAAACAATGCAAATTATGCATTATTATGTCCATAATAGCAACCTCTTTATTGCTGAACTTTTGTTCAGGTGGCAAAAAAACCTTTTGCCTTTAAGTCAGGGAACAGATTATAGTGATAAAAATGACTGAAAGAATCTTCTTCAGGGAGGATCCTTTGCATAACTTAGCTCTTGCTCTATTGAAATACTGTAATGGCTGGCCAGAAGAGTGATATCTTGTTTTGCTTCTGGTTGCTGCCCTGCCTGGGTAGCAAAATGAATTATTTTAATTGGTGAGGGAAAATATTTTTAGAGAACTGAATAGCCAATGAATAGTTAAGGGCAGATGTTGCCTGTCCAGATTCTGAAATTACAGGCATCTCCTGGAGTTCTACCAAAGATTGATCAAGGCTGGTCTGTTCACAGGAACATACTTCCCCCAAAGTAGAAATAATCTGCATTCTTGAGTTGGGGGACAAGATAACATCAGTGTCATGAGATCAAAAGTTGCCAGTGTGTTCTGGTGTCAGTGTAAATAGCAAGCAAGGAAAGGACCTTAGTTATGTTCAGAAGCTTTGAGAAAAGAAATGGATTCTTCCTGGATGTTGAGGACCAACTGATGTTCTGCAACATGAACTTTTGGAGGGAAGAATTTACTTCAACAGATGAATGGTGAGCACAGAACAGAGTAGATATTTTTACATGTAGGTGGGGGTACCATGGAAGGAAAAAAAAAGTTAACATTGAATTTGCACATATAATATGTATAACTATGCATGCCAATGATTATTTTACAGAAAAACTAGGTAGAAAATCACCACTGCTGAACTGATAAATACTTTCACAGTAGGCTAGGTGTAATTAGACTTTTAAACTTGTAGATACTCACTCAAACACAATCCTTCCATGTGGGTTTGCCCAGATCATCACTGGGGATCTGGCAAGTCAAAAAACTCCCTGGCAAACACATTATCTTGATCCCTGTCACCCCCTTTAGCCAAAATGAGTGGCCTTTATTAACCTCAGCTTGTCTTTGTGCTTTTTTTTTTTTCTGGGTTGTGGTGGACCCATTTCCAAACACAGGGCTGCAACAATTTAGCAATTTTATTTTTTAAAAAATCTCTGCATTCATGGGGTGGGTGGGTGGAGGGACAGAGACATTACTGTAAATATCAGAGCCAAAAGCTTTGTACTGCAGTACTGCAGTTAACCATTTATTAATTTATTTGAAAACCAAAGCATAGTTTTAAAAAGTCAAATTCCTGTATGCTCATAACCATTATATTGCCTAACACTGGCCCTGATCCTAGATTTGTAAAGGTTAAATGCTTTTAAAATCTGCAGTGCAAATTCAGAATATTGTTCCTAAAGTATTTTTATTGGATCAGTTTGATGTTATAAAAAGTTAGGCAGTCTTCTGCAACCTAGGTACTTTTCAAGTATGTGGCTTTCAATTTCCAGAATTCCCCAGCCAATGTAGTCGTTGCTCAGAATTCTGGGAGTGGAAGTCAACACACAACAAACTACACAACAAGCATCTGGAAGAAGATATAAATTGAAATCTGCATATAAATCAAATCAAAGATACTGCAAGTCACTTTGAAAGGCAAAACATGCCTAGGAAAGAAGAAATGCTTTTGTTTTAAATTCATTGTTAGAAGTTACCATGCTGTGATACATGCAGTAGAAATGAAAGAGAAAGCAGATGTTAATTTCATAATAAATTGCTTGCAGGATTGTAATTTGTGTAAGGCTCAAGAACAAGATGCCATTCTCAGTCAAGAATCGGCTTGTAGGGTCAGGAGAAAAGAAAGGAAATGCTTCATTTGCAATGGTTTGGGTCATTTACAACTCAGTTGTCCTAGCAGGGAGTCATGTTACACAAGTTACACTGCATTCCAAAGGTGATGACTCACCTTCGCCCAGTGTAACAAAAGGCCAGGAAGGAGATAAAGCAATGAATGTGAGAACAAGTGGGTCACCTGATGGTATATGCTTTGATTTTGCCACAGCCTCTAACTTTATTTAAGAGAAAGAGAATTCATTGAAATGAATGAACATGAATCTAACATTTACTTGGCAAATGGACAAAAGATCACCTCAGCTGGGTGAGACTCTGTAAGATTCTGTTATGTGATAGGGAAGGGAGAGGTGCGCAGTTTAACAGTTAAAGATTCCTTATCAATCCAGGTTTGGAATCAGGTCTGCTGTCAATAAAATATATTACAGAGAAGGGATGGGCCAATGTATAACATAACACCAGGGAAGACACATTGATAGGTGAAGATACAAAATTCAAATTTTCAACTTGCTCAGTGATGAAGTACTGGAAAAATCTACAGAATATGCAACTTCAGTAAGCAAAAATTTGGGAGAAAGCCTCAGATATTGTGTATAGGTAGTGGGGTGAATATATAGCAGGCAACTTGTGAAGATTCCTAAAAGAGGAAGGGATTATATGCAAAACTACAGTGGCCTATACCCCAGAACAGAATAGGATGGCAGAAAGGAACAATTGTTCCCTGGTGAAATGATGAAGTGCATGCTGGGGAGAAGCAGTTAACACAGCCAACTACTTGCAGAACAGGCTCCGAAGAAAAGCCACAGATGCTACACCCTATGAGCCTTGGCACAAAAGTAGCCCAGCCTATGGCACATAAAACTATTCACTTCTAAAGGGTATGCATATATGCCAAAAGAAAAGAGAACTAAGCTGATCTGCAGATGTGAGGAAGAAGTGATGGATACTTACAAGTTGCATGGGATATAGGATTCTAAATACTGGGACATTAAAGTATGCTATATTGTTTAATTTGATGAAAGGGGAAAAGAGACTAAGAGGTTCCCTATGGCCAGGCAAACAGTGAGCAGAGACCCCAAGCTTTGAAGGAGGTCCTCATCACATACCCAGAACTTTCAAGGACATTGAAAGAATGTCTACCACTAAAGGAGAGAAATGGAGAAAGGCTGCAGAAGAGGAGATTGAAGCATGTATACAGCAAATACCACTATGTGTGACAGGCTCAAGAAAAGAGATCCATTACTCATCAGAAGAGATGCTGGCAGATGAACTTACTAAACCTTTACCCAGAGATTGACCCAGAACTCTTTATTGCCCATGAAAAAAATGATGTTATGGATGACCTTAATTTAAACATGGGATAAATGTTTTATTGGAAGATATGGCTGAACAACTTATTAGCAATGGGTTGTTTTAAAGATTTTGCTCTCAGAGTCACCTCCTGGTAGGATGTAGTTTAGTTAGATGATAGGCTTTGTCTAGCCCTATAATGTATTACTTGCCAATAAGTCCTGCTATATAGTTATAAAACCTGGCTCACTAATCATTGCTTAGGTCAGATTCCTACCTTCAGAAATGCTCACCTGCACACACAGAATGCTTCAACCTCCAAAAAATTAGCTGTGCTGGACAACTTAAGAATGGATCCTTTTTATAGAGGAATTCGCTTGCAATTCAAACTTCAATTTCTGTTTTCTTGTTGGATTGAAGGCCTGTAGTATAAGTAAAATTATATTTCTCTGCGAACTGTGTAAATTGTGGGGCATGATCTTTTATGAATTCATCAAGATATCTCCATCTAGCAAATATGTTTCTTCAGCAATTGATGCCAGTCAATTTTGTATGATCTAACAACTACAATCAGTTGTTATCTGGAAAAATAGTCTATAACAACTCAATCTTTATGATCCTAGTGTTAACATCTATCAGCTCCAATTTTCTTCTAGGGTCTGTCTAGCATTGATGTAATCACCATGATTTTTTTTTTTTTGCTGATGTTTATTCTTTTGAAAAAAGTCACAGTCTACTACAAATGTTTTAAGACTCTCACATAGCTATGGTCACCACAGTCTTGCCCTTTCTCTGAATTTATTGGTGCTTAAATGAAACTTTCTTAGTACATTTTGTGTGTATGTGTGTGTGTGTGTGTGTGTCTTCTGGCATTTTAAAGACAAGAGCACCAAGACATAGATATTTTAATTACTGAGGACACTATTTCCAACCCCCAATCTCCTTGAATTTGACCTTTGATCAATTCCTGGCCTTGAAATACTGAGAACAGGCAGGGATCACCTTGAGCTAATTAACTGTCTTTTTAGCTGATCAAGTGGGGAATGAAAAAATCAGGAGTCAAACAGGTTTCCAACCCCCAGAGCTGCTAGTAAAATCCCTTTGCCTCTATTACACACTTGTGCGTGCGTGCACACACACACACACACACACACACACAGAGAAAGAGAAAGAGAGAGAGAGAGAGAGAGAGAGAATAAATCGCTACAACCCCACTATCTATGTTTTTAGCACCAATTGGGTCTATTTGCCTGGCTGATTGCGTGCATTCATACAGTACATACATGAACAAGAGAGCAGGCAAGTCAGCCTTCAGTAATAACACCGTTCCTTCATTTCTGTTAAAAAAAATTCTGCTGGCTGTGATGCTGGAAGACCAACATGCATGGGAGCATTTTTGCACCAGACACTTGTTACAATAGCTCTAATTGCAGATGGGGGTTGTATTATGGACCTCTATGTGTATATGCAAAGGGAGAGTGAATAATGATTTAGCCCAGAAGGTGGGATAGAAGGTGAAGCAAGAGTCTGGAGTATATTATTTATATAAGCAGTTATATAAATATAATCCAGCCAAGCAGTTATTTACAGACTTTGTAAAATTGTTTACGAAAAACTGCCTGGAAGTATTAAGATCAGGATCACTGATAAGGTTGCCTGTATTTCTTCCCTAGAATAGCTAGGTTGCAGAAGAACAAGGGTTTGCTTATATGTAGAACCTGGGATGTATGGAAAAGCAAGAACAAAACCAACAGGAAAATTGACTGTCCACAACTTCTGGCATTACCAAAGGGGGGAAAAAAGTCTGCTCATATCTTGAGACAATATCATGTGGGTGAGCATGTCCATAGCTGATTGGAGAGCAGGACAAAGACTGCATATTGGGGCATTTAATTTCTATAATTCTATAACCTCTTCTTCAAATAGTAGATTGAATGTCATAGGTACTCTATGGCCAACTGTATTGTATGAAGTTCAGTATTGCTCCTAGCTATAGGTCAAAAGCAATAAAGTGATATATATGCATATTGGAAATAGCTTCTGAGGCATCTAATACTGCTTTGTATTTCTCCACCCTTTTAAAAGTTGGATTTGTGATGGTTGATGACTGCAGTAAAGAATGATATATTGAGAAAAGTTGAATTGAGTCTGGATTTGGGGACTTTACTGAATGTCAGGACAACATACGTGCCACTACAAGAATTTTGCTGCAGTCAGAATCAGCCCAACTGCTTAGAGAGACCAGGGAAACTGTTGCAAATCCTGGGCTTTGGGAGGTTCAGGGGCTGAGACCAGGTGGCACAGCTTTCTTGTAGCAGCACTGTATAGCACGACAACCTCACTGCAGGGATCAGGCTAGCTCCCTCTTTGCTGGTCTTTCAGAAACTCTTGACAACTGAGCTGTTCTGGAAAGCTTGTCCCCTGATGTGAATGTTACCATCCCTACTGTCTTTATCTTATTTTGTTGTTTACTTTTGTACTGTTTTAGTAGTTACTTTTTACAGTGGATGCTTTAACTTGTACTTTTTCTATGTAAGCTGCCAAGTCTTTTCGACTGAGACAGCATAGAAGTATGATAAATAAATAAATAAATAAATTTCAACATGAAGCTCACACCTTACTATCCAGAGAAGTCTCTAACATCTCATTGGCTTCCAGTCCAAATCTTTCAATCTTATTTGGGGAACCATAGTTTGCAATCAATACATGGCTGGAAGGATTCCAGTCCATTAAGATACTTTGAGAACTGTTCACATGCCCACACTGCTGCAAGACACTCTATCTCAATTGGGACATGCTGAGTTGCTGGATCTGTGAGTGATCTGGAGAACAGGCTATTTGCTTTAGTTCTTCTTTATGATCTTGAAGCATTGTTTTACCTATTCCAAAGCTCCTAGTATCATAATTCACAACAGGACATTGGTTGGACAACATAGTATCCCAGCACTTAATTTTGGTTAAGAGTTGTTTGACATTCCTAAGTTTTATCCCTTTTATGCCCCCTTTGCCAAATATCAGTTTGAGCCATTCATTTAAAGTATTGTATCTTTGCCAATTATGGTACAAATGTTTCAAGATATTTTCTTAGTTCAGCTATGGATTCTGGGAAATTAATTCCTGAAATAGATTCCATTTCCTTTGGATCTGGGTTCACTCCATATTCATTTGTAGGATATCCCAGATATGTGAGCTCTTTCAGATTAGAAACCATTTGCTTTTGTTCAATTTTAGACCTGAGGTCTTTATGGTTATAGGACTTCATGTGGTATCTGATCATGTACATTCTTAGTAAGCCCATAAGTGAAGTTCTCATCCATGAAAATCAAAACACACTCCAGCTGTAAAACAAGAATTTCTCTTTGGAAAAATTAGGAAGTACTGGAAATCCCAAAATATGTTCTTTTAAAGAACAGTCTACCAAATAATGTGGTAAATGTAGTAAATAATTCAATCTGGATCTAACTGGCTCTGCCAAGATCCACTGGGAACATCATACTGAGAATACTTGAATACCTTCATACTGTGAAAGAATGTCCTGTATGGTAGGAAGGAGGTCTCTTCCTCTCTTTTCATAATTGTCTCATGTCCATGCATATGCAAATCATGCCATTTTTTATTAGGCACTATGCCGTTGGTATGTGCCAACTTGAGGACTGATAATTTCAATCATCTTTCATCTTGGGTTATTTCTTCTCATTCTCCTTTAAATAGGGGGAGTACTGGGATGAATCCAATCTGGCTGAATGGACTATACAGGTGGTTCTTGTTTAATGACCTCTAGTTCACGACTGTTCGAACTTGCAATGGCGCTGAAAGAGTGGTAGTTATGAGTGGTCCTTGATGTTCCAGCTGTCACAGCATCTCGTGGTCATGTGTGATTTGTGACATTCCGTGCTGGCTTCTCACAAGCACAGTCCATGGGGAAGCCAGCAGGAAGTCAGAAGTCATGATCATGTGAAGTCCTCGCTTACTGACCTGGTCCTTGCTTAACAATGATAACCAGGGACTGCCGGAACTGCTGTCGCTAAGCAGCATAGGCACATGGGTGCTTAGCAATGGAAATTCTGGTCCCAATTACTGTCATTAAGTGAGGACTATCTGTATAGGGACCAAGCTCCTTTCTTAAACCCTAACTTATTGGAGGTACCTTAAAGGTGCTTATCTCTTTGAGAGGCCCTGCAGAGTTCTATATAATACACTATATTGGGTTGTTTTCCTTTGTTCCCATCTGGTTTTATCATCCATCTTTACTCTTTTTTTTCTTTTTTTTCTTGTTTTTAATGTTTTAAACAATTTGCAACTGCCCACAGTTGCTGGGAGTTGGGCGGCATATACGTTTAATAAATAACAACAATCCCACTAGGTCCACATATGCCTTTTGGCCCAGGAGACTGTTTATCTGATTATGAAGTGTATATACTTTAAACTCATAATCTTTTTCTCTGTACTGGCTATATAAAGTATCCTAAAACAATGAAAACGCCTGTTGCGAAGTCCTCCAAGTAATCTGATAAAAACTAGGCAGGGCTTGGAAGCTTCTGTAGACTGATTCTGAAACCAGGTACATCCATTCTTTTATTATTTTTAAAGCACAGCACTGCCATTGATTTGCAAAGACTCTTCCCGTGATTGGCAGGATCATCAAGGTAAAATGTTGGTCCCTCCAAAAAACGCTCATCAGTGTTATCATATATTTCTATTGCTCTCACTTCTTGAATATGACAGCTGGAAAAAGGAAAGGAAAAGAAAGGACAAGACAAGACAAGACAAGACAAGACAAGACAAGACAAGACAAGACAAGACAAGACAAGACATTCAACAGCCTTAGCAGGATATTCTTATTCTGTACATTTGGAACTTTGGTTGTGTTGGTGCAGATTGCACTGAATGTGGGGCAAAACTTGCTTGACAAACATTTTGCTGTTTTCTTCTGTTGGAAGGTTATCTAACCTAGCAACCTCCTGCAGTTCTATCAGGTTTCTTTCATTCTGAATCTCCCCTTGATTAGTACAGAATTTTTTATTACCTGCATAGCCACTACTGTGATTTAAACCATCAGTAGGTTTTGAGATAAAACCTTGTCCAAAATGCCCACCATCAAACTTCATTTCTACTGTTTCCAAAACCAGTCTTTTGTTTTTCCATGAAGCCACGTTAGATAGATGATTAGTTAGCTGGTTCCCTGGGCTTCAGTGTCCTTTGGTGAAAGCAAGCCTTCTCATGCATCAGGAATCTCTTGGGTACAAATTATGTATCACACTTTTCCAAGAGAAGGAGATGGTCATTGTTGTCTACAGCAACAGCAAAGAAGAAATATTAAAAGTTGCTCTACTTGTGCCTGATGGCATAAATGAGGAAACGCAGCTGGATTTTTCTTTCTGGATTCAGTTTGGTAGCTGTCTGGAGTGGAAAAACCTCTGCTTCCAGAAGACCATCTTACTGGAGCAGAGAAAACAACCGTGGGGAGAATTTTTTTTCATGCTAGACTTCAAAAGTGCAGCACTGCTGGCCTTCAGATGGGAGTTCTGCTTATACTGTATCTCTAATATATTCTGATATCTCTCTATATATCATCTCTGCAAGTTGATTTAGATTTCTTACACTATGTCTCTATAAATTGGCCTGAGACTTGAACACTAATAACTAAGTGTATGTATAATAACTGAAGATATATACTTCGTTGCTTTTCTTAGTAGAAGGCCTCACTCAGGGAGAACTCACCCTTCTGAGTTCTTCCTTGCCTGTAACATATTGAGTCCTCCTCATTTCCCTGATAGGATTTCACTACCAGTGCCAAGTTCTGGAGCTTCACCTGCCAGAAACGCTGTTTTGGTCACTTCAAATGGCTGATGTTATCTCTGTGAGGCCCCATCACCCATGACATCCTTTCGATGATGATTTTGCATTTTGCGTGGAGTAGATTATCCTTTAGCTGCTGATAAATTTTAGATTTAGATTTAGATTTTTTTTTGTCCCGCCTTTATTATTTTTATAAATAACTTAAGATGGCAGATGTACTTAATGCTCCTTCCTCCTCTTATTTTCCTCAGGACAACAACCCTGTGAGGTGAGTTGGGCTGAGCGAGAGGGACTGGCCCAAAGTCACCCAGCTGGCTTTCATGCCTAAGGCAGGACTAGAACCCACATTCTCCTGCTTTCTAGCCCGGTGCCTTAACCACTAGACCAAACTGGCTCTCAGATATATTAGAGAAGACTCAGGCAAAATGAAACAGCCTTTGTGAGAAGACCTGAGTGTGTGTGTGTATACACAATTTATACCAGTATGAATGTAAGTTTTTCTCCTCAGCTCTGCTCTTCCTGCTATGATTAGATTGGGTTTCTCTTATTTACCTTTTATTCAAAAATAAAACAAAATAAAAATTTAAAAATCCCCAGTTGTTTCCTGCTATTAATTGTGCCAATTACTCAGCACCAACTTCTCAGCATCTCTTGGAAAAGGAAGGAAGGGGTGACTATTGCCCGGCTGGGCAACTGGGAACTTCTGAGAAGAACTCTGGATGTTACCCAAACAGGAAACATTTCCTTTTCCTGCACTGCTGCCCTGGGTATTGCCCATCTCTCCTATCATGAGTTGTGTGCTTTTCAGCAGGTGCTGTGCCTCCTACATATTGCCATGAGAATGATGTGAGTTGTGGGGTTTGACTAGAACCACTAGAAGAGGTATAATGGTCAAAATGTTTGCAACAGCATTCTCTTCTGAACAGAGGTGGCTTTCTGTACTTTTCTTCTCTTTCTCTAATCCTTAGGATGACCAGATCAAGACTGCTAAAATCCAGACAACCAGTAGATGGTGGTAAAGGGATTCAGAAAACCTGAAGTCTTTGCTGCCACTTAGATGTTTTCTAATTTTTTGTAGTCCAGGTGTGGTAGTGCCACTTAGCTCCAGTTTGTTCCTGCTTGAACATTTTGGCCTATAATATGTAAATCTTCCTTGCCTAAACACTTTCCTGCTCCAAGTAATCATAATTAATTTGAACCTCCAAGATTCAAAATCTCTAGACCAAACATTATTAAATAAGTTGTGGCATGCCAATAGCTTACATGAAAACTGGAAGCAATTGTTTTCTAGTTAATCAATTCAATTCAACTAATCTTTTCCCTAGTTATCTAAAGAAGATTGTTACTCAGGTGCTGTTTATAAATATTAACAGTTTTGCTATGGTGCTCTGGTTGTGGATCATCAGGACTAGGATGTTTATAAGGTTTTTCTCTTCTGTTCTGAGAACACCTATAAGGGTGGACATCTGAATCTAAAACCCTTTTTTTCTGACTCTAGAACCCCTCATCTGTGAGGCTAAGTACCCACAGCATGATTGTCAAAAATAAGTTTTGTGCTTCTCTGGCATTTTGAGGGAGGGAACAAACAAAAACCTGTACTGTAAGACCAAAAATAATCTTATTGTAGTTTAAAAACAAAGGCAACCCCCTGCTCCTCCCCAAACATGACAGAAAGAAAGGTTATTCCAGCCATACCCATACTGAGACATAGGGCCTTTCCCCACTATTGTGCCAAAGTGTTATTCATCCTTTTTTAAATTGGTACAAAACAATGCCTGCATAAGATCTGCCAATCACTATCCTGCCTCAGTTGCATCTGTTCTGAGTCACTGCCAAATGCTGTTATCATGATTTGTGAGGACTCCTGTCATTAAAAGCAAGGTGATCAACTTTCTTCTCTGGCTTTAATGCCGAGGAAAACATTTATCAAAGAGCCACCTTGGTAGGAATGATTGTCTCCTTTTAGGACTCTTCCTGTCTTCTTCAGGATTCTCCTTTCACGTTCCATTTGGGCATCTTCCAATTGTAAAAGAATTAAGAAATTACTGGAATTAAACATATGGAAAGATGCCACTACAAAAATAGATCTAGAGAGAAGAGAGGCAGCTCCTGCCATGATTGTATAACTAACTGGAGTTTTTTAAAAAGCCAAAAATTCATCATGGGATGTTCCTGGGAGGGAGGAGCAAAGGATGCTGGAAGTGTACTCCAAGCGGGTCAGGAAGGTCATCCCAACTGCCCAGCTAAAGCAAACAGGCACCTATGTTGGGCAGAAGTGATATAGGAAGATGCTGGAGGTGAATGATCACTTTAGTGACAATGCAATGTCATCACTTATTACTGAGCAGAGAAAGCCACTCCTGTACTTTACTAAGAAAACCATATTCATATACGTACAATATTATTTATTATTATTATTTATTTGACTTGTCCCCGCCCATCTCCCCAGAACGGGGAACTCTGGGTGGCTTACAACAAACTAAAATCAGCAATACATAATTAAAAGATTATAAAACCAAAGTACAAAGAGAAAGATAAAAAGGCTAAAAAATCCAAGAGGCCGATAGAGGCTACACCAGGCTGCTAAGGGGCCAGCCAGCCCCATTTTTGATATATAAAGTATAACATATAAAGTAAATGATGATATAGTGCCAGATGATGAGCCCCTTAGAGTAGGATTGCCTACTGAGATTTGCTGAGGATCTTTCAGAGTACTAATGGTACTTATGAGGTGGCTAGATTAAAGCCATTGGAACATCTAGTTGCTGATATTGCCACGCAGGAAAAGAAAATCTGAAGCTGCAGTGACTTGATTAGAGGGCTAATACAGAACATAAAAAGCATGAACATGGGAAAACTCAACACAGGGAAATATGAAATTAACAGACTACACATCAATAGATAGACATCGATAAACATAAATAATTGGAATTATATTGCAATTATATAATGCAGACAGTGATCATATAATATCTATTAGTCTTCGTTGACTACGCTTTATATGACAGTTACCTAAGTTTATGCTCCAACCACTGATGCAGAAGAGAAGGTTGATGAATTTTATGGTCAAATTCAATCAAATTCAGTCTCAACTTGAGAGAACATGCAACCAAGATGTGTTGTTTATAGCTGGAGACTTGGAATGCCAAAGTTGGAAATAGTAAGAAAGAAAATGTAGCTGGCCTAAGAAACAGAAATGAAGCAGAACAACTTACCAATTTCTATCAGTCCAATGACTTCTTCATTGCTAACACAGTATTCAAACAATCAAAACAAAGCTTATATATATGAACATCACCAGGTGGAGTGTACAGAATCAAACTGATTATATTATTGGTACAAAGTGGTAGGAGAGTTCAGTTATAACAGCAAAGATGTGGCCAGGGGCTGACTGTGGAACAGATTACAAACAGCTCATGTGCAAGCTCCAAGTCAAGCTAAAGGAGAAAAACAAAGCCCACTAGTTTCCATTTTCAAGATGTGTATGTGCTAAAGTGCTTTGAACTCATTGATAGAGAACCATAGGAACTGTGAATGAAATCAAAGAAGTTGTTAAGTATGAATGTGAAAAGAGACTGCCAAGGACCAAGAAATAGAAGAAAGCAAACTTGATGTCAGAACAAATGGAAGGATGTCAGAACAAGAAGAGAAGACATGCCAAAGCCAAGGAAGACAAAGATCTCAGAAATGAATTTAATAAAGAATTTCAGAGAGCTGTTAGGAGAGACAAGAAGCACTGTAACCCTGACATCTGTAAAGACAAAAGATGGAACAGACATGTGGGGGGGGGGGGAGGAGGAGGAAAGTTTTACAGACATTCTCCACACTCAGAAGAAGGTTCTAACCTCAATGTGATATGCTAAAGGATATCAATGGAAAGATAGCAACTGATTCACAGATCAAAAATGAAAAGAGTATACTGAAATTCTGTACAGTAAAGATGTCAACATCCAAAATACAGTGGTACCTTGGGTCACGAACTTAATTCGTTCCGCGACTCTGGTCGTGACCCGAATTGGTTGTGACCCGAATCAAATTTTCCCATAAGGTTCAATGTAAATACAGTTAATCTGTTCTGACCCCTACAAATTTGGTCACAAAAATATGACACAAAGTACAGTACAGTACACTATGAAGAGAGAGAACGCTAACCTTGCTTGAGGCGTGGAGGACAGGAAGGCGGGTGGGGAGGCAGTTATTGTTTGGAGGGAGAGTCCCCCTCCCTACAGGAAGCCACGACCACGTGTCACAGCAGGGAAAATGGCCGCGGATCCTGTTCGTCACCTGATGCGGAGTTCATGAACGGAAGCAAGATTTTGCGAATGGTGCTGTTCGTGACCTGAATTGGTCATGAACAGAAGCATTTGTGACCCAAGGTACCACTGTACTTAAAAGATATTTCCTACAAGACTTCCTTGTGTGAGAAGACAGAGTTAGATCAGTACTCCACACATTATCAAGTCAGAAGGCTGCAGGAATTAATGGAATATCCTCAAAAATATGGCAAGCAATAGAAGAAGAATCAGTAAAAGTTCTAACCCAACTGTACCAGAAAATCTGGAGGTTGACCCTGTGGTCAACAGATTGGAACAGCAGTCTACATACTACTACCAAAGAAAGGAGACTTAACAGATTATATGTACAATATCACACAATATCTTTAATTTCACATGCTAGCAGAACAATGCTTAGGGTCATCCAACACAGATTAGAGCCCTGGATGGAGAAGGAAATGCCAAATGTTCAAGCTGGCTTTAGAAAAGGCCACAGAACAAGAGACTTTTATGCTGATTCATGCTGGATAATTGAGAAAGCCAAAGAATATCAAAAAGAAGTTAATGTGTTTCATTGGCTATAGAAATGCCTTTGATTGTGTTGACTATATCCAACTGTGGAATGCCCTTAGAAAAATGGGAATCCTAGAATGTCTTGAAGCTACAATTTGGGTGGAGCATGGCAAAACTAACTGCTTTTAGGTCAGCAAAAAAGTGAAATTCTCCCCTTATTTATTCAAACTACTGTATATTTTGAATATATGTTGACGGAAGCTGTATTGGAAGAAGATGAATGTGGCTTTAAAACTGGTGGAAAAAATATCAGTGCTGATGATTCTAGTCTGAGAATTGAAAATGCAAATGATCTGGAAACTGTAGTAATGAAAGTCAAGGAGCACAAGGAAAAAATGGAATATAAATAAGACTAAAGCAATGACAACAGGTACAGCAACCAGCCTTAGAACTGACAATGAAGATACTGAACAGGTGGATCATTACTGCCTTTTAGGACCAACTATCAAAAGGAACCAGCAGTCAAGTAACATATATTGCTGATTAGCATTTATTAGGATAGCAATGAAGATCTATATCGATAGAAGAGAATATATGTAGCTCAGGGACCTATGGAGTCCTTGGGGTTCTCTAAGCTTGGTTGTTTTCTTGCAGATGTTTTGTTACCCTTCTAGGTAACATCAGTTTCATTACCTAGACAGATAATGAAATGTCTGCAAGAAAACAACCAAGCTCAGAGAACCCCAAGGACTCCACAGATCTATATCAACAAATCATAATTAGAATCATACAGCCAACGTTTTTTCTTGTGAGACTGTATGGAAGTGAAAGTTAGACTCTGAAGTACAGAAAGAATATTGATGCTTTTGAACTTTTGGTGTTGAAGAAAACTGAGAATATCATAGAAAGCTAAGAAAACAAATAGATCAAAGAACAAACCAGTCCAGAGTTTGCACTTGAGGCATAAATGACCAGGCTCAAATTATCATATTTTGGACACATTATGCAAAGACAAATCTTTCTTGAGAACTCTATAATGCTGGGAAAGTGAAGAAAAAGGAAGAAGAGGATGACCAGCAGCAAGGTGGACGCACTTGATTACAGTAGTGATAGGTGCACCATTGGAAGACCTGAAGGGCCAGGAGGGGGATAAATCATCCTGGAAAAGTTCCGTCTTGTGATTGCTAAGAGTCAACACCAACTTGATAGCATGTAATCAATTACTCATTCTCAAGGAGTTCTCAAAGATAAGGATTCAATCAGACCATCAGCAAGTTCCATCAATACCCTAGAATGACTTCTAGATTTAAACTCATTCAAAGTAAGTAGGTTTTCCCTGACCATGTTTCTATCAGTCTGAAGTTGTAATCCTGCCTGTTCATTTTACCCTTTACAAAAACTTGCTGGAACACGTCTTCCTGCTCAATCTATTGAGTTTCCCTGACTTTCCTTTTGTCACCTGTAAATATTTTGCCATCCTCATTGAATAGAAACTGCCACACAGATGGCTTTGCCCATTGTAGCCCACAGCACTGCTCCAGAAATGCTAAGTATCTCACCCAACAAAAGATTTCCCATTCCAGTCAACATCAGTTAGAGCTATGGACATTGTTTTAGAGAACATAAATATGTTTCTTTATTCTTTACTTCAGTCAAATATATTGTGGAATACTTAGCTGATGAATTTTTCTTATGCTCAAAATCTAAAATATTAATATGAGGAGAAAAAAAAAGACTAGTGAGTGAAGAGCTAATCAGGAAAACTTGATAGAGAATGAAGGTATATTTTTCTAGTCAAACTGGTTGATAATGCAGTGTGTTTTTGTAGCATGTGAATTGATACTTTTTTAATGGAGTCTTCTAAAACTATTTGTTCTTTGCCTGTGGCCCACTGTAGTGATAATGCATAATTCACTGGAAGTGCTGCTGCCAGTCAGTGTAGACGTTACTGAATGAGGTGGATCAATATAAGACTGCTTCCTATAATCAGGGGGCATGAAAGTAGATGGCTACTCAGTGGGTATGTACAGATGGCTATACAATGAGTAGCATTTGGGTTTGTTCATAATGGTGCTAATTTTTGTATGCTTACCCGTTTCTTATAATAACCTACTTTCTTTTGTACTTTGCTATGAACAACTGCTTGTTTGAAGAGCCTTGCATGGTTTGGATGGAAGAAGCTGGCTGAGCAAACCATCTCAGTTCCACCCAGTTCTCTCAAGGGCCTTGTAAGCTTGTGGGTTTCATATAGCCATTACATGGAAACTGGATGAGGACACGTGTTTCTTAATACATTTTTGGTTCAAGTAGGAAAAAAAGGAGAAACGTAGCATTGGTTCCAGCAATTTACTACAGAATATCTGAACCAGATGCTGTTAAACCATAATTCCAAGCAATTTGCCAAAATTATGCATCTCCTTTAATGTTTTGAGTCAAAGTTGGGCTATGCATGGTTTGCATTACTTGTAGATATAAACAAAAAATGTGATGCGATTACAACTAATATGAGGCAGATAATGATAAACAGGCATGATTTCACTAACTGCTGCCCTAACTGGAGGAAAATTGCTGCTTTCTCTGCTGAGGACAGCCTGTCATAAAAGAGTCTTCAAAATTGGCTGCATAGATGAAGACATTTCCCACAAGCTGATTATTTATTGCTGTGTAAAAGCATGCTGAGATTCAGCAGATTTATATCTTTGCATCAGGCTTCACAAGGGCTTGCTGGACTCTATGGGAGGACAATCATGTCTAGATCTAAAGAAACAGGGAGAAATGTATAATAGTTTCTTAAGGTAATGCCAAATTTAGACAAGATCATGAAGTAAGGGGAATTTCTATGACAGTGGGGTTCGGAATAATTACAGCAATGAACTTTCCATTGTATGGCCATGGAAAGTAGACAAAGAAACAGTGAGAGAATTAAGATGGACATCTTTGAATTATGGAATTGGAGATGATTACTAAGAGTACCATCAACTGCACTCCCCCCCACCCCCGCCAATCAATAGGCTCTGGATAAAATAAAGACCAATTGCTCTCTTGAGCTGATGATTGGCAAGCAGAAACTCATATTTTGGGCATGTAATACAAGCATATGAGAGACTAGAAAAATGACTGTGCTTGGCAAAATTGAGGCAAGTAGAAGGGAAAACAACAGAAGGCAGATGGACAGGATCAAAGCAATCAATAAAATGTCTTCAAGGACAGGTTGGGATTGTGAGCATATGTCCATATAGTCACCAGAAATTGGGCTGGACTCAATGGCACCCAACTAATAGTTCCTTAAGTAGTGTCCTTCTTTTGAACAATTTCCAGCATGACTCTGTTTTGATACTACACCCATCCTCTACTTCAAACACTGTCTTCACAGTTGTGTGGTTTTGCAAGTGGTTGCAGAAGTTTGCCACCTTAAGTTGTAAAAAAAAAAAAAAATAGGCAGGATATAAATCAGATAAATAAATAAAGGACGACACTACTGAGCCTTCTGACCATCTGGAAGCTATAGATAATATATCCACTATTCAGTATATTCTGAAGTAATAAACTTTGGTAATGGTTTTCTGTTTTTGTCTTAAGAGTACTTATTACATCTAATGTTTAAACATCAGAACTAGATAATATTATTGGAACATTTATTCAAAAACACTGACTCTGGTGTGAGTAGCTGCTTGTGAATAGTGTCACTGTTGATTCACATGGCATTTTATAGATTGTCTGAATTTGAATGTAATTTCCCTCTCATTTCAAGCCATGATTTGTAGTGGATATTCTGATAATGCACAGTGAACCTTATGTTCAGCAAAAAGTCTCCTAAGAAATATATAACAATTTTGTTTGTTAACATGAGATCTTAGTTTATAGTTGGAAAATTAGGCAGATGCTGTTTCAATCACTTTTGTAAACACTTTTCTTTTGTTTGATGTAGGCCAGGCCCCCACTTGCACTTAACACAATGCCTCCCCCGCACCCCATGCCTGAAACATTGCTTTCGTCTCATCCTGGCCTATGAGTGAGGCAGATTTAAACTGTCTTTAGCTGCACCAGTCTTAAGTAGTGTTTTCCTTCACTATCCCATAGCAGCCTCAGAGTCTGTAAAAATCTATTTTGCTTTACTAATCCTGAGGTAAAGGTGAAGTGATCCAATAGTGGGAGTGATCAAAGAGGTACAACTGAATGTTTCAGGCTGATGTGGCATGGTCTCCCTCCTTTTTAGTCCCTAATCAGCCTCTTCCGTTACTCACTCCCTAAAGAACAGGGCATGGTGGCAAAGAATGTGACTGGAGCCTGAAATAGAATAATAGTAAAACAGTGCAGACAAGCTGAAATGACTTAACAATGAAATGGATTCGTCTCCCTCCCTGTTGCCTTCAGAACATAACATAGAATAATCTGCAGTCAGCAGTTGGTGGCTACATAGAAAAAAAAGGAAAGGGAGAGAAATCCTAAATAAAAATGCTTTCCCCCAAGAACCGCTGCCTTCAGTTCAGCACCATTTCACAATTCTTATCTTCCCCTCCCCCTCACATTTAATTCAACATGTTATGACAGGATGAGGTCAAGGAGGAGAGGCAGACAAAGCAGCCTAGAAGTTCCTTTCCAGAGTCCTGTTTTTAGACACATCCTGTTCCTGCTACAGAGCCATGATTGGTGGATATCGTCCCAGCTGGCTAATGGTGTGCTGACAGGAGAGTAGCAAAGTGAAGGAATCAGCGAATCACTTTGCCTATCACACATTGTGCACATAGAATCAGGACAACATCACTTTGCTATGACTTAGAACAGATGTGATCGAGGCAACGGGGACAGCTCATTTCCCGTTGGTATAGTTTCTGCAACTCAAAGATGAATGGCCAAGGGAGGTTAAAGCAGCAAAGATTAGTGGCTACCAGAAAATATATTAAGTATTTCTGTTTCTCATCAGAGCTTTCTAGCAGCTCTGAAGGGCTACCAGATTATGCTGTGTGCCAGTTGTGGTAAGTGTAAATTGTGTGGTGTGTTTTGGTATATATTTTATTTTGGTTGCTACTTCTGGAGCTGATCCTCAGCTAATAGCCAGATAAACTGCTTTATTTTTCATAATTTGTTTAATGTTTACTTTTCAATTATTCAGCTAATAAAGGAAGAAAAAAAACTTGGCGATAAAGCAGTTGTAGGCCAGATTTGATATTTTTTTTGTACTGATTGCACAAAGGTCCTTGTTCAGAACTCCTACAGGATTGATTCCTATGGGAATCTTTTGATTTAGCCAGAATTCACTTCATTCCTTTTTTGTATTGGTTCAATAGTGCCACTCCACTGTTTCTGGTGTTCATAATGTGGCTATTATGGAGCCAAAATTGCTTCACACACACAAACAAATGAGGGAGATATTAGCAAGTTCAGGGAAATCCACCTACTCTCCCAGAACAACAGAAACAAGAATGTTCTCATAAGAGTCATAATGCTTTGAGTTTGGAATTCAGTGCAGCAAGGCAATACTAGAAAAGATACATATTTACCACATTTTAAGATATATTTTTTTACCACACCCAAACAAAATGAAAAACTCCCACAACTCACATGATAGAGAATTTATTGGCCAGGTATGTAGCAGAATGCTGCACAGAGGAATAATATTAAAAATTGTTCAGGTCATCAGCCCCTCTTACTCAGAACATTACCCAGTACATGCCCTAACCCTAATCCTTTGGGGGACTTCTTAGACCAGTGTTCCTCAACCTCAGCAACTTTAAGAGGTGTGGACTTCAACTCCCAGAATTCCTCCAGTCAGCATGCTGGCTGGGGGAATTCTGGGAGTTGAAGTCCACACCTCTTAAAGTTGCTGAGGTTGAGGAACACTGTCTTAGATTACAAAGGCTAATTTGTATCATTGTTTGTCTGTTCCATAGGTGGAAAACACTTACACCCGTGCAATCCCAAACTAATTTCAAAAACCCTGCAAGAGAATTCTGGTAAAGGCTGTCTGTTTTTTTCCCCTTCTGGGAGTGAGGAAAGAGAATACTTGAAAGAGCAAAACTGGAGTGTTACAGAGTACAGTAGCCCACCTATTTTTGGAGCCAACCCCACTCACTGTTTGTTTCAGCACCATTAACTGTGCTACCTCCAACAGATTACCTGAAGGAATGTGATCATCAACTAAAAAAAAAAAAAAAAGCTGTCAATCCCTAGTCTCCATTATGAGGATTTGTAATTTTTCCCCATTGCCACAAAATATACATGCACACAAAGGAAAGACAAATAACACAACAAATACAGAGCAGAGAAATAAAGTTCAAGAGGAACAAACCAGACACGTGTAGACATGCACACAGACATATACACAGAACCAGGATCTAAGATATACGCAGGGAATCTGAATAAGGATCTCTTGCCCAAATTACATAAACTTTTAATAGGGCAGTATATCACCTTCTTTTTTCCCCAGTCATCTTTTTATGTTCTGTCCCACGCTTTCTTCTTCTAGGATCCATAAGAAATCCATAAGCGATACACTTCGGCTTAGAAAATGAGCTTCTATTGGTATCCATGGAAGCTTTTTTCTAAATGTGGTTGGCTTGGGGAACAAGGGAACAATTTGAGGAAGAGTAATCTCTTCTTTCTGAGAAGGAATCCCCTGGAAAATCTACATGCCAGTTACACTTAGGAAGCCACTTCCCATTGGTGCCTATAAAACCTTTCTTTAAATTTAATTGTCATGTGGGCAGAGATGTTTAGGGAATCACAATGTGGAGGGGGGGCAGGGGAGGGTAGAAATGGTTAAGCCCTTCCTCCCAAGCTGTGAAGCCTCCAAATTATGTGCACCTGATATTTAGATTAAGAAGAAAAGCTTCCACTGACATCAACAGGAGTCTCTCTTTTTTCCTCATATATAATTGTTTTTGAAGGGCATATAGCAGGGCTACTGGCTTGTGTGAAGTTTTGTAAGACTTTGTGAAATCTGACAAGTCAGATGACACTTGGGGAGGCTCATGTAAGGCCTGTCCCCAAATGTCCTGGCTCCTTTGTGTAGGCAAGAATAGTTGTTGGTCATGGAATTTCTATTGAAGCAGCAGCTACTACTGTGGAGGGCCAGACAACCACCATCAAATGAGAAATTGGTGTGGAATGTTGCATCGGAGTGGCAAAAGGGAAATGGCAGTGAAGGCACGTGTAGGGCCTTGAAAAATAGTGATAGAGCTCAAGCCCAATCAGCTAAGCCCTAAGCAACACCTCAGGGTAATGATGCTGCTTAAGTAAAATGCTTCAACAGCTAGTATAATTCTGAAGGTACACTACATCTCTAAGTTTAGGATGCTGATAGAAACAAATGTTAGCTCTTAATGCAAGACTATCCTGTCTCCCGACACTTAACTAGAGTGGGGGAACTTGGAGGAGTTATCTACTTTTATCATCACTGAGACTATTTGGGTCATCTTCAAGACATCAGCTGGACTTTATGGCTATCAACCTGAGTCTACTCAGTTAGTACTTCAGGACAACTAGTGATAGAAATCTGGTAGAAAAACACTGACAGCTAACAGTTAACTATTGTCATTATTATGTCAGGAGAAATTGTGAGAAGAAAGCAGCCTTTTGATTTTTAATACAAAATGTTCATTTTGTATTAAATGTTCATATCCCTGAACATTAATTAACTGAGTATCCTTGGATGGTCTGTTAAATTTTATGATAAGAACCAAAGGACCAGTTGAATTGATTTGGCTTGTCTTGGCATTCAAAACCATACATGCTTCAAGACTGGTAAATAAGCTATCATTCTTTTGGGGATCAGCAGTAGAGTAATAAAACCAAATACTGGCAGTATTGCAGACTCAGACAATTAGGAACATTTAGAAAAAATACTATTCCAAGCCCTTATTTCATAATCAAAATGAGAAAATAACTTGGAATTGTTTTCATGCATTTAGGAGGACAATTTAGAATAATTTTTTAAAAAACATAACCATTAAAACATGAACTATAATAAGCGTGGATGTGTCTTTATTTAAAGACAGTGGACAGTGGCATAGAGGAAAAAAAATGGAAACACAGCTAGTTTATTGATTACAAAGACCTCCAATTCAATCAAATTTTATGAGTTCAGCTTTTAAGCTTTTAACTGTTGATTCAGAACCCTGGTCTAGTGATTTTTTTTAAGTGAGTCTATTAAAAACTCACTTAAAAAAAACTTTAAAAAATGTAGGATTTTTTAAAACAGTAACATTTCTAATGCCATAGACAGAGGTAAACCTTGATAAAAGAATGTGTGGTTTTGAACACTCTAAGACTGAATTTGAAATAGAATTGTGCACAAATGATGAACATGTAATTGCTAAAATGTATAAACATTTACTGAAATATGAAAAGAAGAAAAACAAGTAAAAAAATTATAAGAAAATGGGCTAAAAATAAAGGCACTTCAAATTTATGTTGGAAATGTGAACAAGATGAAGGGACATTTTATCATCTTTGATGGAAGTGTAAAAAAGCCAGAAAATTTTGGATATAAATACATACACTAATTCAGAGGATCTTAAAGATTAACATACAATTGAAACTGGAGGCCTTTCTTTTGGGATGGACAAACAGTTGGAAAAAAGTCATGAAATTTTGTTTTTATATGATAACTGCAGCAAGATTATTATATGCACAAAAGTGGAAAGATTCGGCATTACCCGCTATGGAAGAATGGTTGGTGAAAATGATGGAATTTGCAGAAATGGCTAAATTAACTTTTTGATTAGAGAAAAGACAGTATCTATGTTTGTTGCTGATTGGAAGCCCCTTATAGACTTTTTGCGTGAAACAGAAAAAAATGAACTCATGACTTATGGTTTTGATGATTAGAAAAAAATAGATAATAGAAAAAAGAGAGTTTGTTTTAGTAACTATAGAGTAAGAGGTAATTTTGTGTTTGTACTTGTAATTGCTGTAAAGAAAATAGGAAGCTACTTCTTTCTATTTCTTTCTACTTTTTCTTTTTGCACTTCTGAATTTTTCTTTGTTCCTTTTCTTTTCTTTTAACGTTATTTTAGTTCTTGTTAGTTTTTATCTTTTGTTTAAAATTCTTAATAAAAGTATATTTAAAAAAAGGCAGAGATAAACCTTTATTCTATGAAAATTTATAGAAGCATTCTATAAATGGAGCTTAGTGATAGCCATGAGAATATTGCAAAGTGTAAGAAGGCTCAACCTTTAAATATAAATGAAAGTCAAAAGGTTGCTTGTGCCCAGAGACTGGGAGGTGTGGTGATGAAAGAACAAAGACCAGCCAGAAGCCCTATTAGAAAGAAAGAAAGAAAGAAAGAAAGAAAGAAAGAAAGAAAGAAAGAAAGAAAGAAAGAGGGAGGGAGGGAGGGAGGGAGGGAGGGAGGGAGGGAGGAGGGGCGGGTGGGCGGAGCTTGTAACTGGCTTGGAGCTAGAAAAATGCTGACTCAAACTTGAAATGAGCCACCATCCTAGGAACTGGAATGTCCAGAGCTGATTCAGAAATGGCACAAGGACATCTGTGTAGCCAGATATGCCATAGACTATAGCCCATTTCATCAGATGAATAAAAACTCTAAGTTATGAGTAATATAAGCCTATGCTTATTGTTGATGAGATTAGAATAGTGAGAGCACAGTTAACAGAAATGCAGAGGATGGGGGGAAGAATTTCTGAATGCTGCAGCTTTTATGGAGTTCTGGATTGGTTAAAATAATGTATTCTTATCTGAAAGTATATATGGCTTCCTGCTAGAAGTTACTGCATCATGAGACAGGAAATTAGATATAGGGATTTATATTTAACATCCTCAGAGAAATTGTTCCTGCCCTATCTCCTTCTATTAATTTACAGGATAATATTTTAATATGATTTTCAGTGACGTGTGATTCTAATCAAATTAGCAAAAAAATATTGAAGTTGGAATCATAATTTTGGAGAGGAAGTAATTTAATGACTCAAAGGCACCCAAAAAATAAAAAAAGTGACAACCCCTTGTTTATATATTTATTTATTTATTAGGGTGCCCAATTAACTCTAGGCATTGTGCCTGCAATTTCTTGGCAAGATTTCAGAAGTGGTTTGCCATTGCCTTCTTCTTCCTAGGGTTGAGGGAGAGAAACTGGCCCAAGGTCACCCAGCTGGCATCATGCCTAAAGCGGGACTAGAACTCACAGGTTTCTAGCCTGGTGAACTATACCAAACTGGCTTTTTGTATAATATTAAAACAATTTAAATACAAATAAAAGAATATCCAGTGTCCAGAAAAAAACCACAATCTCTTAAAAAGGCCATATAATACACAGTGGGCCTGCCACCCACCCTAACATATTATTACTAGAAAAGTTGTACCTTGTAAATTGTCCCTGGCCATTAGTGTGGGATGGAGTGAAAGATAAGGAGATAACAGGAAATGAGGGCTTTATTGGAAATGTCTGATTGTGCCAAGTGATCTAGAAAAAGTACAGTGATGTAATCTCCCTCCCTAATGCAAAATAAGGCCACTTTTTATTGATTGATTAATTGATTGATCATTCAGTATTTGTCAAGAATGGATTGACTATGGAGGGGAACTACTGCTAGGTGGCTGGGAGATTTGTAATAACTCGGTCAGGTTTTTTGACACCCAGTTGTCTCAGAATAAGATAAAAAGTAAAGATTCCTTAACTGCTATTAACTATGAGCATGTCCATGTTGTTTTCTTTGCAAGAGAACAGAAGTCGTTGGCCATTCTCTTCTTCTGCTTTTCAATTTCCCAATCTAGCCTATAGCTCTGGGTTTCATGATGGTTCCTCAACCAAATGCTCATAAAATCAGTGCTTAGCTGTTTCAAGATCTGCCAAGGTCAGCTAAGTGTCACCATCTGCTGTGGCACTTTTAACTACAGCAGTAACTGACAATTGGTGGTGCCCTTAATACTTTGGGGAGAAATATCTAGGTTTTCTGTGGAGAAAAAAGACAAAAAAAAGGGGGGGGGATTTTGCTACTGAGCACAAATTCCTGGAAGGTACCCAGTTTCTTACTTCTTTGTGCATATTAACTCACTTGAGCCATTATTTTGCAATGGCTAGATTTCATAATTCAGCTTTAAAAAAGATCCTGCCGCTTTTACTTCTGAAATGGTAATTAAAAGAAATGTAAATACCCAGCTTGTCATATCTGACATCTTTAACAAATGAATAGGCAGATGACTGACATAAAATTTCTTAACTATATTTTCAGTGTCTCTGATCATAGGATAATCTTCAGGAGCAAACTACATCCTTGCCAGTGGTTCTGGTCTGAGGTGAACTGGATATGTCTTTATCTCAGAATTATGAGATGAAATGAAGGCAAACAGAATCACCCGCTTTTTACACACTCCTCACTCAAGTTTTCTGTTTGCATCTTCAGGTCTTCTGTTTGCATCCTCTGCATATCTCTGTCTGGACACTTAGATAGAAAGCCTTTCTCCATGGCTCAGTTAAAGCCCTCTCTACCCGTCCTTTTGTTGGCAGAAAACTAAACTGGCATTAAATTTTCTATCCTCACTGCTGATCACTAGCTGACTTGATAGTTTCTGTTTTAGTTGGCTGCCGGATGGCCATGAAATGATTTAGAGCATGCAAAGCCCTTAGATCTCTCTGGCTTTCAGAATGTCAACAGCCAATGGGAAACCACTCAGTAAACACAGCAATGCTATGATTGGTGGAATGGTTTTCACAGAAGGCTAGGCCTACTGATATGAAGGGTGTGTGTGTGTCTGTCCAATAAAGCAGCTTGCTTTACTAGATAGTCCTTCTGCACTCCAGGATCAAGCAATGGTCTTGCAGCTGATCTGCAGCCTGGCAGGGACTGCCTGGGTCTCCCCCTCCCCCTGTATCAGGAACTGAGGTTGCAGCTGATCAGAAGAGTATCAGAAGAGGTTCATGCCACGGTTTGAAGAAGGTGGGGAAGAGGCTTTAGACCAGTCCCTTTGCTGAGTTATGTCTCTTCCACACTTCTGAAGTAGAGGCATCTTTGTCTAAATTCTAAGCTCACAAGCCTGTTAGTCATAGAAAGGCTCAGATAAATTAAAATTCCTTGCAGCTAGGGGTTCTGGAAATAATACGGGTCAAACTGTAAATGTAGTAGTGCTGGAAGATTTTACAATGGCTATTCTTGAAAGAGACAACCTCTTGAACCCATTATTCCTGACATGAGTCCCTTCAAGGTTTTCAACACAGTTTCCAGCATCTGCATTGTGATCCTTGCATCAGAAACCAACAAACATTTCCATTGGCTATATTAGTGTATTTTTCAAATATTCTTATTGTTACATATAGATGTGAGAACATAAGTTGTCTCTCTGAGATGCTTATATTCCACTGAACTGCATAGCTAATAATGTTCTTATCCCACAGATGGTGCTTATTTTTATCAATCAATCATCATATACTAAAACAGACAGCCAATCAGTATGGCAAGCCACATTTAAAATAGGTTCAAATGAAGGGGGTTCCCTTTTGACACTGAACATATTAATATTTTTGACAGAGTGGGGAGGAGAAAGCATATTCACTTCATGCATTAGTAATACATAATTACATATTTTATGGGAAAATATTAATGTACAGTTACTCTTCCTTTGATAGCCCCAGTTTAAAACGTGGATAAGAATCCCCCTTTTGCATGTAAACATGCATTGGAAAAATGATGTTATACATCCCAGAACCAACTAATGTGCAGAAAACAAATGCTACTCATTAAAGCACACTTCTGTTCCCTATTTTTCGGTGTGAACAGATAACACTGTTGGTAGTGATTTTTAGTACTGATTTTAGAGTGGAGGTTGGAATACTGTAATTAATGTGTAGAACAAATACCTGGAGTGTGTAGTATGTTTATTTAGCTTTTCTTAGAATAATAGCATTCATGCCATATTTCACATATTCCCTTTATTGCTACCTTATTTTATGGCGCTGAACTGATGACAGCTTCCGAAGGAAGGCAATAAGGAAAAAGAGATTCGCTTTCCGCTTTGCTACTTCACCTAAGATTCCCACTGAGGCTCTGGCCATACAGTAATTGCACCCCACCTCCTGTCTCGCCCTCTCAGCCTATAATCAAACCTTTCCCCGTTCACTCGCATGCTCGAGCGCCCGCCCTACAGTCCCTTCCCCTCTTTTAATTTACCCAACGGGTGCCGGGCAACGGTTCCTCCTGTGCTATGGGGGATTGTCTGCAACTCGGAGCCACCCCCTTCCCCCACCGGCTCAAATGAAAGCCGATCGGCTTGGCAGAGCACGTACCGCACGCGCGGCTGCCAAGAAGGAAGGGGGGAAGCAGGAACCGGCTGGGTCCCCTTGTCAGAGGTACGCCGCACAATGGCGTTTAAAAGCACGTGGGTGCCCGCGGTGGGCTCGCCTTCCCCTTCTCCGTGTGCAACCCCGAGCCCGCCCTTCATGGCGACACACCCCTTGGGCTCAGCCAATCGGGAGGCGGAGACGTGCCGCTGCCCAGCGCTGAGCCGCCCTGTGGCACCACATTCTTTCGTGCCTCAGCGTCTCTCCGGGCAGCTGTTGAGGCCGTGCGCCCAAGGACGGCGTGGGCTGTGCTGGGTGCGCGCCAGGGGGGCTGCAGGCGAGGGGCCGACTGGAGGTCGCCTGCTTCTCCGGGAGCGGCGATCAGAGCGCGTGTTCCGGGGAAAGCGGTATTAAAAGCTCACTTCCCTGACCACCATTCCCCGAAGGTGCCAGAGAGGGCCTTTCCTGGAGCCTCGATAGCTCGTTCAACCTAGCGAACTGTGGACTCATCCACACAGCCTGGTCCACATCTTTCCTCCCGCCCCTGCGACAGTGCGTTGGTTCGAAAAGTGCTGCTCCCCACAGCTCATCTGCACAACCGCCTTGCCCCTGCTCCAGGATGCTCTACTTACATTTTATAGAGAATATAGATTTTCTCATATGGAAGCTTCATCTCACAGCCAGACCTCTGCTGATGCTAGATCAAGGTGATTTGGCAGGAAAGTGATGTTTTCCATAGAAAAATGGGAGAAAACTTCCCATGCAGACATTCTAGATCTCACCAATGAGGAGTCTCTAAAAGCTGGTTATCTGCTGGGCTCCAATTGCCCTGCTGCAGGTCTAGCCCTTTCCTTCTTACATGAAGAATTTTGTTAATTTCCCAAGGGAAAAAAGCCATTTCTGGTTGAATCGCCTTGATTTGGCTTCAGCCTGCCTTAGCAGCAGGCTAGTAACATGACGGTAGCTCCATTATGAGAAGAAGTCTTCCAGAAATAGTAAGCAGGCTATCTAGAGTTGGAACAAAGAAACTATGGATGAGAGGAATAGCTTAGTAGCCTAGAGCAGTGACCTAACTGCAAAGCCAGGCTGGAATGGGAGATGGGTGGGAAATCTTGTCTCTCCTTAGCATTTGTTTTAAACTGTACTTTCCCAGCTGCTAACTGCTAAATGTGTTGGGGCTGCAGCTTCCAGAATGTGACAGCCCGAAGCTAACTGGGAACCCTGATAGCTGCAATCTCAACATTAGACCAGAGATAGTTGTCCTCTTTGTCTTGGCGAACGAATGGGGTGACAGCCTTTTTTTCTCCTGCTCTTAACTTTGGTACAAACCCTTTTCTGCAGGGTCATCATGTTGTTCTCTTCATCTGAGCTCCAGCCCACATCTGAGGCAGCCTTACAGCGTCGATAGCTGGACTGGTGTCAAAATACTCCTTTCCCCCTTATCCCAACATGGGATTTGCCCTGGATACAAATGAATGAGTTTTTCTGATCATTCCATCAGTGGCACAATGATTATAGTAAGAAGAGAAAACTCTTCCCAGCTGCTACCACTTAACTTAGAAACAGAAGAAACAAGAAAAGGGGGAAGGGGAAGGGCAGCTAAAGACAGAGTCACTTTCAAATATGTATAATAGCAGCTAAGAGGGAAAGCTGTGAGTATGGGGCATTTTCCCACAGCTAAGTTAAAGTGCTATCCATCTGTCCTTGCATTTTCAGAAAACTAAACAGGGATATAATTTACTTGCTGATCCCAATCTTGCATCTCCTGTCTCTGTCCTGGGTTATCATTGACTGGTGAGGCCTGATTTCATGAGGGTTATGTGTGCAAACAACACAGTCAAACTCTCTGATGTGCTGGACTTCCCATTTCCGAATGTCACCACCTGGTGGGAAACCTTCTGTGAAACAGGATACATAGTGATGTGGGGACAGGGCTTGGGAAAGTGGCTGGTTCTGACAAGTGACTGATGTACATCTTCTGTCTTACTATGTACTTCAAACAAAAGCACATCTGTCAACATTGAAAATTGCATGGTAATACAGGAGAGCTGGCTTTCCGAAACCCAGCATCCTGCTGCACAGCTGTGTGATTAGCATTTTTTTAAAAACTTGGGCTTAGTGTTCCTTCAAAACTCTTAAAAGAGCAATAAACCCGCCCTCAAAACAAACCAGCTGAGGATTGGGTACAGTTCTTTCCTCTGATAGGAAAAAAAAATCATGGTGGGACAGGAAAGTGTGGGGACCAGGCATTTTCCACCCTCAGTGGGTCTCCAGATTGTTATACCAAGCCAGCAGTCAGTGAAGAGTGTCAAATATTATATACCTTGAAAGTGTCATGGGTTACTGTCAGTTTATGCCAGTTTGGTCTAGTGCTTAAAGCACTAAACTAGAGAGCAGGAGACTGTGAGTTCAAGTCCCGCCTTAGGCATGAAAGCCAGCTGGGTGACTTTGGGCCAATCACTCTCGCTCAGCCCAACTCACCTCACAGGGTTGTTGTTGTGGGGAAAATAGGAGGAGGAAGGAGAATTAGGTATGTTTGCCGCCTTGAGTTATTTATAAAAATAATAAAGGTGGGATAATTTAAAAAAAAAACTTTAAAATGGATCAGCTGAGGATGACAATCATGTCTCATTTGATGCTGAGGACTAGATGAAGATAATGGGGACATGTGAAAATAAAGAGATTGATAGCGCATGTTAGTACTGAAGTTAGATGTGAGTGGGGAAGGGTTCAGAGGCGAAGAAAAGGGCCCCGAAAAGACCGAGTAGGAAGGCATGGAACAGATTGAACCAACAGCCAAGAGCCCTTGTCTTGGTAAGGACAATGAGAGGGGAAGTAAACAAGAAGAAGAGAGCCTAGATGACATCAAGCGATTACCAATTAAACAAAGAAAGAAATACTAACTGAAACTGGAGCTAATAAAAAGAGAGAAGCCAATAAAGCAAGTGCAGAAGAGCAAAGTATAATATTGGTGCTGGAATAATGAGCAATACAATTAAGAGATGAAAAAGAGGCAAAAGCAGAAAAATAGCAATAGTGAAAGCAGAAACAAAAAAACAGGGATCCATGCACCACTATGAAATGGGCAAGCAAATTGAAGCAATGTTCCACAGCAGGACATGTGTATTTCTATTTCCTTAACTGTTGGAGGAGATTTAGTAAAATACAAGAAAGTCATGCATGGAAATAACATTGGAGCTAAAGGAAGTTTCATGGTGCACTTGATTCCTGGTGTCTTCATGGGCACATCCATACAGTTTTTTTTTTTAAGCAAAAATACAGAAGTAGTTTATTACTGCCTTCTTCTGGAATGATATTTTAAAACTTCTTCGCCTAGCCTGCAGCCTTAGGTACTTGCTCTATTCTCCCATCTAAGTACTAATCAGGTTCAACCCTGTCTAGCTTTTCAAAAACCATCAAGATCGGCAAGGTGCCTCCATCTAGCTGGGCCAAACCTCACTTCTAAAATAATGAGAAATATAAAACAGCTATAATAATAACATTAAAAGCTTTGTAATGATGAGGGGGCTTGCTTCAACTTCAGAGGTATTTTGTTCCACAATATGCAACATTAGGAGTAGGTGGTTACATCAGTAGCTCAAGCTCAAGCCGTGCAAGGTGTGATATACCATCAGGAGCTCTTTCAATTGCCGTCAAAGAGCAACCAGCAAAGTTGTTTAACATGGAAGTAATGCAGGACCAATGAACACCCCCTGCCCTGGCCCAGCTGTCACATTTTGGCCCAACTGCGATTTCTGACTGTTTTCAAGTGTCCACCCCCCACCTCAAGGGTGCATTACAAGTACTGAACCTTGAAATTAACTAGCACATGAGTCATGAATTAGGTTGGTAGGGACACACAATGTTATTAGCTGAATATTCACTGCCATAGAAGTCATGAGGCTGTACAGCATCAGTGCTGGATCCAGGAGGACTCCACCCCAGACTGCAAACCTGTTTCTTAAGGCATGTCATCTAAAACAAGTATGCCTCCCACTTTCTGAAAACCAGACCCCAGGATCAAAAGCAATGTATATGCTTCAGTTTATTTTCCCACGTCCAGTCCTTTAAAGCAGAGAAAGAAAGAAAAAAAAGGAAGCTCTGGAAATGTTCAGCCTTGAGCTCCTGGAAATATAAAGAAAAGAAGAAAGAGGGGTTAAAAGAGTTACCTTCTAAGTTTTGCATGTGGGAAAACAGAGGAATATAAATATCCAGTGTGAGAGAAGAAAAGATAGATGTGCAGAAAATGGCAAGTAATACATTTTGGATCAGCTGAATTTAAGATTAAGAGAAGATTCTGTAGCAGCTACAGAAATAGAAGTAAATATTAGTAAGAAAAGGTAAAGATAAGAGATAAAGTGCATGATTCAAGCATGTGATAGAAACTCAAGCTTATTTTCTGAAAGTTTACTGGTTTCTGTAACTGAAGATGGGGAAGGAAGGGAAGAGGAATGCTACATGGTTCAAAGCAATCCCTCTGATTTCTGAAATGGTCCTCCATCCATCTACTGGTTCTTTTCTACAGGGCCTATCTTCCATCTCTAAGGTGCCAGCTGTTCCATTATTTCCCTGGCATTTCTGTGTTCTCTGGCAACAACTTTAGATTCCATCAGATAATCAGATGTCTAGACAAAGTGATAGACCTTTGGCAAATGTTCCCAATTTCTTCATCTTGTGTGATGTAACATGGTAAATAAAATAAAACTGTGGTGGAACACAGGTTCCCTCATAGTCAGTTCTATGATAGTCAACTTTTAAAGCAAGTGTGCAAGGTCAAGGCTAAAGCAAGGCAATTAAAGTATGACAGAGTGTCACTCCAGTGCACAGAAGAGTAGAAGTGCAGTTCCAGGAGTTGATTAGTAAATGACCACAGTGCAGGAGGTTAGACTCAAGTGCAGGGCAAAGTCTGCATTCCATAATCCCATTTTACAACCCACTTAGACCATTTGCAGGACTTTGCTTATACAGTAACAGAATATTGAGAGAAATGTGTGCAGAGACAGGAGGAGGAGAAATAATTTTTTCTTGAGTTCTGTAGCTCAGTTTGTATGAGAAACAAATGCTTTTGTGCAGCCACTTTAAATTTCAATAATGTTCAAGATTTATTTTTCAAAATATAAAGCATTGTTTTTGCCGTAAAACAGGAAAAATGGGATTTAATCATTAAAAGACTTGGCTCTGAGCTTTTTGGCTATCACTGGAGGAAAAAAGCCCAGTGATTGGTGAATTCTTAGAAAGCATATTTAATGGAGGAAAGAGAGAGTGTCTATGAACCTTGGAGTACTGCCAAAATCTTGAGTAGACAGAAGCTTTTTTGGATTTTGCAAGGCAGAACAATGTATTGATTGGCTGACATTTTCTGAAAGCCTATTCATACATTCATTTGGAAGGTGGAAAGTTCACAGGCAAAGACCCGGTAATGTTGATCTGTGCTAGCTTCTATGTGTATATCTTCAAGTTATAGCATCAAATAAAATCATAATCATTTACTTGTGATAATTAGAATATTTTCAAGTAGAGGTTGCTTTAGAAATACACTGCCTTGTATAAAAATATGGGGTGGTGCACTCGGAGACAAGACTCTATCATATCCCGTCAATGTATTTCAGTCTAGTAGAATACCTAAGACCCTTTCCATTTCTTAATGCAAATTAATATTTAACTCTTTATGTTAACTTTGATAGGCATCCAGTTCAGTTAAATCATAATTGGCCTTTTTTTTTCTTTGAATATACTGTAATTGAAACATGGATTTTATGTATAGTGCACAAATTAGCAATAGAACTGATGGAAGGAAAAAAAATATCTACAATCCTTGAGACTTCCAGGATGGATACATACATACATACAGTGCTCTCTCTCTGTATATTGATATATAAGTAATCTCAATTTCAGTCAATGCAATCAAATTAAATGCATTACAGTACTACTTTATTACATTAATTACAAAATTAATTAACCTTAAAGTGAACACATGTTTGTTAGCTGGAATCTATGTATGGTCAGAATGCCTGATAACAGGACTGCTGAAAGTGTCTTTACTGATAAGACAACAAATGTAACAACAAAAAGGGTGTTCTATGGATATGTTTACATTAAAGCCTTGGATTTTTAATATGAATTTGTGTTTAAATATACAGTAAATGTTTAATATTATATTATCTCAAATCAATTTTATTTTCTTATGCTAGTGCAGGGGAAAATCAATGTTATAAATAAAATGAGGGGATTATTGGGGAGAGAGAAACAGCAAATAACTTATTGCTGTTTGATTTAGTAGCAATTTTAGCACAAAAATTGTATGTCTCAACTCAGAGTTCCAAAATTATCCATGTCATTTCCTTGAGGTTGGTGCAGACTTAGAATGTGTTTTTCCCACCATCCCTTCATTAGGGCAGGGGTCAAAATTAAGATTCTCACCCCCATTTTCTGAAATCATTCCCTTCCCCCTTAAGAGTGGCAACCACAGTGAACAAATGCTCCCAAATCTGATTTCAACCAAGGTGTCCAGGACATTTGGGCTGATGTTATCAAAAGAATGTCAAGAGTTCTTGTGAAAATAACCTTACAAAGCTTTGGCATGATGGGAATTTCCCTAGATGGGTGAATTGCCTAACTCTTCCTTGTGTTGGCAAAAATAAATAAATAAATAAAATAAATAAATAATAAATAAATAAATAAAATCCAGAGAAAAGAGAGGGGCATTCTACCGGCTATTTCCTGTAGAATGGGACAATCCAAACTGCAGATCCACTTTTACTTCGCCAGAATGGGGCTGCTGCATCTCCACCAAGATGCCATTTTGGAGTTGTGCAAATCTTTCTTACCCATTTTCCAAAATAATTCTGCCTGGAGGGTCATGGAGCTCTGCTCTCCCTCAGTATGGTTGGCAGAAAAGGCACCTGGAGGTTGGACTTTTACAAAGTGGAGGGAGCAGTTGGGAAAGGAGATGCGATGACTGAAAACACACACACACACACACACACACACAGAGGAGAGGTGGTCTAATGGAACTGACTAGATGTTGGCAAAAATGCTAGTGCAACAGAACCTCTTACTGAAAGAAGAAAATGGGAAGTGCTTGAAAATGAGAAAAATAGGGAATCTGGGCACAAAAGCTGAGACCAAGTTTGACACAATTTATTATTTTCATGATGCAGCAATGCAGAAGAGTTGGGCTGTTATGACTATGATGGCGCTTCTTTGGAGTTGTACAAAGGTGGAAACTCTTCCCTGAGTAAGAGCGTCTGGAGGCCTAGGTAATTTTGCTCTCTTCTCCTCCACCTGGCTGGCAGAAAGACTGCATGTCAGTGGGAGGCAAAGCACTTTAGATTTTAGATACATTGAAGTTTGGATGGACAATGTCATATTAATGGGGATCAATTATTTTTATTTTGATACCAAAATGATAATACAAGACTGTTTAAATCCTGGATTGGTAGTGAGATGTGGCCATGTTGTATGACTGAGGGGTAATGCTGTAGTAGTCATCATATTATGATGGCACTTTAAACTGCAAGTGGGCTAAAGACCTCAGTTTAGAATGTTATCTAGTTAAAATATATGAACTCTAATTTTCAGTTCCATTTTTAATATCTATGTTTCCTTGGGACTCCAAGGGACAAGATTTCGCCTGTTGTAACCTCAGAACAGCCCAGTGACTTCCAGATATGCTGAGCAGAAATGCTGTTCTTTCTGCTGGGTGTCAATAGATCTTCTGCCCGAGTGAGCTGAGAGTGAGAGAGACTCCATGGCTGCCCTCATCTTGCTTTGAGGAACTGTAGCACACTAAAATATCATGTAGCTTTCTTTCTCAGTAAGCCTGGGATCAAAAAAAAAAAAAAAAAGCCATAAGCAAGAAAGACAGGAAATGAGTGTTTTTGTGGGACAGCACTATAATTGATATTTAATGGCTTTTACTGGAGGATCCGTCTGACCATCTATTTTTCTTCCCCCTTCGTCATTGTCTCAGTTCTCATTTTTATAAGCATTCTAATGCATAGAAACATCAATTCTGGGCATATGTTCATGTCCCTGGAGTCTTGTTCAGATATTTAGTGGAACATTTTCTAATTCAAAAGATAAACACTTCTGTTGGGCTTGTGGGGCGGAAATTGTTTTTGTCACAGCAGGTGTTGCCCATTAGTTCTACTTGAAGAGAACATCTGAAGCCAGACTTTGAATGGGATGCATAACTAAGCCCTTTCCTCACTCAGAGAGGAACTACACTTAAGCCTCTTCCTTGCTGAGACCGGGCTTCCTCCAGGAAATGTTTGGTTGTGCAATTCTCCACCTTCTTCACCTGCCATGCAGCTCTGAGATTTCAGCACTTCCCAGGCATACCATCTCTGCTTTCTGCAGAAGACCAAAGTGATACGGAAAAGCTGAGAAACTGAAAGTGTTTGAGCTTTCTGCCCAACCTGTGTAAATTGCAATCCAATGATGGTATCAGAACACCAGAAACATCTGGATGAGATGATCATACTGATTAAATTTGGAGTGCATAGCCATTGGCCCTGCTTGGACTTTTAGTTAGGTGCTGAGTTTCTCATTCTAGGCCAGGCCCAGTATTCTCGATGAGTAAAGTCTGGCTTAGAAGTTGGAATTTATTTTGCTCTGGAAGATGTTATGCTTTCCCTATCAGGTTTATTGCATGAGCTGGCTCTTTAAACTTGTTCCTGATTGCCAGGGACAGAAATAGCAAGACATGCATTTGTATAGTTGGGTTCACGCAACATATATAGGACATTTCCCCACTAGTGACTTATAGCTTCTCATTGTATCACCTAACCATCACTGAAATGAGATAAAGTCCGTCCTCATTACTGCTATTGTGGTGCAACAATGGCTAGATGACTCTAGAAGGTGCTATAAATGATCTAAGCCCAAATATGGTTTGCTTATTGATGACTCACTGTGTTCTGTGAATCCAAGCAATGTAATCTGTAGAGTGTGATATATAGTTTAATGGGATATGTGACACTATAACTGAAACAATAAATGATGTTTAAATAATGATCAGTGTTGTATTAATTCAGTGTTATGTGATACAGAAATTCATCCTGTCCCAATTCATTCTGTTTGGGCAATACAGTAGTTATCCATGCCAAGGCTATGTCAAGTCTTGGCTATAGGCTGTTGAAGAACACCAGGAGGTTTCCAGGGATGCAAAATGCAACAAGTGGCTGATTGGTCCATATTATTAATATCATAATACACAAGTACTGAAAGACCTGCACATTTGCTAAATTATATTTGTGCTTTTGTTAAATTGTTGATTTTAAAGCTTAAAGTCCAAAATAATATAAATTTGGCAGTCTAAGGGATTGCTTGGATGGATGGATGAATGAATGAATGAATGAATGAAACATCTGGCTGGTTATTAAAATTAAGAGAAGAAGCTCTGTTGAGGGTACTGCTGATAGAGAACCATTACTGGGTGTATGGGTATTACTCCCAAATTATGGGGGGCACCTTCTCCAGAACTATGATTCATCCTCATCTTTCTGGACTTCAGAAAACATTAAAACACTCATGTTAATGGTGGCTTTGCAATAATTTAAAATAGTGTTTTATTATTATTTTTTCTTGTTTTCTTGGTTTTATCTTTGGTTGTATCATTTTGTAGTTCTGTTGTTTTATAAATATGCTCTGGACAGAAAGGCAGGCGATAAAAGGAGTAAACAAACAATTGACATTTCAGATTTTTGGTGGATTTTAGCAAAGCAAAAAAGTGATAAAGCTATTATTGGTGAATAAATATGTATGTATAAAAAGATATGGATCACATAATGTAGTCATTCTAGACAGGGAATATAGCTATCTTGGAGTAAAATAAAAAGCAACAGAGAAAACAAAAACAGAAATTGTTTGTGAAAGGTACACTTGGAGCTTCCTGTAAATACTAAGTTTCCCTTAAGTCTTTGAACTATTGTTATGATGTCAGGCCTAGCCCAAGAACAACAGTGAAACAGTCCAGTCGAGTAAAGTTCCTTTATTTGCTTACACCTTATAGACAGAATCTTGCCAGACTAAATCTATACTATTGCAACTAGTGGATATATCCTGGGATATTCTAGAGGGTGGCTATCCTGAACCTCTTTAGCTTCCCACACTCCCCCTGTGGACTGTGTTGTCTCTTGTCTCCTTTCCCCTCCTGGAATGCACCCCCTCCTTCCTGATAGCCTTGATCTCTCACATCACCCTCCTCTTCATAGATACATTCCATCACATCTGGTGACAGAATGTTCATAAACATTTTTACTGTCAATGCCTCCACCAAGAGGGAATTGATTATTTTATGTAGGTGTAGTAGTATAAGTATTTTAACTGGAATCTGATTTATCTAAATTAAAGAAAATATTTAAAATGTTTCCCTTGTTTGGGTCTTTGTGAAATTGTTTGTATCAGCTCTTTATTGATGTTCAGATGTAATTTCCAATGCCCATTAGAAATGCTGTGGCCATTCAGGTCACTGAGAATCTACTTTTTCAGATGTAATTTCAAATTGCAATGTAATATGTTGCTATAGCATATTGTTCATGTTGTATTTCACCAGTTTTACTGTGCTTAATTATAGGCACATGAAAAGAAATTAAACCACTACTGCTATGTAACATACTCACAGGTTATATTCACATAATATGCTGCGGGCGAGGATCTATGGCAGACTAGATGTCCCTGAAGGAGCGGGGACAGCATTGTAGTAGAGATCAGCAGCCAGATGGTGGTTTCTGGCTGGCACAGTCTTTCTGGATAAAGGAGAGATCATGAGATCACCCACTTGCACTCCAGACAGCTGCTCCTCGTAAATAGACTGCAGGAACTGAGGTTTTTGCAGTTCGCTCATGAGTTGAGTGGCTGGGAGTTGAGGGATTTCAATCAAGCTCACAGCTGTGATGCAGCCTATATGGACATAAGATTCACAAAAGCCTTACTTTCTTAACCACTTTAGGATGTAATCAATTTATAGCTAAAGAGAGATTTTCTGAATGGCAGGATAAGAGAAATTTACTTGGTGAGTCAACATTCTTTCTGGATTAAAAAAAGGGAAAAAAGGGGGGGCTTCAAAGATTTAAAAACTTAGCAAAAAGCTTAACAAGGATTGGATGTAAGAAAGTTTAAAAGGGATAAAAGGGACAGTAATTTTGAATTTTTGGTGAAAGTGCTTTTGAACAATTTGAAATTAAAACAGATAAGCAGACCGGACCTTCACGAGAATGTTATTTGTTTACTATTAAAGAGTGCAAACAATTGGTGGTTATTAGAGAGTGTGCCCCCACTCTCATGGCCTTCAGGAAAGGGGTGAAATCCTGGCTGTGCCAGAAGGCCTTGGGGCCAGATGGGGGCTTGCACCAGTGGCTTGTGGGGTGATTGACCTTGCCCCCCCTTGGTCATCTTGAATGTTTTTAGTATTTATGTATAGGATTTGTTTTTTATACTAGATTTTAATGGATTAATTTTTTATTATTTATGGGGTATTTTTAATTGTTGATGGGGTTTTTGATTTTAGCTGTGAGCTGCCCAGAGTCACCTACTGGGGGGAGATGGGTGGCATACAAATTTAATAATAAATAAATAAATTATATCCACAAAGATGGAAAGATTTGGCAATACCTACAATAGAGGAATGGTTGGTGAAGATGATAGAACTTGCTGAAATGGCCAGATTGACTTGTTTGATTAGAAAAAAGACAATATCTATGTTTATTGCTGACTGGAAACCCTTTATGGACTTTTTGCGTAAAACAGAAAAAATGAAATTATGCTTTATGGTTTTTATGATTAGACAGGATAGATTATGGAAAGAAGAGATTCATGAGGTACCTTTCGATTTGTATTTTAACTGTATTTTTATATATCTTAATAAAAGTTTTAATAAAAAAAAAGAGGTACCTTTAGAGAAAGAGGTAAATTTATAATTGTACTTATAGCTGCTGTAAAGAGGATCAAAAGCCACTTCTTTGTATCTTTTTTCTTTCTTTTCTATTTTTCTTTTTCTTTTTCTTTCTTTCTTCCACTTTTAGCTTCCTCTTTGATTTCTTTTTTTTCCTTATTCTATATTAGTTTGTATTGGTTTTTACCTTTGTTTTAAAACTCTCTCTCTCTCTCTTCACATAATATGCTAAGCTAATCTTAACACTTTGATGCTGTCCAGTATCTACTTGCTGGCCAACAATTCCTTCTTTAAATATAGATATAAATATAAATACCCCCTCCCCCTCCAAGTTCAGATGACACAACATTCATGGTTCAGGTAAGCTGTCCAATCACAAACGTTAGCTACACATTTTGTAGCATGCTAAACTTAACCTTGGCTTAGCATATTGTGACATTCAGGTCACAGACTTGTAGAATCTGTCATTCTCCTTATGTCTATATCTCTTCTAGTAAAAATTATTCCTCATAGTTTAATATAATTTCTTTATAAGGCAAAAATCAAAATACTGGAAAACTTTGTAATTCTAGAAATGTGAGGATTTTGTGTTGAAAATGTCTGAGTCTATGCCTTTCATTATATGAATCAGCAGAAGAAACACTTGAACCATTTTCAAAGTATGGAAAAAGGAAATGAACAAAATAGGGAAAATAAGGAAGGGATTGGAATGGTATGTTGCTAGTTCCTGATGGGCACAATAACCTGGTTCCCTTTTGGGAAATAAGCAGGAGAGAGTGCTTCCAGATGAAGGTTCCAAGAACAACACATCAAAGGCATTGTTCAAAATATTCCATCTTTCTCTCCTTAGAAGGAGAGAAAGGAAGGTGGGAAAAGTGATGGGAAAACATGGGAGGGTTAAAACTGAAAGAAGATATTGTCCGGGCTCCTTGTAAAATTCTGTGCATAAGGCTGGGCGATGGCATGATAAGAAGTAGGAACAGAATGAAAGGGTCTCACTGAGTTCTGCTGATCACCAAATCTTTATTACAAAGTGTTTTGTACCTCAAATGAAAAGCACAATACAAAAAAAATGTATTATTGGAATCACTAACGTGGCTGTTTTAGTGCTCAAATAATCTAGAAAGGAATATGGACTCAAATTTTATGCCAGCTCTTTCGGTGCTTGTTTGCTTCTTTTTGGGCCACTGCTGATCAGTACAGCATGCAGATAGTGCAGATCTAAAATGACTTAACAGTCATTCAAAGTTATCAGCACACTCATCCAATGATAAATTCTGGGAACCTCTGAAAAGAGCCATAACAATTTAATTGGTCTGAAAGAATTTGATTCTGATATACTCCTAGATCCAAGCATGAGTTAGGGTTAAATGGGTTGGATTTTGAATAAATCAAGCTTTAATTTTTTAAAAGTTTTTTTTAATTTTAAAAGTTTTTTATTTAATTTTTTTTTATAATGTTTGCATTTTAATAATCAATTTTTAATCTTTTACAATGACTGTTTTTACCCATTTGTTATTTTATTCAATTGTTGCATGCCACCCAGAGTTGCTTTGTGAGATGGGTGGCTATATAAATGTGATTGATTGATAAATAGATAGATAGATAGATAGATAGATAGATAGATAGATAGATAAATAAATAAATGCCATTGGAATCAATGAATCAACTTTGTTATGATTGTCCTCTAACTTGGCCCCTTCAAATACGGTGGACTACAGCTCTCATAAGTCCCAGCCAATCTGGTTAGGGAATTAGAAAAATTGCTGCCCAGCACATCTGGAACAGCATAACTGGTTATCATGAATAAATCTCATTGATTTCAGTAGGAAGTAATCTTGACTAATTTAATCTGGATCTAGGCAACTGGATTTCATGTTTTCCTTTTGATTTCATTTTTCACAGAGTAATACTTCCCTGGTATTTTTTCCTTAATTATTTGAAGTTCTATTGCCAACAATCTACTCTCTACACCAAACCTTTCAGACTTCATTGTGTTTTAACATTTGAATCATATAAACACTGGCTGACCCAGTCTCTCACAGCCTGTGAACTTCTCCTCCCTCCCTCCTGAAATGTCTTTTCTGCTTACAATAAAAGAAAAGTAAAATTGAAATCCAAGATATTGGTAACAATTTAAAATAAAAATCAGTAGACAAAACTAACAATTAAAAGCCTGCTTAAAAAGCTGTATTTTCAGGGTTCTTTTAAAATCCAACAAAGAAATTGTTCAGTAGGGAGTAGGGAGTCAGTTCCAAAGGCCTGCAGTGGGTACAGAGAAGGCTCAATCCTAAGTCACCACAGTACTAGTAATTGTAGGTGAACCTTTTCAGATGACCTCACTAAATCAAGGGACTCATAAAGAAAGAGGTGTTTTCTCAAGTAGCCTAGACCCAAGCTTAGACCCAAGCTTTCTGTTCATCCAGAAACAAACTGGCAGCAATACAATGCTTTTACGATAGGCTTAATGTGGCCTTTTTGAATTCTCACAGAGACCAACCTGTGAAGCTTCTGAGATAGATATAAAGGCAACCTCATGTTGACCATACAGATAGATTGATTTATGTACCATCAAGTTGGTGGCAACTCTTAGTGAACACTTAGGTAGACCTTCACCAAAATGATCTGTCCCCAACCCAGCCCTTCAGATCTTTTAACAGTGCACCCATTGCTGCTAAAATCAAGTCCATCCACCTCACAGGTGGTTGTCCTCTTCTCCCCCCCCCCCCACCTTTCCCAGCATTATAGACTTCTCAAGAGAGTTAGGTCTTCACAGAATGTGTCCAAAATATGGCAATTTGAGCCTGGTCATTTGTGCCTCAAGTGAGAACTCTGAATGATTTGTTCTATGGAGCATGTGTTTGTTTTCTTGGCTATCCATGGCATTCTCTAGAGTCTGCTCCAACACCAAGGTTCAAAGGGGTTGATGTTCTTTCTATTCTGCTTCTTCAGTCCAACTTTTGCTTCCATAGACTGTCACAGGGAAAATAATTTCCTGCTTGATTCTGATCTTTGTAGTTATATAAGACATGTATAATGACAACTGAACATATTTTACAAGATGCTTATTGTTTCATTGCTACCCTACCACATGCTGGTCTGCAATGTATTTCTTGGCTGTTGGTTCCTTTACTTTTGATAGTTGATCCTCAAAGGCAGAAGCTATCCACCACTTCAACATCTTCCTTGTCATTCCTAAGGCTGGTTGCTGTACCTGTTGTCATTAGTTTCGTCCTCTTTAATTTTAGTCCCATTTTTCATTCTGCTCCTTTGTTTTCAGTACTAGAGCTTCCATATTATTTGTATTTTCAGCTCTTAGAGCAGTGTTATCAGTATAGGGCAGATTATTGATGTTTCTTCCTCCAGTTTTAGAATTATGCTCATCTTCTTCCAATTCAGCCTCCCTCATTCAATTTATTTTGCGGGGGTGGGGGTGTCTTCAAGTCAGTATTGACTTCTGGTGACTGCCTGGACTAGTCCCTGCAGTTTTCTTGGCAAGATATTCAGAAGTGGTTTGCCATTGCCTTCTTGAAAGAAAGTCACCCAGCTGGCTTTTGTGCCTAAAGTGGGACTAGAACTCATGCCTGGTGCCTTCACCAATACACCAAACTGGCTCTCATATTCTATGTATAGGTTGGATAAATAAAGATAGAGTATATAGCCTTGTTTCACTCCTTTGCCAACCTGGAGCCAGTCTGTTTTGTTATTTTACATCTGGACTGTGGCTTCCTATTTCAAGTAAAGGGTTAGCATGAGGACAATGATATGTTCTTGGATTCCCATTTTCCCAAGCACATTCCACAGCTTGATATGTTGGCAAAAGTGAAGACCCTTCTATTATGAATGCACATATTCATTGATAATATTCAATGAAGCTTTTTCAATTATCTAGTATGCACCAGCAATAATGTTTCTTATTCCTCAGTTTTTCTTAAAACTAGCTTGAATATATAGCATCTCCCTTTACATGTAAGGCACTACAAGTAGTCCTCGTTTAGCAACCACAATTGGGATTGGCAGCTTGGTTGTTAAGTAAAGTGGTTGTTAAGTGAAACCATGACTGTGCTTATGATCTTACTTCAGCTTTCCTTTGCTTTACAGACCTGCAGAGGTCATAAATGTGAGGATTGGTTGCAAAGCTATCTTTTCATCACCACTGTAACTGTGAATGGTCACTAAACAAGGCAGTTGCTAAATGAAGACTACCTGTAATTTGCATTGGATGACTGTAAACTAGCATGTTAAAATAAGGATATTGAGTAGTAGTTTGCACAATCTGTTAATCCTCCTTTCTTTGGTATTGGTATGTAGATTGACGTCTTCTATTGTGTTGACCACTATGTCATTCTCCAGATTTGGTGGCATAGTTTGCTTAGAAACCTAAAGATTCTTCTTGTGTTGCTAGCCATATTTCTCTAGATATTCCATCAGTTCCCACAGCTGCCTTCTTTTTTTTAGTATTAATTTTTACGGAAGAATTTTTTTACAGAGTAAAAATAATACATATTTAAAGAAAAAGAGAAGTAAAGAAAAGTGGTAAGTAAATAAGTAAGGAAGAAAAGAAAAAGAAAGGAAAGGAAATAAAGGGAAATAAAGATATAGCTTTCTGACTTGGTAATGACCAGAGTGCTGATCTAATTTCATCTCCTAATACTAGAAGTTCTTGTAAATAAAGAATATATTCTTGGATATTGACATCTCTACTGTACAGAATTTCAGATACTGTTTCCATCTTTGTTTGATCTCCTTTGAATCAGTCCATAGGTATAATTTAGCATACCAATTCATGGTTGGAACCTCCTTCTGAGTTTGGAGACCTTTTGGAAGGCTTTCCCTTTTTTTCCATGTCTATTAGTCAAATCCAGAGGTTACCAACACCATCATTTGAATGTCATTTCATCGAGGAAGATTATACAAGTAGCATAGCAACTAAAGCTGATAAAATGTTTTCCTGGCTATTGCTCAAATTGGGAAACCTGAGAGAGATTCAGATGGAAAAAACCTTATATTTGCTCCTTCTTAGAGAGTGTGACCCCATTCAGAACAGAGGTATTTAGAGGGAGTTGTGACTCCTCACAATGAGCACTTTTGTCTTGCCTGGATTCAATTTTAATTCATTATCCCTCTCCCAGTGGAGCCATTACTCAAAAAATACTCACCCACTGAACCTCTTGATGCAAGTGTGTCCAGCTAAGGAATGATTAGCCTTTCTATTATCCCTTCAAATGAGTTTCAGGAAAAAAAAAAACAGAAACTAAGATATTCCAGATCTTTCTATCCAGGAATACAGAACTTACCAGATCTTCTGCCAATCCTGAAACACAAGGGGTAGCTGTGTAACTGCAGTTTTGTATATAAGGAATTTAATGAGAAATCCTCTTATTAAACCAGTGAAGCAAATCTCTACATATAAAAAGTACTCTATTGGGAAAAG